>NC_057939.1:14786760-15159241 GCF_018555375.3 Anguilla rostrata
ATACAATTGTGCTGCCACACTTAGTTATTCCTTTTTGGCTCCATAGAAGGGAAACATGATGTTGCAGAAGCTCAGTGGTTAGAATAAAGACATTGTAACTCCAGATAAACTTAACTTTTTAGTATTTTCATGGAAAGCATCAGTTAGAGGCAAATCTGTAAAGGCATGACTCATGAGGTAACATTTTTCATATTTAAAATATGTGTAAGATAAGGGCCTTAAGATAAGTAGACATGGTGGCTTTCCACCCTAATCACATGCAGAAAGCAGATCCCTCCAGAGGAGCTTTGAAGTTGACCATTTGTCAAACCATAATAAAATTAGAATATTTAACCAGTGCCCATTTTCTTCCTCTCACCTCAAAAAACAAGGCCTAAGTAGGAAATGCATTAGACATATCCTGTCCACATCGCCCCTGGTCAACTCATTGGAAATGAGTTCATAGGTTAGCCATTTTATTTTAGATTAATTTTCTATGGTCTGTAGGGTTATGACTGGCTGACCGTGCATGAGTGTCTTCTAAGTGTGTTCCATCACTCACTGCTGAGCTGAGGGGTTGAGGGGGAGGGGTAAAGGAGCTCTCATCACAGAGTGTGTCATTTACCTGGCAAATGTGTTGCATTTCTCCCTGGAAAACATACGCTTCACTGGGTTGTTGCGCCTGAGGTATCATGTGGGGTCCTGGTGCGTTTACCCTCACATGGCTGAAGGTCATGTCCCAGCGTTTTTAATGAGATGAAGAGATAATATTTCTGACACTGGATTACACCATTATGCAAGGAGACATGCAGAAACCTCTGTCCTTCCTGTCTGGGAAAAATAATATTGCCCTCAGGTATTTAAAAAAAAACATTAATATCAATGAAGACACCTTGTGGAACTGCTGCTTGTATAACTGCAAAATTAACCATGATGGGGTGTGTAGTCTGTGCACAAGCTGTTTCCATGTCTTTCACTGGACATGGAAAGATTAGTTTTCACTGAGAAAAATGTCCTTGCACCAATGGGAGGTAACAGGTTTCCCTCTCTGCACTGGTCACTGGAGAAAGACATGCAAATAGAACAAAATAGAGCAAAAAGCTGCACTGTTCTTGTCCAGTCTTTTTCTACACTTGTCTTTATCAGTGTGAGTTATCAGTGTGCTGGAAGGATTCTTTCCATGCAGTAAAAATACAAAGAATAACTATTGATCCATAATAAGCTGTAACTTTATTATTTTTGTCATCATGCTTTTTTTTTTAGTTAATTCTGTTGTGAGCACCACCATGCCATGCCATGGTTTCATTTCTTTACTATGTGAACGAAGAAATCCCCCACTGTGAATGAATTGGTGGAGTCACCTATTCATTACCAGGCTTAGGGGCTTACTTTATGAATTATTTGCAATAACATTGTCATTTCATAAATCATTGATTTTCTCAGTTGGCTAGAGAGAGCTGGGCTTGAAACTATCTTGTCCTTCACTCCCCCACCTTCCCATTCATTCACTCACTTACATGCACACCTACACACCTACACACACACACACACACACAATTTCTCAGTGAGTGGCTCCCTTGATATGCAATGGCAAAAATAATTTCCCACTAGAGGGCAGAAAGGCGGGCACTGCTGTCACAACCAGTGAATTATGAGCTTGATTCTTTCAGTTCTTTTGTTTAGCCTTATTTTGTTTAGCCTTGTTTTATTTAGCCGTTAACTGCATTCATTTATCCGTCCCATATTAATAAATAAAAAATGAATACTTTAATTTACAATTTGCCCAAAATGCGTACAGTAGAACACATAAGCTCTGAAAAAAATAAACAAGACATTTACATTTCTAAAAAGGAGTAGATAAAAGAATGCTAAAATAGCAATGACAAAAATAGATGAGTTCTGGTGGTGAATGATGCAACAGTAAATTATTCAGGTGAGTTTTCAGATAAATTTTTAAAATTCTGTAACATTCAAAGCTATATCTGCTACACATCATACTGATTGAGTGTTTATTCTCAGGCAACACAGAGATGTACATTTGTGTATCATCGTCAAAAGAATGAAAATTAATATTGTGTTGTTTAATTACTCTGCTAAGGGGCTGCATGTGTAAAGAATAGAGCTGTAGAGTCTTTTGGAATTCGTATTTGAAATATAGATAATTTCAAACATCTATGGTGTATATTCTCACAAAACAACTGTCTACATGTTAGATATGATTGAATCCATTTTAGTACTATTCCAGAAAAGCCAACACAGTTTTGAAGATGATCAATTACAATTTTCTAATTTGTGGTGCTGACAGGAGAAGAATAGACATTGCTCATATCACACTTAGCCTCAAGTCAGTCACAGCCTTGACTTGAGCTGTCTCCGCAATGTAATATTTCTAATTAGAGATGCTTAGGAATTCAATAATTTTTTTAGTGGTTATAAAAATTTGTGACTGGAAATGTACAGATGCATAATGAGAGGACCCTTTTTTGCTGTGACATTTTTTGCCTGGATGAAGTGCCCGAGGGTGAGGGCACCTGAAGAGGTGAGGGCAGTGTTCCCACTGGGAGGCACTAGCAATCCCCGTACAGCACAGCACAGCACAGCACAATCTCCCAGGTACATATCCTGCCCCAGGCTCAATTTCCATTGCCCTGCACAGTGAAACTGTTACTCTGGAGATAAGGAAAAACTTTCCTTCATGGAAATAAGTAAGTGGAATGTGGCTTTGTCAGCCCTGGGGAGAGGAACACAGGGGGAGTCAGAAAAGCCTTTGCATTTTCCCCTGGACGTGTTATGTATCCTCAGGGTTGTACAGAGTTCAGGAGCACAGGTGTGTTGAGAGACAGCAGGCCTGCACTGAAAAAGGCATTATTTTCAGGGTCAGCTTAATAGGAACTTGCTCCTGATGGGGGATGCATTGATGTCATTGTTTCCAAGGAGCACTGATGATAGTTGTTTCCTCATCAAGAAGCACAGGAAGCCTTAGATAACTCACCAGAGAATACCGCTAGCTTTGGAATGCGGTTATTGGAAAACCTTCAATGGAAAGAATCTCCCGAACATGTACAGAACACCCAAAGGGAAGGTCATTAATGAAACACATTATGGTCCACTGCAGGGGTCACAAACTCTTACAGGAAGAACAGGTTTTCAATGTTTTCCTTTCCAAAGTATTCCCTCGTGGCTCATGTAATCTGGCCTACAATACCAAGTTCAAAATCAATTTAATAATTCAAGAAGAAACTGCTTTGCAACAATGGAATGTTCTAGAATTTCTGGAATAATTATATTCATTTTCTGAGCAGATTGCCATGTCCACACAGCCTGACATTGTGTATGTTACTTATTATCCATTTGTTATACTTACCCCCATCCATCCATCCATTGAATATTGACTGAAGCAATTCAGGAAGAGCAACGTGCACAAGTCTCAGTGGCATTTTAATGAAAAAATAAGACCTGCAGCCTTATTGCTAAAACATATATATAGTGACCCCATATGCTACACAGCTGCCCAATTGCTTGCTTCTAGTAAACAGAATCCTATAAATTAGTGTGTGTATGTGTATGCACATGTCAGTGCTTGTGTAAAGGATTGAAATATCCAGAACTGTTGAGATATGTCTGAACAGTCCTTACAGAATTATTCAGGACAAGCCAGTACGACTAGCCTTTCAGGGAGGACAATGTTGGTATGGAAAGAAACTTGACAAACAGGAACAGCCACAGACAATGCTGCAGACAAAACAACACTATTAAACTTCACAGAAGGGAAAACCAAAACACAAAATGAACAGTGACACGGGTTGTTATTCAGATTTTTTCCCCATACCTTTAAAACTATGCTACTTCCTAAGGGATTACATTTTGCACCATGTTTTTAAAATCATACAAAATTAAAATATCGTGGAATATCAAATAACAAACCATACCAACACTCATTTTATTTTGAGAGGAGCTGTTAAGGTGTGCAAATGATTATTCATACATAAAAAAGTGAATTTATCAAGGAATACATTTTGCATTATTATTTTTTAAGTCAAACAAAATGACAGTATCATAGAATACCTAAAAGGGGAGCTTTGTTGTCAGCGTTCATGAACTCAGGGCCATGGTGAACGTGTAGACAGACTTTGCATGTGCAGTACAGTAGGTGATGAGCAGGCCTGTCATACTGATACCTAAGATGAGCCATGTAGCATGTGGCTTAACAGGATTAACACACACACAAATGAATTGTTATCAGTGTGTCTGAAAGCTTGCTGTTTGTAGAAGTCATTCAGAAAATGGTCAACAGCAATATCTGCACAGCTGCTGACAAAACTGAGCTTCACAATAACAGCTAAAAGATGAACAGGAGACATGTATTTTCACTATTTTCTAACACAGCCTGCCTTCATAAACTTTTCTCATAATGGTGTTAAGGTCAAATGTAGAAAAACAATGCATTTGCAAAATTTTACTGAGATTTAGTAACCCAGAGTATTATCCAGAGTAAATTACAATGCAAATGCAAGTGCAAAGTTCAGGAGTGCAGGAATTCCCTAAAGGGGTGAAGTATAGCCCCAAGAAAGACCACAAGTGGAAAAAATGAAGACCTGGTTGACAATTCATAAACTACCCTATTGAACATTAAACTAAGTTACACAATCAAGAAAAAACAACCCTAATGAGCATTAAACTACATTAAATGCAGAACAGCAAAGACTGCAGGCTCTGAAAAAAAAGAATTAATCAGGTGTCAGGGCTAAGTAAAAGTGCACCGCTACAGTGGTGAAGGAGCTGAAGGAGCTGAGCTGCAGTCTGAAGAGCTGGGTCTTCAGTCTGGATTACAAGATGGCCAAAATCTTGACAGACATAATTACAAATTAATATTTCAAATTCAGTTTTTTTTTAAATGGAAACCTTTACTTAATATCATCTATAGTACATAGTGACTAATAATAATCAATGGTAGTGAATACGTATGTGTTCTTTGGCTGTTCTATGACATGGGTGATGTGCCTCGGGACTGAGTTTTAGAAAATGAAATCCAAATCAATCCCTGGAAAATTTGTGTTGATCCTGTGACAGTAGTTTCCCATTCCTGTGACTCATAAACAGGCATTTGAGAGAGATCACATTTTAAAAATATTGGTTGCTCTGTTATAGCCATTTAAAGAATGATCACCGAATCTGCTTGGGCAGGCTGTGCAAGTACACAACTGACCCACCAGCCTTTGCCCAATTGTCAGGTCCTCCTGTACAGTCCCATGTGGCTGGAAGGCAGCTCTGTCCTCACGCCGCCTGAATGCTTTGCTGTCAGAAACACGTGCCCACGTGTAATCCCCGGAATCCCTGGGTTTATTGTGTGAAACGCTTGCCTGAAAATGCACTCCTCTGTTCTCACTGATCCTCTGTTCTCACTGATGCACTCCTCTGTTCTCACTGATGCGCTTTGGCTACACTGTCATGCTCTGCTGTGACTTTCTTTTTTTTTTCAATGCTTTACAAATAACACCCTGTTTGCATATCAGCACATCAGGAAGCATGCAGACTTCTAACTATGCAGACATTTAAGTACAGTATGTGATATATGAATCTAAACAGACAACAAAGCAATTACCTCTCTTTTTTTAAATCTTAACCATAACTGTGATATGGATTCATTTATATGATTTTATAGGATTTTGTCTGGTAGAAAACACCTGGCTCAGAGTTAGCTACTCTGCTGACGAATGTTCTCATTGAGACCATAGCTGTTGTGGGAAAGTCACCTGGGAACAGACCACAACTGTAATCCAACAGCCTGTAGGGATATTATTTGCATGTGCTATCCAAGTGTTCTGTTTCAGTATGCTTACATGTCCCATATGTGAAGTGAGACTGAAAAGGTTTAGTTCACATGGAAATAAAGGATTACCCTAAAATTCTGCAACTTAAAATGCAATCTTCAGGAAACCAAACATCTTCATGATGGTAGTGTAGGAAAAACAACGAACTTCCATGGTCATGGAAAAGAACATCTCCCACAGTGCCCAGCAACCACCAGTAGAGAGGGAGTGAGCATGGAGTCCTGATTGTCATCCTTACAAAGAATATGTTCTAATGAGTCTTATGCTAATATATTCTATTTACTGAATAGATCATGTACTGACCACCTCCATCAATTTAATAAACCCCACTCTGAAGTAGACAAAGTATACTGTAAAGGTTGATTGTCTGGTCTCCCAGTTTTTGCAAAAATTCAATTTTTGATCTAGTACCAAAATTCTCAGATCAACATATAGAATATCATTGCTGATACCACTTAGCTTGGGATCCACTTTTGGGTGAAGCCCCTAAACTTAGCCCAGTCCTCAATATTTTGTAAAGGCAGGAAAGCTACAGGTCCCTGCAGTTGTAAACATGATGTCTAAAACATGATGTCATCAGCAATCTCTAATAGTTCAGTTGGCACAGTAACACAGAAACCAATAGGCGTGCACTGGGCACCACACCTGTACTACTTCACTCATCCCCTGCAGCATGGCTTGATGATTTGTAATGAAGAATGACATTTTTGTAATATGGTATAGACCACCTTTCTTCCAAGAAATATGTTTTGAAAATAATTATTCTATGCAAATCTAGTCCTATCCTTAAAAATTGCATCAAATAACATAGGCATTTTTTTTAAATTGCCATCATGACATAACCTAGACGTATATGCATGCTATGGGATACTCTTTTAATCATCAAGATAGCTAGGTCATGATCTGGTCTCTTCATCCCAAATTATGAACGGTAAATATACTCTGATCATAACGATTTTCTGATTATCACATTTTCCTTGATGAAGTTGTCAGGAGCTTATTTTGATATTTTTAGATGTTTTCGGGGGACTGAATGAATTTCACAAAAGAATGCCCCGTTCTCCAGTTGTCCTTCGCCACTGCTTTCTTCACTAACAGGAACACTCTGTATACTTAAACTATTCCAGCAGGGCGGATTTCAAGGAATGTGAGACTAATGAAATGCCTACACGGTTTTCTATATTATGTTAGTGCATTTTTTTTATTGAACAGATATTTATATTTGTTATAAAAATGCTAACTACAAATTAAGATCATTATTTCACTTGCTTCAGTAGTCCAAGACCTTTAAAATCTTGCACATTTCTTGGATAATGGTTACCCGACACGCTATAAATCAGGTTTATTCCATAGAAATTGGAAATAAACGTCTTTTCAACCATCATATGAAAGGATAGTCAGTGTATCAATATGCAATAATTCTATTTTTGAAGTAGCTCAATTATGAAGAAATGGTGGAGATCGTGACCAGAGCGGTTGTTGAGTCTACCCCACACAGCGCAGCTTTCGGCACGGGGCGTGGGTATCTCGCTGCAGTCCAATCGCCTGGAACGCTACTGACTACAGCTCGCTCAGTGCCTGTTCTGAGCTCAAAATGGGACTCGAAAAGGAAAAATCAGAAACAAGTGTCATTATGAGTGAAGATGAGTTCAGTCGATCAATTGATCCTTTTCTGGCCAAAAAGGAGAAAGCAATCTCGTCAGGTCCGGATCGAGATCCGCATCAAATTAACGAGCACCTAAAGGTAAATTGAGAGCATGCGTATGACGGGCGGGGTGCAAAAGTAGCTCGTTGAAGCTGTAGCCCGTAGCCTTTAGGCTACTATGTTGAGTGAGACTTAATTTGTATAGCCTAGTGAATCTTTTTCTACGTTTTTTTTTATCACTTTCGATTTTGAAAGAAACGTGTATCACAATAATAAGAATAACACATAGCCTAGTTCAATAAATGATGGGGTTTATAAATGTTGTACCAACTGTCCAGGATTGTCGAACAGGTAAACTTAATAAGTGAGAGTGTGCCAGATATCTTTTCGCAGTTGCAAGATAACCTGAGCGCCGACCTGAATGCACTGTTTTTGTGTGATGTGTGTTGCCTTGCTTGAGGTCCTTTGGGAAGGTGCCGTTTCAAAACATTCTGTCTTGTTCACAGGTTGGGTTTGACGATGTCATCGGTGAACCAAGCAGCACTCACAGTTTTGACAAAGTGTGGATCGGAAGTCACGCTGTGTTTGAGTTGGTTAAATATGCCTTCTATCGACTACTGACCACGCTGCTTGCTATTCCAATGTCTTTCGTTGCCGGAATTCTCTTCGCAATCCTCAGCTGTATACATATTTGGTATGGGCATTGCATGCTCTTATTTTAGTCTAGACTAGTACATGTTTTCGACAGTCTCGTTCGCTACCTGTTTACATTGGCACATAATTAAATGGAGACCCACGAGTCTGGCATTGGTACATGCAGTTCACTTGTCAGTTTTAACATTTAACATTAAATTTTAGATCATTAATCGTAAAATAAACGGGTTAACACTCCAGAGAAATTTTCGACATTAAAAGTCCGTTGGCATTCGCTAAGCAAGTGGCAGTAATGCAGAGACCATTTTAAATGAGTGAAAATGGAAAATATTTCATGGGAGTGTTGAGGAATGTCCTGCTCCACAAACAAGGGGAAAGGGGAGTGTTTTAAATTCCAGAATGTTTGCACTCTTATCTGACTTAATGGCAACATGTTTTTTTTATCTGTAACTATTCATTGGATATTACAGCAGCATTGAACATTGTATTGTTGGTAGGCAGTGTTATTTCAATGTGAATTAGATTGTTCAGCTTTCATTCCTTTTTCTGTCAGGATTGTGATTCCAGCGGTACAAGGCTGTATGATGGTCTTGCCCTCAGTCCAAACCATCTGGAGGAGTTTGATGGACACCTTTATTGCTCCTCTCTTCCACAGCATGGGCAGGTGTCTGTCCACCATTAACGTCAAACCCACATACAACTGAAATGAGGATGGCCCACAGGAACACAGAAAGTAACTTTGTTTTGTCATTTGTGACCAAATCTGTTCTTTTCATTCCTTTGTTTTGATGCAGGATGTTTTATTTTAGTTTTACAAAGTCAAATGTAATTGTGGCAGCAATCATGTAGCAGTCGAGTTAGAAATGTTATTTATGTGCAGTACAATACTGAATAGCTTTTACTTCTTTGATATATTCGTATGGCTGAAATATAGGGTGTTTTGAATATGACATGAAGAGCATACATTACCATATTATATCTGAATGAATATATGCAGCACATTGCTTACTATCTGCAGGCCAGTTTTGAAGGTTAAGATATTTTCATACTACTGTATTGCACCTGAAGTTCTTTAAAAAATATTATTTTATTTAAACTGCATTGCATTTAATTTGATGAAACATTGTTATTATATGAGTTTTAAAAGTGGTATATAACATAGTGGTATATCAATTATGAGGCTAATGACTGAAGAGTAATTTAATGGAAGTGTTTTATGGATGAAAATGTGTGGTTTTTGGTATATTTTCATATAATGTATCGGGTGAGTAATTTATTATTTATGCTATTATATCTTTCATGCTGTTTATTCTGTTTGTCCACCTTTCATTGATACTCATTTTCTAAGTGAAATGTGGATCAACCAGATGTTCTGTAAAACTAAACATCTCTCTTTTTTGTGTTAACTGTTATCTTTCTCATATAATATTTGACTTTTGCCAGTGCCTCTCTGTGATGTATTCTGATGTTTTGTTTCAACTGTTTTGAACATGGCTGCAGGCCAGGAACATGCCTTGAGAATATTTAACAGAATAATCCTAAAACATACCAGATAAATTATCCATAAATATAAGTTATGTACCTAGTGAAAAAGATACTGAAAAAGATATATTGTTCATGAATTTTACTGTATATTGTTATGTATAAACCAGGTTAATGATTTTCATAACAATGTATAATCAACTGTGTTGATAAAAGTTAAAATTTTACATGTTTCCAATGAATTTATTAGAAAACATCATTGGCTTTGAATAGGTACATTGATATCCATTGCTGTGCAATCCGGTGTAAAGATTTCTAATTGATGGGAAGTTTTTGTGAAAGTGTATATTTGGACCTAATAACTAATATATTGTCCAAGGTGGAAATTTGCGGTGCATTGTCTTGGCCAAATAAAGGGTTAATTTTATGTTATGTTATGTGTGTATTTCTGATTCTGTTGACTTCTGTTGAGAGACAGAAGAAATGTTAAGTATGAGAGTGTGAACAATGATAATGCACTGGTATGTGGAATGGTCATATTGCCTGCATAGGTCATGAACTCCATAAGAAACAGCACCACAGAGCATAGCTCATGATTGGGGTTGGGGAGAGCAGACTCCAATCTCAACATGGTTTATTGAGGGAACTGTTAAATCATAACATCTAAGGCATTCTATAAAATGTATATTCATAAAATCCATATCTTGTCCCCCCTGAGGGATTTATACTACAGCAATTGTGTAGATTTACATGTGTAGATTTCTGTGCCATGGTTTTAGCTCCACCAAGCAGAGATATATCCAAGGGGAAGTTTGGACCCCCACAAGGATTACAGGGAAATTGTAAGAGTTTTCCCCCCAAAAGGAATTTCTGGCTACACCATTGTCAGTAAGTGCTGAATGCTGTAATAAATTGACACAAGCTGAAAATATTTTTTTGTACGTCTACATTTTAGAAGCACTATCAATTGTCACAAAGAACTTGGCTGAGGAAGCTGTAATATTCCTGTCTTTAAGTTTGTTATACTTGTACGAATGGAATTCTGTTTTGCAGTCATGGTTCATTCATGAGGTAACTCTGAGCCAATAATTCCAATAAGACATATGCCAGTCATTTGTTCACTGGGACACTGCCTGTTTTCAGTGCAGCGTATTTGCATGTTCTTCCTGTATCCCTGGTGTGATCGCATGGTTAAATATATATTTGCATACCCAGAGGACCTCCTGTTCTGAGTAAGTCTGCAGGTGTGCACCCATCAGTAAAATGCCAACAGCCAAAAAATGCCAAAATCAACATTCTAAGCAAAAGTGAAGTATAAATGTATTAAACACAAATTATACAGAAATGCTAACCAGGGCTCTCTTAAAATATATCTGGACGTCCATGGGAGTCATAAATAAATAAAAGGACTGCTTCACAGTAAAGAAACCTGCCACGTTATGATTATTTAATTCACTTTGGTAGGATTTTTTTACTTCAAAAACTTGGCAAATAAGGTAATTTCAATCACAAACAAAAGCAGGACAAAGGTAACAGTAGCACTCTATACACTTCCTGAAATGACAGTTGTATACAGGTGCATTGTAAACTCGGTATGTGATTTCTATATTCAAAAGGAAGCCCTTGGGTGCTGACAACAATGAAAAATGTTCTGTTCAACAAGATCACATACCTGTTTAGAGCTTTTTAAACAGCCACACCCATGTTTTCTCGTACTGGAAAATGTCTGTGGAACGCTGTTCTATGTTGTGACAGAGCATGGAGAGCCCAAGTCATAAAAACAAAGCTGAAATTAATCTATTTTTAAAAAATGATAACTAATAAATCTTACAACTGTTTTATGCTGCAATCATTTATACTCAAAATGTCCTCTTGACCTGCCATAACCCTTTTTCTCCTAGCTGACAGCATGGCCCCATAAAATGAGATGGTTCAGTCAGGTTTAGGTTTTGCATATAGTCTTTGCATGTACATTAGACTATTAGAATATCTGAACTTTAAAAACAGATTACACTATTTGGGCATGGTGGGGCACAGTGAGTATTATTTAAGCCAGACATATTTTAACCCTGAGAGTACCTGACAGCTTCCTGTTTTGACGTTTTATGCATTTAGGTGAAATTTCTGACTTTCAATCTTTATTTAATTTTAAACATACAGTATCTGATCAACACCTGAGATAGTGGTGCCAGTCACAATCCTATGACATGAACTATAAACTATATATGGGGACAGCTAACATCCAACATCTCATGCATTTTATCTTCTGGGAAGGCTTTGTACTAGATGTTGGAGCATTGCTGCAGGGATTTGTTTCCATTTAGCCAGAATAGCATTAGTGTGGTCAGGCATCAATTAGGCAATTAGGCCTGGCTCGCAGTTGGCTTTCCAATTGATCCCGAAGGTGTTGGATAGGGTTGCTATGTGCAGGCCAGACAACGTTGGGGAAGCACAAAATCGTCCAGAATGTGATTGTGTGCTGTAGCATTAAGATTTGCCTTAACTGGAACAAAGGGGCGTCCAGATAGTTTCGGTCATATACTGTATTTTACGTTTCTGACACCCAGGAGGCATCCTTATCAGATGCCTGAGCCACCTCAAGTGACTCCTTTCACTGCAGAGGAGCAGCAGCTCTACGTTGTGGTCCTCCCAGATGGCTGAGCTCCTCACTGCATGCATGCCAGACACAGAATCTTTGAAATAAAGCATAGAGGACATACAATATAATGCAGATATACCAGTTAATAGGCAATGCTTTGCCCCTCCAGCCAAGATTACCAAAAGTGAAATTGCTGGAGTAGCATTACAATTAGTTAAATGAAGATTCACGTCTGTGTTACTGGTAACTCTCAGGTGAATGATTACACATCAAAACACACGTATTTCAGCGTCAGAAAGATCACACACTGCTCTAACGGCATCCTTAACGGCAGGCCTAAATGGCAAGACTTTCTGTCAAGGTTTCCACACTACCGACTGACAACAGAGGTAATCCCCACGCCTCCTTGCCTACGCTCGTGCTTCCTTTGTGAAGTTACTGCATTGCCTCGGCACACCAATCAGGTCTCATTCCGGGTTCAGGACACCATGACTGGAGGAGTCCAGGACGAAGGTACAGACGAGGTAAACTGCCTGCTCTAGCCTAATGCACACTTTCGTTTTTTTGTTTCTCAAAAAACGTACGGTGCCCACGGACACTGGTCTGAAGACAGTTTGGCATTTTTTTCCAAGTGGATAAGGTTATGCGTTCGGCACAGTTCGCTGGTCTTGTGACAGTGCTTTGCGGCGGCTTAAGCTTTTTTTAAAAATTTTTTTAAAAAAACACTTCTTACGTGATCCCTGGTCGAAAGCATCGAAGTTAATGTCTGGAAAGTGTGCAGCATATCATGACTAGAATCGAACAAGATATATATGAATGTTTAAATATTTACAGAGTATCACTGACCAAAATTAGAATTGAAAGAAGGATTATTTGACACATGCAGATAAAGAACTGTCTATCTGAAACCAATTGTACTTGTCTTGTTGCGCTTGCACAAGCATCCCTTTGCGTGACTTTTAGGTATAAGTACGTGAAATAAAGTTTTAGGAAAGAATTTAGATTTAGAAACTGAGTTTTGTATATTTTCTTTAAATTTATAAAATTGTACTTTTTAATGTGTTATACTGTTTTTGTATTTAGAAAACATTTTTATGTTTTGGAGTGTAGGGTCCAGATTTGAATGAACGGCGTTAGACCACATCTGGAAGAGTTTGCGTGTGCATTTTGCGAGCTAGAGATGTTTATTGATGACCCCTTGCGGTAGAACTTAGGGCGCTGCTCCTGATGGGTGTGGTGCGGCTGCCGCTTAAATCTATCCTAGTCAGGGACAGGCTGCAAACTCCTGCTCCGGTCATCCAGCTGCCCGGGCATAACTTTATTCTGCCTCTCTTTTCCTCTTTTTTTTTGTCCTCAACCGAAATCCCAGGAATTTCTCAAATCACCTTTCATTAGAGACGAAGGAAATATATACAAACCAAACAACAAAAATATGGATAACGACAGCGTGAACGAGAAGACATTGGAAGATGTTCACACTAAAGAAATCGACCTAGTCAACCGGGACCCCAAGCACTTAAATGAAGACGTTGTAAAGGTAAGTCACTTTCCACGCCTGTCTTTGTTCAGGGCATAGGAATATTTTATTCTATAGTAGCAACCATTTATGCAAGAATATAAGTATTGAACCGAATTACGTCACGCGTTATTCTGTATTCATATAGCACGTTTACATTGTCAGTGCCTACTACCCATTTAAATTGAGTTAAAAGTTAAATGCAATTACGTTTCCTCAACAACGTGCGACTTTTTCGTGGTGTGATTGCTTTGCTTTTCAGTTACATTTGAACGTAACTCAGTTGGACTTTTAATATAAGGCATTATGGTCACCATAATAAGACTGTGTGATTGCAAATATAGCGCATGTAGTTAAAAATTATCCATATGGTGTTTAATAACACGAACTTACTATTTTAGTCTGTCGTTAATATGTTGTCAATGGCATGCATACCGTTGAGCCAGTCATTTGAAATGTTAATGGAACTAATTGACAAATTAAATGGTTTAGTACGCGATTGAAATGTTTATGAGCGAGCCCATAAACATTACAAGCACGCTTTGCTTGTGCTGCTCCAAAGTGCCGCACATCTGTTGCGTCCCAGTGCTATTACCAAACGGCATTATAATTCACCTACGCATAGTTCCTATACGGCCAGTTTTGCATTAGGAGACAGGATGTCTTAAAACAGGATGCAGCAAGGGAGCGAAATGCATTGCCTCCAGTCTATGCTTTTCGATTACTACTATAAATGTTGCACACATCCGCCCTCGTTAATCACAAGATTCAAATGTATTAACTGTTGTGCTTGTTTGTTGTAGATTCCCTGAATATTGTGACCTCCTTTCTGTGAAGTGCAATGGGCTTGAGAGCAATAAGCTGATCGCTATTATACTCCTTTAACTTTGACAATGCATCATAGTGTTACGTAAATTCCATCCAGAAAGAAGTGTAGCCTACATGTCTTTAACCTTGCCCAGGGATATGCAAACCAATACAAAAAGGATGTGAGTGTAAAGGATATGTTTACAAAATGTATATGTTCCTACAGGTCTTTTTGAGCACCTGAAAAAAAAGAATGTGGGTAAAACATTGTTATTCTACATTTAGTAATGTCTGCCTTTAATCCATTCACTAGTTAAAACACTGGACGTGTACAGAGAATGGCCTCTCACAAATGAACTGTGAAATATTATGTTGATGGCAGAAGTCACATGCGACTGCTGGGCCCTGTCTTTCCACTCCTTCTGGTGAATGTTTGTTCCTTGAGTTGATCTGGGGCTCTGGGAGCGGGGTTACCCGCTTGAAGCAGCAACCTTTGCCCTGTGAGGCAAGGGAACACCCTTGCACTTGGGTGAGAGCGAGGGAGCAGGTCTGTGGGATTTCCCTTCCATCCTGGAACATACTCACAATGAGCTACAGGTTGAGAAAACAAAAGGAAGGTCTATCCCCTCTCTGCAGGCTTCCCCTCATCCTGCTCACACTGTGAGCTCTGAGTCAGTCTCTCCATAAGCACTGGGAACAGGATGGCCTGCCTTTACTGACTCTGAGCCAGTTCCTGCATGTGCACTTCCAACCGAATTCATCTCTATTCACTTTTCCTTTTATGAATATGGCCAGCATTTGTGGAGCTAAAGGTCGCTTGGTTACTATGCAGAGACGAAAGCTACTGTTTACTTCATTAATAAGCAAATAGTCCAGTGTGTGCCTCATTTACATCAGCATCAAGAGTGCATCACCTGCATTGTTACTGTTGTCATTTATGGAAGTAATCTGACCTGCATATGTGTATTTGCCATTTGTATAGCTGTATATTTCCTAATTAGGCTTAGGGCATTAGTTATACAGTAAGTACAAGGACAGCACCTCACTGGAGAATCAAACTTGGAACCTTTAGTTTCAGTTATTGGTTTTTAACCATGTAATTACATTGTTGATTGCCAACATACAGGTAAGATTTGAGTTTGGTAGGCACTGCTCAGAGCTCTCATTAGGGAGAACACTGGACCAGAGTAATACTATGCAGGTCTTGCTCAGTCAACTGGTGTAAGGCACCAGCATCCCCATGCACAGGGAGTTCCTGCAGAGGAGTGGTTGTGTGGGGGAGAAAAAGAAAAATAAGAGAGTGCAGCTGCCACTGCACTAAACTACCAATGTGCAAATAATCGGTAGCAGCAGCAGATAGGATGAATAGTCCAGCTGCACATGGACTTGACTGAAATGATGTAATCTTTTGTCAGTTTTTTCATACATACATATCAGAGTTTTTGTCAGAGTGTTATGTCGGTGTGGGAGAGTAACGCAACTCAGTGTCTCTCAGTCTTCGCTCCTCACTGCCACATCAGACCTTCACATGCGGCACTCCCCCACAATGCTCCAGTTCTGCTCGTTCTCAGTAACACACTGCAGCTGCAGCCCTTTGTGCCCTGCCACAGACAGGAGTAAACATTTATACTGAACTTTAAGCAGTGCCATGCGTCTGTTGGATCCAGCTCATCTGTGCAGATCCAAGGGCATAAGGCGCTGGAATGTGGAATAAATCTGAAAGTCATCCCCATACAGCAAAGTTTCGTCTTTGGAATAAACTCCCTGGGAGTTAGAATCAACTCAATTTGAGTATGACCATAGTGTGTCACTGAATGGACTCTAGCCCAGAGTTAAACTAACTCTTTTCTGGGAGTTAAATCTTTTAACTCTCTCCAAGAGTTGAAACTGAACTCTTTCGAGGAATTCAATTAATTACTTTAGAAGAATTTTAAATTCATTCCATCACTATCTAACCAATTTAGTCCTGGTCAGGGTCCCAGGAGGGCTGGAGTCTATTCCAGCATGCATTGGACACCCTTGCAAATCCATCACTGGGCACATATACCATTCACTCACATACTCATGAGGGAGTACCCGGAGGTACTCACATGGACCTGGGGAGACATGCAAATCCCACACAAATGCAGCAGTAACTGCTGTCTACTGCACCACTGCACCACCCACTTCATAGATTGTTAAAAGTAATTGCTAGATAATATAGTACCCCTGGCAAATCATAGCTAACATTGTCAACAATTCAGTCTTACCCTGTCATTCTCTCTTTCGCCTGGAGTAAATAACACCTCCTCACTGTTGATTAGAGTCTACCTTGAATTCTACTGAAAACGAGGTCGTAGTGGAGTTAAATTAGGCTCATATATGGCTAATGGCACTGCAAAGAATGGAACCTGAACACAAATTGGAGTACAGGTCGGAACTCCAGAAATCTAATACTTTTACACTTTAAAAAAAATCTAACTCCAGATTTTTGAATCCCAGAAATTTGCTGTGTCGCTGTACAGTCTTCAGTTGACCATTTTTTACAGTCTTGTGTGGCAGTGTGGTGATTGTGACCATAGGGTTTGCAGGTTCAAATTCTATTTCTGTTAAGTGTACCCATGAGCAAGAAACCATGTGGAGCCTGAATATTTCAGTTATACAGCAAGCTGTAGAAATAAATAAAGTACAGAATGTAAGCTATGTAAGTCACCCTGAAAAATTAAGGTTAAAGAAAATGATACTGGCAACCAAGCAAATATACAATTGTCAGGTTTCATGCTGTAATGTGAATGCCAATTTGCTGTCAGAACTGTTGCTACCAGATCTTGCTGGATGTGTAATTGGTAATGAGTGGCTCTGTGTTCTCATAGTTGTATGGAATGCTGCTGTGACATTGCGCCCCTTGACGTGTGTATTGACACACTGTTTCTGTTCTTAGCCTGTGCAGAAATTGTTGAATCTTTGTCTACTTTGAGGCATTTTTACCGTCGCTAGAATGAGGCAATGTTTTCAACATAATACCTACATGGTCAATGCTAAAGCCTCGCTTAGTTAGAGCTCTCATGACCAGTATGTTGTAGTTACAGTAATATGGACCAATGGGTCTCTGCTAGTGTTTATAATAGTCTCTATTATAAACACTGGTAGCCAGAATGTCTTGTAATTTCAGCCAAGAATGGTTTATCCCAAACCAGATGCCCTTTGTACTTCATGTAATATAAATATGTAAACTTACCAGCATTAAATAGTATAAATTAATAAATAAATGAATTTAATACCACATACCTACCCCCCAAATCTCATCGGCATCTCACCACACCATCCCCTTCCTTGCCCTGGTCAACAGTAGTGGACACCTTGGCATGTCTCACTGCATTGTATCCCGTATTCAATCGAGCGAGTTTCAGAAACCCAAATCTGCTGTTTTGATGGATTGGGGAAGCCGCCATTTTGGCTGTGGATTTCAAATGAAGATCATTACAGCTTCAAGGAACTGCCATTCAAGTTTTGCCATATGGCATTTGTCTGGATGTTGTAACACAGTATGTGCATTATAGGTAATTCAGGGAAGTCAGTAATACTTCTTTTCATTTTGGGATTGGATTATGGATTATCTAAGGATTTATTTATTTGTTTATGGACTTTGTTACTGGGGAATCTCACAATAATGCACACAGTCCTATCAGTTATATAACTGTACCAAAATGGAAATTCCTATGAGTAATCTTGTCATTCCGGTACTGCATGTAAATGAATGAAATAAACAGCAGCCAAAGAAAAAAGAACTTGTAGCTCATTTACGTCTACATCTGATATATTACTGTTGAGCATTATTAGTGTCACATGAATTACTGTGTATGTGTGTGTGTGTGCGTGTGTGTGTATATGTGTGTGTTTCCAATAAATCACCAGCCCCTGAGTTCCAGTGAACTCCTGGGCACATGCAAGCAAGATGGAATGTTGGTGATTGGTCAGGCCTATTTGTTTAAAGGATGCAAGGTTTACCTTTCTGAGAGAACAGTTTTCTCCTTCAGTGTTGAGTGAAAGAAGCTGCCCTTATGTCTTCATCTCAGCCGTTTCCTTGTGGGGAATGACTGCTAGGAACAGTTTTGTCTCCAGCGTGGTGTGTTCCTGTTATAGCCACAGCCCATATATATATATATATATATATATATCTTTGCTTCTGATAGTTGCTACATCTTGCAGAAAAGTGTCTTAATGAGGTCTGATCTTTTACCTTCAGATGAGGCTCTGTCTTCAATGATGGAAACTTCATTGTGTCCATTGCTGCACTACTTCATATGGAAAGTGACTGCATGTAGTTTAACTGGGAAAAACAAACATCTATATATTTGGTGACCTTTTCTTTTTTTTGCAAAAAAAAAAAGATTTAGAAATAATTTAGCACTTCTAAATTGAATGTTTTGGTCAGTGTTTTCCACAATCTGTCTGTATGGTAATTAAATCAAAGTCATGTTGCATTGATTGCTCACAATGTGTTTATCAGTAGGTTTTGAATAGCAATGATGAATAAATTACAATAAAACGTTTCCCCCCCCCCCCCCATTTCATCTCATCCGACTCCAGGTGGACTTTGAGGATGTCATCGCTGAACCTCCTGGCACCTACAGCTTCGATGGCGTGTGGAAGGCCAGCTTCACCACATTCACGGTGACCAAGTACTGGTTCTACCGGCTTCTGACAGCACTGGTGGGCATCCCGCTGGCGCTGGTGTGGGGCATCTTCTTCGCCATCCTGTCCTTCCTGCACATCTGGGCCGTGGTGCCGTGCATCAAGAGCTACCTGATCGAGATCCACTGCCTGAGCCGGGTCTACTCCATCTGCATCCACACCTTCTGCGACCCCTTCTTCGAGGCCATGGGCAAGTGCTTCAGCAACATCCACGTGCGCGCGGTCAAGGAGGTGTAGGACCAAGCGGAGGATGAGGAGGAGGAGGAGGAGGACGAAGAGGGGGCATGTCATTTCAGGGGTGGGGTTGGAGGGGAGTTGAGGATGGGGCAGACCGCAGGGCCAGGGAAAAACACCACCCCCATTCAGAAAAATCGGTGACCTTTCCAAAAGCCATGGGATTCTTTTCTCAGTGTAGCGAACAGGGGCTCAGAACAACAAAAAAATAAATAAAAATTAAAACTTTTCATCCTCTTCCTCATTCTTTGACCATTCTTCTCCTCACTGCAGGCCTGTGCCGGCCTTCCATGGCAGCCTTTCCTGACCACCGTGTCAATGTGGTCATGTGTAAAACTGGCCATGTTGTCTTTATTCGTGTGCTCACTCATTCCATTGTCCTGCCGTTTGTATGAGGCCTCTCGCTGCTGTGGGTCACGGTCAGCTGTCCAGAGCATTTTGTTTGTTTGGCTCTCGCTGTCTGCAGAGCCGTAGTGTATGTGTGCTGCCTGGGGCCACTGAATTTGGAGTTGGGGGTGGGGTGGGGTTTGTTGTTGTAAACTTTGTGTGAACGCCCCGTCAAAACGGCCCACCTGCTGCATACCTGGGCCATTCCGTTATAATCAGACAGACACGCAACCGAGCCACGTGTGGACTCAGTGTTTCCTCATGTCGAGAAGACACCCCCGGTTAGCCACAACTTGCGTCCAAATAAAATGTATTCATTTGCAGAGGAGAGGAGTGTGAACATTCTCATTTTTATTTTTAATCCCGTGAATTGTCAGCTAAGCTGCTTGACCACACCAGCAATTCACACTGTGTGGACTGTGTTACAGATGACATCATCACTGTAAAGATGAGTTAAATCATCCTGTAGCTGGATTCTCCAGAGATGAACTCTGGATCTTAATTATTGAACTTTAAACATTTTGATGTAGACATGAGTGGAAATTCACTGTATTTCATAGCCAATGTAATCCGTAACATATATTTGTCTCTTGGCCTGTAGGTCACAGATGGACAAACACTGGTTAATTTCTGGCAGCAAAACAAATTAAAAGTCACCTCCCATCCTCCACATACACACACTGTTGAGACTCAATTCAGGGGGGTCGTTTTATACTGACATCAGTTCACTATGGAGGTGGGGGGTGGCATTTTATAACACTAACTCATTTTACTTTGTTTACATGCTATTTCTGAAGATGGTTATTTCACAATGCTTGAGGATGGTTATTCACTTTTAATAGGTCATATTTTATATGTTATGAGTTTCCTTTTGCTGCTTTCACTGTATAACTGACATCACGCTGATCACATTAAACCAATTTAATCGGCTCTTTTTCTTCTGTCTTTGTTTCTCATTGGTTCCTGATAAAAGACAAAAACAAACTACTTTATGTTGGGCCAGTTTTTCATTTTGATCATTCATTGTGTTTACTATTATAATGGAGGGAAGCAAGGGAAAAATTCATCATCAATCCACATGTTGCTAGTTATGTTTTTTGTGATAGTAAAATAAGCAAATGTGGCTTGATTTGTTTTTGGAAGTTATGGAGAATACCTTTTTTAAAATGCTGTAATGCTTAGTAAAACCAGTTTTCCAATTAAGCACTATAATTCAATTCTGATCAGTCATTTCAGCAACATCTCATAGATCTCTTTGACTTTTCAATGAACTATGAGAATTTGAAACTAGGGAGATCATGGCTACATACACTTTTTGATGGTACAGTTTTAAAGACAGGAACACTGAAATGCTAAATTACTAGATAGAGGACAAGTATCTGCAGATGTGTAATGATGAATTTCAAAACTATAAAGATAATAATATGTATCTGGAGGCATGAATACCAAGCACAGTTTTTCTACTGCATGCAATTTTCTACTGCATGCAGAGTAGCTTGCCTAAACCTTACAATCACTGTCTTGGAAAACAGGATACTACACATATTGTACATGTAGTATCCTGTTCCTGTATTTGAAAAAGAGTAAAAATACATTTTCCTTTAATTGTTTGAACCGGACACAATCTACAAGTAATTCTTTTAAAATTTTAATCTACCTCTGAATTTGACATTTTTTCATAAATCAATTCTAATCTCAGTCCAGCTAAAGCACCGGATTTTGGTGCAGCGATAGGCTCCACAGTACAGAACGAAGAGTCACATCCTGACCACGCCACTGCCAATGGTATCTGTGAGTCACCCTGTGTGCTATATACAGTAATTAGCCATCACATCGCACAAGAAGGTAGGTTTGATGAGGTAGCCACGCCTCTTGTCAATCAGCTCCCTGCAGCCTGCATGCACCAGCTGTGCAAAATGTCTTCTGCTACCGTGGCAACACAGTTCAGCTGGTGGGTTGCAGAGTGAAAAGAAGCAGCAGCTGGTTTTTCACATTTTTGAGAATATGCATGCTAGCCTGCACCCTCCCAGTCTAATGGGAGGACTTTACAACAATGGGACGGCCTTACAGTTGACCAGGCCTTCCACACTGGGGAAAAAATGTATATAAAAATTTGCTTTTGAAAATAATAAAGCATTTGTTAAAATAATGTCTGTCTTTGGAAAATGTGTGTGCATACTGGGTCGAGAAGTTAATTAGCTTTACATTTAGGTCAGAAATCCAGCAGTATGTGGGCTGCATTGTGTGCTCTGAATTGCATTACTGTAGGCCTGCATTGTGTCAGACTGGCTACTTCAGGGGCCTGTGTCTTTCTAACTGAGTATTTTAAAGGCTTTTAAAGCAGGCCAATCAATATAACTCCTCAGCCAAATGACAGTGTTTTATAAATATTGCTGTTCACATAAAAATAAATAGCCATGTCAACGACTCACATAACCCAGTCTGGTCTGCTTTACAACACTTGCATTGATGCATTTTTTAGCCTGAAGTAAAACATGTACCTTATACTTAATTCAACAAAAAAATGATCGATGGAAAGTTAAAGAAAACCCATTTATTTAGCAGCATGTAGGCAGCTAGAGATCTGTTTGTGTAGGATGTCTTTATCATGAATTCCTTACATTATACAAAACTCTCAAATGCCAGGTGCTCTGTGCCTTTTCATAATGCGTTTATACATGGTGTGTGCTTGTAAGGCCAGTGCACCTTCCAACATTTTTTTAATAATCTACAGATTCTTAAAAGCAAGTTATGCAGGATTGCCTTGTTCTGTCTATATTATATATATATATATATATATATATATATATACATATATATATTCTCAGTGTTATTAGCAGATAACATGATGTGGCTGTAAACAGATAAGTAATATATCTCAGGTCAGGTTCAGATGAGTCAGCTAGGGGGTTGTGAGTAGTTTGTAGGGGATTAATGCTGTAGGATGTGCAAAAAAGCATATGAACATTCTTTGGGGTTACAGTACTCTAATACAGCTTGCTATCATGTTTTTCCCATTTTCATTTCCATCCTTTCATGTTAATCAATTTAAGTTGTCTCTTACAATAGACTACTAAGCATTCTCCACATCTGCATAGTAATGAGAGAGCTAGAAAATGAACCATTAACTAAAACATCAGACTCTCCGCCTCCTGAAGTGGACCTCATTTACATGAGTTTCACACATTTATGAATGTAGTACTATTTTAAATATTTAGCAAAATGCATTAAATATTTAGGTAAATGCATGTACAAAATTTCACTTAAAGTTTTAAATATTTATCAAAATGTTTCATACATTTAGCTTAAGATGAATTACATTTAGCTGAAGATTTTATACATTCAAAGTAAATGTATGACATTTGTTGAATGTTGGACAGATTCAGTTAAATGCAACTTTTTACAAATATTTCATGTGACAAGGGAAACAAGAAATGTATTCTGCCACTGCAGCTGGAGGGAAATTTCCAAAATGCTCAAATTGTGAACAAGAGGAGGAGGGTGACTAAGAACAAACACACCCATTACTGGGGATAACATGGAGGGATAAAGTTGTATAACAAGTTACACTGTAGCCGGGTAGAGTGGTGCTTCTGTTTTTTTGTTTTTTTAAACCCACATACATCCACACTCAAAGCTCTTAAAGACACATTAACATATTTATAGTCTAATAAGTGGTAGCCAGTGTCAAACCCCTTCTTTTTATGCATTTCATATTGCCACTCACTGCTGACTACGGCATGTTATTGTATTTCTGTCTGTATATTTTACTGAAATCAGGAAGGTGAGGTTCTGTAGGTCCTGAGCAGCCACCAGCCAGGACATCTGGAATGATGGCGCCATCTGCTGGCAAATGGGAACAGCTGTATGAATCAAAATAAAAGGAAGCGTTGAATGAGCATGAGACAGCTTCTCAGTGAGGATTTTTTTTTAAACTTATTCCAGCATAATACAGATTTGGCTCATCGCTGTATGCCCTGTAATTATTAATTTTGCACATATAGTTTTGTTTCAGTTACAAAACTTTCAGTAGGTAGGACCCAATTGATTTAACCTGTCCGTCTATAATTTCATCAGTTCAAAAATTTAAAAACGTGTTCTAAAGGAATTATTTGTCATACAAAAAATTACAGAAAAGTTAACCATTAGTTGTTCTGTCTGATTAAAAGTCATGGGATGGGAATGTGGAATATTCACTTATTCTTCATGCACACATTGCTTTTTTTGACATAATGTGATCGTAATACAGTAACTGATCATTCAGTAGACGTTAAGCATCTAATTAAGAACCCTAATCAGACCATTAGGAATGAAAACCAACATTCACAATGGATCAAGTTGGGAAACGTATTTTATCAGAAGGAAAGGTGTCATATTTTCTGCACAGGATGATCAAACTAGGAGTACAAGTAGTTTTATGTGACATGCTAAAGAGCCAGACAAATAGCATGTAAAAGAAATGAAGCCTGTTTTGGCTACTTCAAATCTCAGGATAAATCAGGCTGACTTGATCACAGTTAATCTTTTAATCTCAAGCACTATCCAGGATTAACATCCCCAGAGTGGTAATTTCCCTTCATTAAGCAGGTAGTCATTTATTTAAAATAATACCAATCCTGTCTCATAGACTACAGTACCACCATCCTTATCACTCTTCACAAACTCTCTCTCTACCAAATAGGAGTCTAATTGCAGTAGAGATTAACAAGTATGTCTTCAGTTACCTCATCCAGTAAAACCAGAGCATACCAACTAGACCTAGGCTGTGTTCAAAACCGTATACTATCTGTACTTAGTAACCGTACTGACTGTCTTAGTATGTAGTACACAGTACATGCTAACATAGGATGTGGTAATAAGTAGTATGCTACTATGTGGTTTCAAACACAGCCCTAGTCTTTTGACTCATAGTATACCTGTCTAACAACGATGTACCATCCCTCAAGCAATCACCTGTAATTCAAGCCAAAACCGTGCCCCAGCTGTTAAAGACGCACCTCCATCAGGAGTCTACTGTTTACTGAAACTTCTTATTTGCCAAAATGATAACTACCAATGAGCAATAGGGATTTCTTTTTACAATGGAGATAATAAACATATCCTTTATCTCATCTTTGTAGGATAATGTGTGACTACAGCTGGTTCAGTTGTATTTGGCTTGAGCTCAGAAGTAGGACTTGAAATTAAAGAGATCTCAGAGGTATCTGTAAACAGTGACATTAAATTGAAAACAATCAGAGATGGGGTGGAGGTGGGTGAGAAACTAATGTAAAGGAAGAGGAAAATAGTATAAATGATCTTCACCTGGCTTCGACTAAATCCTCTAGCCCATCAAGATCACAAGCAAGTAATTACAACAGGTGCCAGGAGCTTCGGCTTGTTTTGTCAAACAGCGAAACCTGGGTCACAAAATATCCGCTTTCATTTTGATTCAGTCAGTAATTCCTCTGATCAAACCTGAGATGCCAAGAAATGAATTCTATATTACATGTTCTGCTCTAGCATCTATCTGAAGAGTGTGGAGATCCAATCGGTGGCAGACAGGCTAGCAAAGATAGAGAGAACATCATAAAGCACACGTTGGCTTTGTGCTGTTTCATGTATCTTTACAAGATCTGGATAAACTTATTTCAGACTTATTACAAGCATATTCATGCAGTATGATAAAATTCTGTTCATATATATATTAACTTTTATGGCCAGAGTCTACCCTTTTTCAGCTGGATACTTCCAGCAGGGTAAGCCACCATGTTTCAAAGCACATATCTACATCATGTCAAGCTGGTTCCACAAACACAATGTGACAAAGAACATGGAAATGACTTCAGTTACTCCAATGGCCTGCACAGTCCCCTGATATCAATCCTTTGACATGAAGTGGAACAGATTTCCAGCATGAATGTGTGGCCAAACAATTTGCAGGAACTGTGTGATGCTATTGAGTCACCATGGACCAAGATCCCTGAGGATTGGTTCCAGTACCTTGAATCCATGCCATGAAGAATTCAGGCTGTTCTGGAGGCCAAAAGGGGTCCTACTTGGGACTAGGTAGGTGTACCTAATATAGAGGCCTGTATGAATATTTATTTAATTTTTTTCATTGTTTTTCAATGTTCACATCACAAGAACAAGAACCGTGAACATATTGTCAGTGATTTACTCATTTAAAATACAGCTAAGTGAATGTTGTATTGACCAAAGAAGAAGTATGGTCGTTCAAAAAAATTAACAGGAAGAAGACCTTAATGGTTCTGGCATACATCAGCATTTACAATGGCAGGTTCCTCCTGGTCAGCAGTTAACTCAGGTCTGTATCGATGTCCAAGTGATAAATAACTTGAGTGCCCTTGGTTAGTTACTGGTGATATATTGTACAACTGCTAGATTAAAACAGATCAGAAACTGCTGCGCTGTTTATTTGTGTCACTCTTTCCCCCAACAAATCGCACTACACCTTTAATTCCGTAAATAACCCTTTCTGCTGTAGGCCTACATCGGCAGCTTCCTTTCTACAGTGCAGTTCGCGTTTTAGACAGCTGGTGGCAGCAGCAGCAGCAACGACGAATCAATCCAAGTAGGTTACTACTTGGATTGATTGGTCGTTGGACTTTACTTTAATGAAAACATTTATTTAAAAGTGCAGAAAAACAGTAAAGTTACTTTCAAATTTCCAAAATCGAATTCCTTGAATTATGGGATTAACTGTTTAATGGCTGAAATTATTTAGCTTGTAATATGAACAATGCTGTAGGCTACGTGTGAAAATAATTTAGTGTATACTTGAGTGCAAATAGTACATTTCCTGTACAAATAAATCTGAAGCGTTTTCCACCTTGAACATTTAGTGGAGAGTGGATGCATGTCATATTTGGAGAACATGCTATGTTCTTCCAGATTCACTTACCAGTAATGATGACATAGTAATGTGAGGTTGACCACAGCAGTAATCTTTCCCTAGGCTCAACTGGGGAACCATCCCACAGGAATGAGATAAACAGGGTCTACAAATGTTAATTTGCAGTTTAAAATGGTGATACCATTATTCCTCCCATAATTAATTTAAACTTACCAGAGTGTTTGGCAGCACAGCACCTGTCAAACACTTTGCAATTCACTTCCATTTCATAGTTTGAGAAACAGGTTGGCCAACATTAATAGGTTTGCCCATTGTACTCACAAAAGGCACTGAAGACTAACTGACTCGACTCAAAAAAAGACACTTCAGGCAACTAACATGTACACAAATATGAGGACAAGAAGCAATGACCCATACATGTGTAAAAAATACAAAAATTCAATCACAACAAAATTACAAATGTTAATTAAATTCAACAACTAATATACTGCCCACAAAAGACCAGGCTAGAGAAACATAGGACCTGCTTCATAATCTGTGCCTGTAAAACTGGACAGAGTAGAGTAGAGCCAATGCCCTACTTGTGCCCTACCTACCTACCTGAAGAATATCTTAATTAAAGACAAAACCTCCCTAAACAATCAACATTGTCTTTTATGAACACCATCTCTCACTGTGTGTGTGTGTGTGTGTGTGAGTGAGAGAGAGAGAGAGAGAGAGAGAGAGAGAGAGAGAGAGAGAGAGAGAGAGAGAGAGAGAGAGAGAGAGAGAGATCGTTTGTTGTTGCTTTGTGACTGCAGTTATCTCTTCAGAAGTATTATCAGGGCCCAGAGTATCATCATGGATAAATCCCACATTCCCCATGCGATTCAGTAATTCATAATTTATTAGCCTATATCTGTTTTCACTGATTGGAGTTCAGGTGTTTAGAGATGTGCACGGCGTTTATTAGGGAGTTTGCCAGTTTAACTGCGTTCATTTAAACCCAGCATAAAAGCCCGTCTAAAGCGCGCTCCGCGTCCATCCTCGAAACTCTGATTAATGATTTTGAAATGCTTGTGCAAACGAGGACAGCGGTTCCCGATATAGCATGTAATCGTTTTCATTTGGTGTTTAAAAATTGTTTTAGTGCTGCTATAAGGCTAAATGACCATTTTCAGGCTAATAGATCGCTCGACGCAGCTCGTTCACATACTTCAACTATAAATAAAGAGCGTGAGTTGTAAACATCCTTCATTGTAGCAGTTCGGCACAATGGTGCCTAATTTGTGCAGTAGGCTAACCCGATTTACAGAACTTGAAATGAAAATCACTTTCTGAAGATCTCCCAGATTATTTTCAAAGCAGTAGGCTACCTATTTCTACCGTCCCGCCTCTTCGTGAGGGTCAGCCGTGTGTGACCTATTTCTGTGCACCTCCCCTTTACAAATCCAACTCATTTGTAATGACGGGAATTATTGTGCAGCTGTTAGCTTTGTCCGGTGAGTCCAAAATCTGCTCTTCAGCAAGGTTTTTGTCAGTTTAGACCGCGTTCCACTGTATCTGATCCTAGAGGCGATATCGGAATGTGCATCTTGAGCTGTTGGTTCATTCTCAGTGACGTAATCGTTACGGTTAATCTTGGGGTACTCACCTGAAACCTCAGCCAAGCAGCGGTGATCTTAACGCCAGTAGCTCCTCAGAAGAGGCGGACGCACAGTGGTCAAGGAAACAAAACGCCAGTATGATACAGCCTCTGGGTTTCATGCCTGACTCACCAGTCCGCATCCAGTGAAACGGAAAGGCGTCCAAACGGAGTTGTGACTATAAAGAAGTAACTTTTGTGTGAGTTGAACGAGCTTGAAAAGTCGGTGGGGAAAAGCATCGTAGGAGCCAACTTAGTTCTTGTGTTTTTTTAGTTTAACGGTGCCCGAGTCATCGCTGCACGCACCGGGAGTTTTTAACATGATCAGAATCATCTAAAACCACACTGCTCTAAAACGGAGGTAAGCGCATTCCTTTACTTAACCTGTTATTATTGGTTTACCCTGGTGTTTGCTGTGGATCAAGACTTAAATACATTACAGTACATTAGAAGGGAATCTTTTTGATGCATCATACATCGTTTTGTTTTCACAAGCAAGTACACGTGTGTCACTGCCAACAAAAGTTTTTTTATTTTTTATTTTTTTATTTATTTTATTATTATTTTTATTATTTTTTTGTATGGAAACAAACGAATCGTATTTGTAGTGTTTTAATCGTCCTACAGTTGCCTGGGGCTATATCAAATGCGAATATTGCCACTGAAAGCATGTGCTACCTATGCAACTGTAGGCTATGTTTGGTGTCTTCATCATCATTGTATGTGCCTCCTGCCTAGTGCCTTTCGTAGATTTTTAAGATCGGGGACTATATCCAAAAGTGAACACAGTATTATGAGTTGGACCGACAAATAAATATTTAATTTTATAGAAGTGTTACTATGTATCACAGTGTCACGTGTGCCAGTCATTAGCAGTAGGCAATGTGAGTCACCTTTCCTGATTTCCCTGGGTTTGAACTAGTGTAAAAACGTGAAGTTTTGTCGAAGTTCCTGTTTGGAAAGGATTAGGCTACATAGTCCGATCTCCACTGTAGGCTAATTGCGAGGAGAAATTGTTTCAGAAACAGGTGCCTTTTTAGGGCTGTTTTTACAGAGAGGATGTTTATGCCTCTAGTTACTCATCTTTTCAAAGTGAAAACAAAATTCCTCTTCTATTACTGTAACCGCTAGCACGTGCACCTGCTATACCGAATGCTCTCCGCGAATTCGACTTTATGCTTTAAGATTAGATTAATTTATAAGATTTATATAAAAAGAATCACAAGTATGCATGCTCTGTGTCTTTGGGTCTATTTAAGTCACGTTATATATTAAACGCCACTTTTTATTTTTTAAAACATTTTTTTTTAAAGAAACCTTCCTATTTACTGACATTTCGAGGAGCCATTGGGTGGGAATATTAATTCCCATAGATATCACACTCTGTTGTGATCATTTTCTTTTATTTTTATAATTATTTTTTAAATGCAATTGATATATTATTTCATGTTTTATTATTTCATTTGATATACTTGAATTACAATGCATTTCGTTTTTTTTATTTTTTTATCTGGTTTTCCATTACACTTAATACAGCGGGCAGGGTAAGAGGAATTAATTTCTTAAGTGAAAATTAGTTTCTGGAGTTGAATTTGGGATGGCCACAGAAAAAATGAACTATACGTGACAGGCTTAATAGCGTTTTGAAGACGGTGTTTGCATTCCACATTGTTATTCTGCTCCAAAACACGGGAACACGTTGCAACTACGACAAAACTGACAGCGATCTTGTGGATTTGTGAGTCAGGCGAATCTCTGCATGTCTTAAATCTGATTAAGCTGCCATTGTAGGAGCCTCTCTCACTGACTACCATAAACACAGTTATAGAGATTACATTATTCGGCTTTTGAGTTCATCCAGTTTTATCCTGGCCTGTTCGTAAACTCTTCATACCAAACGGTGTGATTGAGATGAAAGCTTTTCAACGCTGGTATACGAGCGCAATACCTAGCCATGGAGCAGAGTGGTGAACACAAGAATATTCAAGGATTTTACTGCCTGTGGTGACTTAATTACATTCCTTATTCAAGCATGGCTCAGTGACAAAGGCCCCAAATAACTGCTGATGCTGATTTCCTGGGTGGTTGAATAGGATGGACCACATGTGTCAGTGGCTATGTGCTGAACTGACCTACTGTTTATTAGTTGCCCACAGGAAACCGACTTAGGCTGGAAAGAAAAGACTACTGTATCTCTTCTGATCATTTGAAATAGATTCTATTTGTGATATGGCATTTCAGTCTAAAGTACAGATTCCCGAACTGCAATTAATGATGCCTTCATTTCTGTGTGGGTTTCTTCAGAGACATTATGACGCTCTGCTCCCCGGGCACCATCCATGTCTTGATCGTCCTTCTGGAACTGTGGGCAAGGGCCAGGGGGGAGTGTGAGGACCCACTGGCCAGCTCTAAACTGAACCTCTCCGTGAAGTACGAGCTCCTGAACTTCCAAGCAGACACCCCCATCCAGAACCTGGTGGCGTTTGATGGGCGTGTGTACGTGGGGGCAGTCAACAGGATTTACTCTCTGACTGAGGACCTGAAGGAGCTCTCTGAGTACAAGACCGGACCTATCCCAGTGCAAGATAACTGTCCCCCATGCCAGAGCTGCGATAATAATGCTAATGCCTCGTCGAGCCTCACAGTGAACAACACCAACATGGCTCTGCTGGTGGAGACCTACTACGATGATGAGCTTTTCAGCTGCGGCTCCGTCCACAGTGGCGTCTGTCACCGGCACCTTCTGCTGGATGGCCCCCAACAGGATGCGGAGGTGAAGTGCATGTACTCACCCAAGACCAACGGGGGACGCCAAGGCTGCCCTGACTGCATTGCCAGTCCTTCTGGGACGCGGGTGCTGAATGTGGAGAGCGGGGGCGTGGTGAGGTTTTTTGTGGGGAACACGGTAGCCCCTGGTGACCCGGCGGCGCCCCCGCAGCACACGTTCTCAGTCCGGCAGATGAAGGAGACCCAAGACGGGTTTCGCTTCTTCTCAGAGCAGTCCTACCTGGACTTGGCTCCACAGCTGAGGGGCAGCTACCCAATCCGCTACGTGTACGCCTTCGAGAGCGGCCCGCACGTCTTCTTCCTCACCGTGCAGCGGGAGGACGGCGCGTCGCGCTCTTACCACACGCGCATCGTCCGCACCTGCTCCTCGGACCCGGAGCTGCGCCGCTACGTGGAGATGCCCTTCGAGTGCATCCTGACGGAGAAGCGGAGGCGGCGCTCGGCGCGGGTGGAGGTCTTCAACGTCCTGCAGGCCGCCCACGTGGCGAAGGCGGGGCGAACGCTGCGGGAGGAGATGGGCCTGCAGGAGGGCGAGGACGTGCTGTTCGCCGCCTTCGCCCGCAGCCGCCAGGACTCCCCGGACCCAACGCGCAGCTCCGCCATCTGCGTCATCGCGCTGAGAGACCTTAACATCTTCTTCAGGGACTTCATCCAGAAATGCCACACCAAGAGCCCCCAGCACTTCACCGGATCAGACGAGAAGCGCTGTTTCAACCTGGTAAGAACGGGGTTATTGAGGGTGGAGTTTGCGGTTATAAAAAAATAATCAAACAGTGATCTCAAGTTAGTGTAAATGTGCATTTTACGCAAATGCAGTTATTAATGCATACATAAACTGATGTAACAGAATTCATTTTGCGCAGCCTTCCACCTGGGACTTACAAACTATAGGTGGCTCAGTCTGTTCCCTCTCCTGTTCTCCACGCTGTCAACCCATGTGTGAATATACTGTGAATATATTCACAGTGAATATATTGCAATTAAGAGTCTGGGCATCAATAATTACCAAAAAATGTTGACTTTTCAAAATACTATGGCCATTAAATGTGAGTCAACTGTTGGGGGTGTGGCAGTTTTTTACAACTGTAAGGAACACTTTATCTGATCATCACAAACCTTGTCATACATGTGCAATGGCTGTCCCTGAGGCAGCATGCTAATTTTGGTGGCCTTTTGCTGAAAAAATATGGCTGCCATCAGCCAATCAGTTGTCAGTGGGGATGTGACAGGCTTAGCAATGCCTGGTCATCATGAAACGTGCATGTATTTTGACCTCTAATCTCAGGAATACCATGTCAAATTTTGGGACAGAGGTTGCAAATTCAAATTGCAACATTCACCCAATATGTGTACTTAAAGCTTAAAAATTAATAATTGCTGCTTGGACCCCGTTAATTACTGCTTGTGGTTATATTTTGTGATTGTGTTGCTTTAACTAATACCTGCAGTTCTTTTTGAGTGGCTGATGGTATTACAGTGGTGACCAGAGAGCTGTAAATGTCCATTTCAGATGTGAAAGGAAAAAGGGGGAAATTATTATTTAGACATTTTGATGATATTATTTAACATTAAGCCTGTAGGCTTGGAGTGAGGGCCTTTGGTGCAGGTATGCAGAAGCTAATCACTCCAGCTTTCTCTCTGTGCAGCAGAACACTGGCCTAGTTCTGTTTCCGATCATCAGTCACCTGGTGGGCTGTGTACAGGCTCCTCTGTCTCTGCCCCGTTTCTCCCATCCATCAGCATTGATTAGATAAATCTTTAAATCATCGGATCAATAGCGACATGAATTTAACTGCTGACCACCCCCCGGGGCTTGTCGATATCTTTAAATGCCATTAGTTTCTTGATTTAATTATCTGCTGTGTTTTTGTGGCCTGTCCCCGTATTTCACTCAGGTACATGTTGCACACACTGAGGAATACAGACGTTAATAAGCTTTAATAAACATTAATCTGAGAAATATAAAGACGCAGCCCCGGTGGAGTGGTGCTGCAGTTATACCTGTCTCTTGGCAGTAATGTAGTGTGCCTTTAGCTCTGAGAGAGCCATTGTGTGTAACTGCTGAATGGCATGAACCCAGCCTCTGGATGGATTCCCGTGGAAGGGAGGGCAAGTGTGTCCTTTGCCCCCCCCCCCCCCCCACCCTTCCTGGCACGCATCTGTCTGGCAAAGGAGGGGGGGCATCTTAACACATTAATCCACGACAACAAAGCCAGCACTAAATACAGTACATCGGCACATATTAATTCAGCAGTTGTCCTTACATTTCACTTAGTATTAAATTTAAGTGCCTTTTTTTTACTTCACACATTTGGCACATTCATTTTGTTGATTGCTCAATTCACCAAACTGCTTTCGTGATAATGCTTGCATTTCATTGCAAGTCTAAGTTATGAACATGAATCCAGGCCATAATATGGAAGCTATTTAGTTTAATCTTAAAATAAATAATACATCTACCTCTTCTGACTTCTTAAGCCTGCTGTCTGCATGTCATTTTAAAACAACAGCCAGTAGGAAGACTGACTTGGAATTTGCTATGGTTGTCATATTCTGATCTCTAAATGCATCGCATCACTGCGTGTCATTGTGGACATAAAGATGGGGGGGGAAAAAAAAGATTGCCAGTCTCTTGGTCTTACAGATTCCTCCAGCCGGTTTATGAAATGCGGTGGGATCATATTCAGTGTACCTCTGAATAAGCTGATCATGTTCCACTATAAAGCGCTAAATTTCACGCGTAGGCCTGGCTGTTTTAGGCAGCTGCAGGGCCTCAAACAGACGGTATTATTATTGTCTGAGGGCTGAATGGACGGATTTCATGTTCATGTGAAAATCGCCCCGCTTTGTCTGGGCTCTGCCTAACATCACCAAGCACTCCTCAATGTTTATTACAGGCAGAGCGCTGCACTGGAGCCAAAGGCAGCCCTGTCTTTTCCTTCAGAAAAGAGCATGCTGTTAACTTTCTGTTAATAGGAGAACAATATATTAACTGGACAAATGATCAACGGGCTGGTATTTTCCCGACATGTGGCTGGTAGACCAAGCCAAAACTGTGTTTATCAGTCCAAGACGGGCCGTTTTGTTAAAGTTTGGTGGCAAAGAGTCTCGTGAAGCTGCAGTGAAAGGCATGAGAAGAAATATAGATATGGAGAAAAAGAAGGAGTGATAATACACACAAGCAGGAAGCGGTCTTGCATAATGAGCTTAAGACAGCCACGACCTTACAATTGCATGGATACAGAAAACTTGAAAATTTGAAAAGCGTGTCTAATTCAGCCAAGCTTTATTTTAATGTCAGAATTCATCGGAATGGATTAGGGTGTTTCCTTGGTCTTAAATGACTGGAAAACAAAAAAGGTTGTGGGGAACATCTGCTTAATCCGGCCCTAATAATGCCAATTTGATGTAGGAAGTGGCATCTTTGTTACGGAGACCCCAGATAGTGTCACATCGAGTGTGCTGGATTAAAAATAGTTTATTTGTCCTAGTAATGGACTGTTCTCATTAGAGTGAAGCAGAAGTCCTTGCGATTACTAGTGAAAGCCAAATGAATTGTGTCCTTAATAGACTTAGTCTCAATGGGGAGGGATTGCAGACTTCAAAGAGCTTCCTTAAGCACTATTGATCCACTGGGTCTGCTGTTGTCTAGTGATATGGGTTAATAAAAGAGGAAGAAATATAGCCTCGATTTTCCCATAATTGCATGTATGCCTCAAATGGTGGAAGTTGGTCTCTTATCAGCAACGGCAAGCCACAGCTGGTTCCTATGAGAGGGCATAAGTAAAACTTGAGTTTCCAAATAACAAACAGCCACATTTAACAGGTCACAATTATCATTAAATTAAAATGGATTCCTAAAAAAAGAGCTGCCGGGGCCTGATTGGTTTTAAATTGAATCTTGGTACTGATTGATTGCTGTGTGTAATATAATTCCAAGAGGGTTTTTGATTGACAGAGGTTTTAATTATACTTGTAGTCCTTTTTAAACGAATATGCTTTATGTAGGGGTTCAAAAACTACACTAAATAGCTTGAGAGTGCATGTGACAGTATTGATCTCCGTGAGGAGTAGTCCCTTTCCTCTTGCTCCATTGACATGTAATGAAATATGACAATGGATGCACATTTCTGGATACACCCTATAATCAAGACAGAGACTGAGCCCTGTCTAGTTCTATAGCCACATGTCATAATAATAACTCACATTGGGTACATCTCATGTTGCTGCAAGTTTTTGCCCGTTGCTAAGCGCCATGCACGGAGTGGGAGCGGGGATCATGGTGCAGTGTTGAAATTGCTCTTTTCTGGGAGTGTATTTTCCTTGTTGGGGAGATATTCGAAATCAGTAGACCGATCTCTTGTGAAATGAAATGGAATTTTTGAATAAGGCTTTAATAACGTTTCAGTCAGGGCAAGTAGTACATACAGTCCGTGCATGACGGTCTCAGTGCTGCTGTAGTGAGTCACCTGGGAGTGCTAAAGTTCACCCTTCATTAGCCCAATTGTTTTGCCCCAACAAGCCTCTGGTGACAGTGGGCGATAATTCGGTTGTGAATGGCCCGGACAGCTGCTGTACGTTTGCGAAGAAGCTGTGATTTTCAGGTGTGTGGTAGTCCGAAGACGACACGCAACATCTATAGCGAACTCCGATTTCTTCTCATCTTACATCCACTGGCACCAATCATTGGACAGGGCAGGTATAACACTGGCATCACGTCCTGTGGCAGTGTGGTGTCATTTCATGTGCAGATTAAGCCCATTGCTTTCTGTTTGCTTTCATCCATCAGAAAAGAGTTGGCACTGTGCAGATCCATTCCCCTTTACATGATATGGATGTATCAATCTTAACAGCTTTGCTAATGATCATCCCTTCAAGGTGATATGGAGATTAGTGAAGCTGTTCAACTTCTCTGGACTAATGACTATTACCAGACAGTATAGCTTGGAGCCAACCAAGGAAAAACCCCAATATCAAATGTTCATAATTTTCATGTTTTTTAAGCCATCAGTGTAAATGTTTTGGTTTTGTTGTTTTTATTTTCAATATTTGCTCCCATTCGGCCGCTGTCAAACCTATCCTTCTGGAGGCACAGAAATTGCAGTTGAGTTTTCTCGGTTTGTTTTCTCAGAGTCAATATTTGCTTGAAGTTACAGGAGCAGAGTTGGTAGAACAAGGTTCATGCAGTCTGAAAGAGCAACCTCAAATATTCAAGAGGCTGGTGTGACCTCTATATTGTAGGTGAGAGAGCAGCCTCTTTATGTAACAGAACACTGCAGTGTTTTATATGTGATGGAGCTGTACACCCTCTGTAAACGTAAAAAATACAGCGGTCTCTATATGTTTGAGAGTAGTTTCTGTATGTGGGAGAGTAGTCTATATGTAGGATAGAAAGTTCTGTAAGTGATTATGCTGGGTAGCCTATATATGTTGGAGAATGGCCTTTGACAGAGTGAACTTTCTGTATGATACAGGGATCCCAGTGATTGGTGTTGGTTTTTTTGTGTTCTTGCCTGGTGTGCAAGTGTCCAATAAAATTTTGTTTCCCCAGAGTACTTGCTAGAAACATAGCATAACATTGAATGTGTGTGAAGCACAGAGCAATAACTGATAACGCTTACGCTTGCAATCTGTCTCCCAAGAGGGCAGGCCTTAATTGCTCGTTGACTGAAGCTGTCAAAGAAATCTTAGTCAAATCTTGCAAGTTACTCTTTCAATAGGCAGGTGCAAGTGAGATGCACTTTTTAGTGCGATTAATCCTTTCATGACCTTCTTAATAATTCCATTTTAATGTGCCTGAAATCTCAGGTACTGACATGGTAAGAGTACAGGACAGCAACAGAGGATTTCAGCGCAGGTTCACTCCTAAGAAAACTGATGTGGATGCTAGCATGCAAAGAGATTTCTGTTCCGATCGATTGACGTTCGTCATGGCGATTTCCATTTCCTGGCACTGGGCAGAAATGAAGCAGAAATCCTCACTCCGTGCACGCAGCAAGCCCCCTCATGCCCATTTCCTTTGCTGCAATCTCTGAAATGCCTTGGGGAGGGGGGGAGATTAAACAGCCCAGTGAATATGCAGCGCCCGCGAAGCTGGTTGAAGTGGCCGGCGTTCTGGTCCAGTTGCTCACCCTTAAAGTGACGTCAGCAAAGCTTGGCCATTTGGTTTCGTCTCTCTCGTGTTTACCTGGAGCGCAACTCAAGATGACTGAAGTCCTCGCGGAGCAGGAAGAGAGCTTGGCGATAGCTTAGCTTTTGTTGCCCGGAGGCAGCTGCCTCTGCACTGTGTGGACTGAATCCCATCTTCCTGGTTTACGTGGTGTGTGGTTCTACTTCACAACACGGGACAGTTTTGGTGTGATCCCAAATCTTGTGTTTGCGTACTGATGTAATAGCTAGGCACAAACTGACTGTTCCTCATAAACAACCAGGATACTGATCTTATGACCCTCACTAGTTCAGACCAGAAAGTGGGTGGGCCACAAAGCATTAAGTTCCAAACAAATACATTGCTTTGAGAGGGATTGTTGCAGTGCTTTGATGGTTTCTGATTCCCTATTAGGGATTTCAGGTTAAGGCACTTTGCTGGGGATAGTTTACCCAAGGATACTCTTACAAGAAGACAGTGGGCTGTTTGAGGCACAAACAGCTTGATGACCCTTGGGACAGATCCAGGTTTAACTGAGTTCACGTTTTATTATTGTTCATTTTGTCAACTTGAATAGCAGCATGGACAAACAATATTACTTATTTACTTGGCTAACTTAGCAAAGGTGAGATGGGTCTAATCTTTTGCATAAAGTATATATACACAAAGAAAATATGTTGGTTTACAGGTGTTTTTCATATGCCTCCAAGCAGGAATATGTGATTGCTGTGTATGTGATCAGAACTGTTTTTGAAACGGCAGTTTAAAAAAACCTCATTCATGTATTTAGCATAGCTCATTCAGTTGGTGAAAAATATCTATTTTAACATTTAGTAAAAATGCAGTGGATGCAGACTAGTAATATGCCATCATTAGCAGCATGTTAGATGTAAGATAGAGATGTGGACAAATATGCTTTGCTTCTGTCAATTTGTTCTCACGCCGTTTCAAGAGAATTTTGACAGAAGAAAACGTGGACTGGAAAAGGAGACCTGCTTAGAGCTGCCATTTAAACATTACTCCCTCCTCATGTCCATGTCTGCGTGTCATCTCTTCACTTCTCCTGTGTTGTGCCCCCCCCCCCCCCCTCATTTTTACATACCCGCTCTTCAGATTTGTTTTTCCTGTCCCTCGACCTGAGAATCCTTGACATTTGACCCCATGATTCTGCTGTAAGGCAGGTCCTGTTCAAACATTACATTTTTGGCTGACTTGGGGGTTTTGATGTTAATGCCAAGGTCTGAATTTTACCCATCATGAGCTCAAATAGGTATTTGATTTTAAGGGCGTCAGTGTGGCGTGGTTAAATGACCTTCATCATCAGTAAGACTTACTGTTACTGGCTGGAGTATCCTCACCCCATGAAGTGGTGTCCAGAATTTGAACTGTAAACAGTCTTTCAAAGCGACTGAGTTGTGGTTTCCCCTGTACTGCAAACCATGGTTTCACACCAATTCACATATTTGGTGTCAGATTTTATCTGTAAGATTAATCAGCACTACCTGTTAATTCCACACCCCCAAAACCTCCCAAACACTTAACCCAAACCCCAGTGACCGTCCCCACCTCATATCGCCCAGCTGCACAGAGCGTCTGGTCTCTCCCTTAATTTCCTCCCACGTTGACTACCCCCCCCCCCCCCCCCCTCCCCCCTTGAGTGACAGGACATTGTTTCAGCCCCTGGGTATTTTTATTCTTGTGCAATGTCTGAATATCCTGAGCTTCGGCCCATGTAGCACAGATGAGTTTTCCATTTTCTCTGTGTGCATGTGTGCATGAGTGCATGCATGCACACACGTGTTGACTTTTTTAAATTTACATTTACGGTTATCTGTTTTGTTTGTTGTTCTCACTCTGTGCCAGCTCCTATCCACGCCCCATCCTCACGTACCTTCAGGTTGTACTTTATTTAGTTTATTCTCTCTGGCACCAGCGTGTGTGTGTTGGTATGAGTATTGACACACCATTTCACAGAACAGCATATGCCATTGGCTGGATTGTTTCACACAGTTCAGCACAGCCACTCCAGCGAGAGCCTGTTTGTTTTGAACCAGAGACTGTTGACCCGCCACTGATAAGCTGGGGTTAGATGTCATAACATGAGACCTGACCATATTTACAACAATAGGTTATCCAGTTACCTTCAGCGAGCCTTGTGTTGGCCTCCAAGTCGTTAATAGCATAAGCACCCCCATTACCTTTTACAGCTCTGCAGACTGCACCTGTGTACGCAGCCTCTGCCGGCTTCAAATCGCTGGGAACATGTACCACATTGCCACAATCACTTGACCAAACACAAAAAGCAGTACTTTTATGGACCAGAACTTTGATAAACACTATACACTTTCAGTTTCTGCGAGTAAACTGACCTGTACTTTGTCACTAGCGTACTGATGTTTGGACGTAGGTACATGAGCACCTCAATGATGTCTCGGTGAGTGAATCTGTTACCGTTTGAGCTGATAAAGCAGAACGGTTGTGAGAGAAAGGGGCTTTCTTACGCATTTTCTGGGCTGGCAGCTTCCCATGGAAAATTAGTTTTTTGTGTTTAAAAAGTTTATGGTACACGGAATCTTATATTTCCCCAACACCCGGCTCGGCCCATGCCAATTCCATGTGGGACTAATTATTACACTTTATATTCAGAATTAAAGGTGGGCTGTGCATCATGGGAAGGATGCCCATGCTGGATCCTGCTGGATCTGGTGGGACTGCTGACTCTGGGAACGAGGCTTGGCTCTCTGGGCCGTCCTCACGATGAAGGCTCACACTTGTTTTGTTTCTCTGATATAAGTAACAAGCTTATGGCCTGAAGGAAACTTTGTGCTTTGTGAGCCCAGCCATCAGTTTTGGGGAGGGGGGTGATGTCAGGCATGGCAGAGTCAGTAAATTATCATTGAGAATGTACCAACTGCCCCCCCCCCCCCCCGTAAACAGGAGGCCTAAATCTAAACCAGTCGTGCTTATAATCAGGCAATGTATTTGCAGCATTAATCACCTCATTTCCTCAAGAGGAATCAATAGCCCTCATGCCTAAAGGTCTGCTCTCTGCTGATTGGCTCAGCATGGTACCTGTGCTGATTGGTGTCATTTATGTCATATTAATATTAGCGTTAGACTCTGGTGACTTGCATCCACGACTTGCGACTGTCTTGCGACTCACATTCATGCCTTCTCAAATCAATCAATCAATCAATCAAAATATATTTATATAGCGCATTTCACAAACAATTGTCACAATACGCTTCACAGCACAACCCTGGCCTAAACCCCAAGAGGAGCAAGCCTAAAGCAACAGTGGCAAGGAAAAACTCTCTTCTGGCAGATAGGAAGAAACCTCGGAAGGAACCAGGCTCAAGGGGGAAATCTTCCTCTGGTCGGCTCAGGGTGTAGATTGGTGACCAACATAGTCAGTCAGTCAATGTTTACTTTGAGATGTTTTCGGTTTTCTGCCTGCTTCATGGCTGTGTCTTGTGGGCGTACCTTCATTTCACATTTGCATTGTTGGTTTTCGTCTGGGTTGGGCATCTGTTTTGAGACTTGTGGCAGTTGTGTATGTTGCTGTTGGCTCATCTGCCTGTTTGTCATGGAGGCTTGCCATTAAACTGAGATCAAAGGGAAACTAATCCCAGGATCAAACACTTGTGGTGTGGTTTCACAGACACAGATTAAGTTTAGTCATGGACTAAATTGAGGTTTTTGTGGAGATTCTCCATTCAAAATTGAATTTAGTCTGTGTGTCCTGTAAACGATGCCTGAAGAACAGACTATCTGTGATAAAGAATAGCTCAAGCAAACTGTGGTGTTAATGTGCATATGTATGTGAGTGAGTGTGTGTGAGTGTGAATGTGTTTATGAATGGTCATGAGCGTGCGGGCAGGTGCGTGTATGTGCGTACGTGTAGAGTGGGGGGTCCTCGTTGTAGCAGGTGGTTTTGCACTTTCTAATGCGTTTCCCACGTTTATCAATATGCCTGCAAGTGGAACAAAGTGGTGTGTGTTAGTGTGTGTGTGAATTGTGCTTCTACAGTAAATTTATATTGATATTGTGCTGGCTCCATTTTTCCCTTTGTGTGAGCCTCTTCCTTTCTCTCATGTACACACTGAAGCTGCATCCTGCCAGCACCCCCCCCCCCACCCCCTCACCAGCACCCCTTGAATGCCAGCACACTGTTTCCAGACCAGCTGCACAGCTAGTGCCCTCTAATCCGCTGGTATTGTCAGCCTCTCCTGTTCTCCCAACTTTAATAACCCCCAGCCCTCGTAATTGCACTCAGTCTGCCAGTGCCGTCCCTCTGGACTTGGGTTTCAGAATGACGTGCCATTCACGGACCAGGTGGACACCCCCTTCACCTCGGCCACAGTGGCCCAGACCGTACTGGGGTCCAAGGTCATGTTATATTAGGCTGGGGGTGACGGACTCTAAGAAGTGTTAGGCTCCTCCACTCATAACCACACATAATTTAGAATCTGTGCCTAAAGGTTGGGGTGTCTTGAGTAACCGAGCGGAAGCTGAAATATCTGAATGGGATCGGTAAGATGGAATTTTCCGGAACGTACAGCAAGATCCTCTAGGGTCAGACTAAAGGACATGAAGATGTACGAGATTCCAGTCATGTGCTAGAACGTGCTGTGCGTTGTTGTTGTTGCTGTTTCTGTTTTTGTTTTGAAGTCACAGGCATAAAGCAAAGCCTTCATTTATTTGTTTTTGGAAACTGGATACTGTAAGAGGATGGGTTTGGCAGAACTGTGTGTGCAGGTAGAGAAAGAGAACCCTCCTTTAAGGGGCCTTGGGCTTCCAGTAAAGCTTGATAACCGCAGCTAATGCACCCCACAGTGCACACAGCCCGGCGCTGCCATGGTAACATCAGGGATTCCAAGACTGGTCGACTCCGTGTCAGACTGAGTTCAAGATCCCAAGAAATCTGGGATAACACAGAACGGGTTCAAACCAAGCCTGTCAAAACAGTACAAGAATGTGCCATCACTGGTCATGATCCCAGATTTACCCATTGAAAAAACAGAGGCCAACAGGGATATTTTGAAAAGCTGTTTGTTCTGCATTTCGACAAAGGCTCAAAGTCCACGCAAAAGCCTTTGTCTGCTGTGAAAATAATCCCCACTTCTGTTTTTCTCTCCCCAGTATTCATCTTTCATATTCTCAGTTGGTAATATTTATCTGACGATCTTGAGGAATTCTACTCTGGTCCAGAGATTACTGCTTTAGGTTCGGTCTTTGATACATTTTTTGTTTAGTGTGTAAAAAAGGCGGCTTGTGTTACACTGCTTCTTTCCCTCAGCCTCATATGATTTCAGAACATTGAAGACATTCAAGTTACAATTGAGATATTTGCCTTGCTGCCTAGGTAGTAAGTGGTGCTTGGAATTTGAATTGGAAAATTTTAGTGTGATAGTGTCACTGTTTTTATATGCCTCTATCCTGGTTTCTTCATATATTCACAGTTTAGGCAGCAGGAACAGATTTAGGGTGCAGGGTATATCAGTGAAAGGTGTACTCCATCCACATATGACTTGAAGCCTCACACTTGTGGTGCATAATATTTGTTTTCTGCAGAGCACTCGACAGAGAGGTTATTGGGATTGGTTTACCTCTTTCATTGTTCTCCAAAGCTTCAAAGACCCCCTTTAAATTTGTCTTAAAGTGACGTTGGCATATTTTCGATTTGTTGTGTTACTCAAGAAAGTGTGCTACGTAACAGATGGCTGTTATTCTCTGTCCCTTTGTCACTCTTCTCATGGGGAGGGATGTCGGCCTACAGAATTATTTATTCCCGCAGGGCGTCCTCTCATATTCCCCTGGTCTGTCTGACTTCATGGATTAGGCCGTTTCTCTTTTGGTGTTGGGTCAAATTCTGAGCGTCCCGAGCTGTTGTGTCTGGGCACTCGAGCCCTCCTTCTGAAACAATACCCCGCTAACGGCGTATCTCTGGCTGCTTTTAATCATTAACTGCCTGTGTACTTTATAGAGTAGTTTAGTCACGGCCATCAAAGCCAGGATCTTGTTTCATTAATTATTAATGACTTTCTGCTGCAAGCTGAAGTTTCTGAACCAAGAACAACTTGACCACTCAGCCCCGCGGTGAATAGCAGTTGACCTCAGAGAGTTTCAGCCGCACAAAGCCCAGGAACGCTGGCAGGAAAAGTGCAGAGAGCAGCGAGAATTCGCTCCCTGTTTCCCAGGCATTCCTGCCTCTGTGATCACAGAGGAGAGCTATCTGTGAGGATGACACACACTATCAGCGTGAGGCAGCGGCGCAGAGCTCTCCGCTAGGCACTTTCTGACAGCCCAAAGGCGTGTTTAAGGAGTTGGCCAGATGTAATAGAATATTGGGCCGTGGATATTTTCTTGGGCCTGGCTTTCTCCTCTGGGCCAGTTGCCCATTAAATGCATTAACCACGGGGTCTTCAGAGAGTGGAAAAAGCCCCTTTGTCTGTCTGAGTTTCGGCTGCTCTGAACGGGTCATTAAAAGCGCTGTGTCTGAGATGTCGGAGATCCGATGCGTTAATCCCCCTGATGGAAGTTAGCTGCTCTCTGATTGGCCTGCCGCTCTGTTGCCTTTCTGTTCCAGACTTCCACTGATGACTCCTCCACCTGTGGGAAGCACGGGCAAGGATACCAGCTGGAAGTCACCAGCACGACGAAGCGACTGGATTACTTCAACGGCCAGTTCAATGACGTCCTGCTCACTTCCATTGCCGTCGCCCCCATGCAGGATGACACCGTGGCCAGCCTGGGAACCTCTGAGGGTCGCGTCATCCAGGTACCAAAAGGAATCGGGGGTCAGAGAGGTCACAGCAGCTGCGGAACCATGACATCACTGGTTTCCCTCCAGTAACCACAGCTTCTTGAGTTATGATTGTTTAACCATATTCTTAAACAGTCACCGTAACGCAGTAAGACAAACAGAGACTCATTTAGACCTGTATTTGGTAAACAAATCTCAATTTAATGTCAGTCAAGCAATGTATTTGTTTTTTGAGGCACCGTACCATTTCTGGCAATTCATCTGAGTTGACAATACTATTCTGTACTTGGCTTTAATCTCAGAATTCACAAGTATAAAACTTGCGGTGGCACTTGGCAGTTTCCCTTTTTCATTGTGCATGTAAATGGGCAGGATACTCATACGTGACCAGAGAAACTGCGGGCTTTAGAATTGGCGGGCGCAGGTGCCTGGGCAGGTTTGGAGCCATGCTGTTTTCCTGTTTGCGGAACAACCACATCACCTCTTCCAGTTATCCCATGCACCAGCTGCATGTTCCAACAAAGCCTCTTTTATCAATGCCATTCCAACAGGCTGCAGGAAATTTTCACCCTGACTCACTTCTAAAACAATACAGATCAATAAATAAAAGATTACATTGAAAAAAAAGAACATCCAATTCATCCGACGAGGCGTATTCACATGAGAACTTATGCTGGTGAATGAGTCGAGAGCGAGAGACTAATAAGCATCAGATTTTTTTTCCCTCCCTCCTTTCGAATGCGGTTTAGCGTCCCGTTCCTGTTCTTATAAATGCTATTAGAAAAGGGCGAGAGCGTGGCACAGAAAAGCTCGACAGCTGCGCGGAAACGGATTTGCAGGCGAATGGCGAGCTAATGGCGAGCGCCGGGCCCCGATGACAGCGCGCTCACGCAGCGCGCTTCAGGAGCGGCCGCAGCTGTCGCCGTTCCTCCTCCATTGTCCCGGGAATCGGCTCCGGGAATCGGCGGTGGGAATCGGCGCGTGGTTGCAGCTGTTGTCGGGACCGCGGCGGAGGCCCCCGCGAGAGGAACGCCGCGTAGCCTTGACCGCGTGCGTGAGAATCGACCCGGCAGGCCCCGTCCGACGCGACTAGGATTTGTTTACCTTTTGTTCCCGGGGAAAAAATGCTTTTAGCCAGGGATGGTGATTGTGGAAAGGTCCCCTGTGGCCTTCAGGTTCAGGAAATGTTCCCCGCTAGAAAAAGCTTTTTTCTTTTTCATGTGAGGAATTATAATGTTGTGGACTTTTTTGAACAGTTTCCCCTCATTCATACTCAATAAGATGTAGTTCACACAGTCGTTGCCTCATAGTAAACCTGTTATTGCCCATGGGCCTTTGGCTCTAGACTAAATAAGAGAAGTCTTCTGTACGCCTGCTGTGACAGGTGCATCAGAAGAGAAAAACTGTACCACATAATGTCTCATTTAGAAATGCATTTTTTAAATTATACGCCCACTGTTTTGGTCATCTTGACTTTCATCAGCAAACAAAATGTCCAAATGAAAATTTTCCCAGATCCAAATAAGCTGCACATTTCTCAAATGTGGACTCCAAAAAAGACTATTCCATATGCTGTAGCTTCTTCATACAAATTTGTTTTGTGTTTATCGTTGAGCAATGAATAAGTAAGAGCTCCATTGTGAATATGATTTCAGACAGAATTTCCATCAGTTTTGCTTCAGTAATGGTTAATGTCATCCATCACAATAGTAAACTCCTTACGCTTGTGGTGGTTTTTGGCAGGACAGTGTGTGAAACTGCAGATGTAGAGATTTTCTTTGATAACTTTTTCCCGTTTCCTGTATATTTAGACATTTGTGACTGTGAAAAGATCTGGCACGGAGAACACTGGTGGAGTTTCGCATTAGAGGAACTCATTTCCTCATTACATGACGAGCATGGCATTCGGACAACATTTCTGCAACGCTTTATTAACGTCATAACAATATCACAGCATTTTTTGGAGAGAACAGGAAGCAGCAGAAATCTCTCCCGTGATGACACATCTCAGGTCTTTGGGCTGAGGTCTATTCTGCCTATTCAGCTGCAGCTCACCCTTCCAGAAATGGTTTGGTTTAACTTAAGGTCCTTTCACAGTTCAGTCCCATACGTCTAGGGTTGCAGTGCAGTTGAACTTGCATTTCCAGCACCCTCTCTCCGGCAGATAGGACTGTCTCTTAAAGAGGTGGCAAGGGGGTGGATTTCGACCCCCCGGGCCCCTTCGGGTTTTGTTTGGAGGACTGTCTCCGTGGAGGTATGCGGGCATTCTTTATATTCAGTGTGAGCGACCTCGGGTGACTCACCATAACGTGCTGCAGAGAGTGCTCGTCCTTTTGGGAAACAGCAGAGAATATGATTGGATTTCACAGCCATGCAGTTCACGCTGCTCTACTGACAGGGAAAACACAAACAGACCGTGATTACAGGGGCGCACGCTGAATGGTGTTTTCACGGCCTGGAGCTCTGGAGCGACGTAATCTTAGCGTAACCGCGGATGATAAATGTAGCCCGGGGTACATAAAGGCATGTAAAACTCCGACGCCTCCTGACACGTTGAATACGTGACGTACTTTGTCTTCCGTAAGCCCAAAGCAGTTGCTTTTGTTTCCTCGCTCTCTTTTGGCCTGCAGCTACGGTGATACTAAAGAGATTTTGTAATCTTTACCTGCATTATTTGAATCATTTATTATGGTATCCGTGACAGGGTGTGTCCGTCTCGTACAATGGTTGTCAAAAGCCGGAGCTCTTTGAAATAAGCCAAAGGCTGCTGAAAATATAATCTTATGTAATTCAACGCAAAATGTATCTATGGTGTCACAAACTCAAATACGCCTCAAGGATTTAAAAGTTTTTTTTCAGTCATCCTCATTTTTGTTCAGCCCTGATTTGATTCTTTTTTTTAGAGAAAGGGGGGCAGACAGGCTCATTGTTTTTTTTTTTTTTTAACTTTTATTCCGATAGGGTAACAGGTAGAGAGAGTATGATAGCTCAGACGGTGCCATGGTAAGGATTGAATAAGTGGGATTAGAGTAAGGCTCAGGAGTCTGCCGCCCTACAGACTGCCACACGACTCGCTGATTTTTTATTTTATAATTGATGAGATGATCTGCTTTAGGGCTGGTGTACATTATACGATTTTCTCTCTGGCTATAACGACAAAATCAAATCAAAATGCTCAAAGTGCTTTACAGTGATGAGTGGGAACTCACCTCACTCACCACTAATGTGTAGCACTCACCTGGGTGATGCACGGCAGTCATTTTGTGCCAGAACACTCACCACACATTAGTTAAGGTGGACAGGGAGAGAAAAAAAAGAATCGTATAACGTAGGCCCGCCCTTAGTAACCTATGGCTGTGCTCCACTTACTGTACTGTATGTACTCTTTCATATTGAGAGATGCCTAGGGAGGGGTGGAGTGGTGGATCTGTGCTGTAAACAAACACATCTCTCCTCTTGCCCTTGTTCAATACCAGGTGGTTGTTTCCCGGTCCAGACAAAGGGTGGCCCACGTGAACTTCCGACTGGACGAGGGGCGGGTGTCCCCTGAGGTGCTCCTCTTGCCCGCCCCATGGCCCAATGCCTCTGTATTGTTGGTGACGGGAAACAAGGTGAATGACTTGGACGGACTGCTGAATTATTCTCATTTTTTCAGGCCCTCTGCCCAAAAATGAAACCACTTGGCACGAAAGGGAGGTGCCAGTCTCAGACCCTGGCAGATAATAAATCAAAGATGTTCTCTTTCTTGAGGTCACAGCCTGCTTGATTAAATTTGACACCGCACCCATTATCATAAAAATGTCATATGATGCCAGGAATAAAAAACATGACTTTACTGTTGAATGTCCTTTACTTTGACTATCCTTGCCAGATCTGTCAATATGATTTTAAGAGTGCTTACATATGAATTGTATTATACTGAAAGTATTTATTTTAAACTTGGAGGCTGTCTCAATATGTTTCAATGGCTTATTGGCAATGGCAATGGCAATTTTTGCTGCAATGATGATAGAGAAATAGAGAGATACAGAGAGAGAGACAGACATACAAACAGAGAGAGAGAGAGAGAAAGAGGCTAAAATAAATTAGCTGAGTCTGGCTAAAAGAAATGAGCAGACTCTCCAAACTGAGAGGGTCAGAATTACTGCTGATTTTATGGGAAAAACAGAAGGTGTTGATCAGCCGTCACACCTAAGCTATGTGATGACTTCCCTGTTTCTCAGGAGTGCCAAGACATTAGTAAGCCCGCAATCAAAAGAAGAGTGAGCAACACAATCTTAACCCTCCCTCTCTTTTATTCTTTCTCCCTCTCCCCCCTCCCTTTCTCACTTGTGCGTCCCTCCTCTCCTTAACTTTCTTCCTCTCAGCAAGAATTCAAAGGATTCTTTGTTAGTTTGAAAGGAGTTACATTTTAGCACATTAACATATGAAACCATCCTTGCCTCCCCTCCCTTTCCCCTGCTCTCTGACACAAAACATAAAAGAAAAATATTTTACCTAAAGTTAAATAAAACACTGAAAAAGAACATATTTAAATTTTAAATATTGGACGTAAAACAACAGAAGGTTTTTAGGTCGACACACTGTGACTGCTTTTATGACAGTCAGGTATTACATTACATTACATTACAGGCATTTAGCAGACACTCTTATCCAGAGCGACTTACACAACTTTTTACATAGCATTTTACATTGTATCCATTTATACAGCTGGATATATACTGAAGCAATTTCGGTTAAGTACCTTGCTCAAGGGTACAACGGCAGTGTCCTACCCGGGAATCGAACCTGCGACCTTTCGGTTACAAGTCTAGTTCCCTACCCACTGTGCTACACTCCGTCCTCCGTGCACTCCATGTAGGTAAACACTACACTGCTAGTTCTACTGTCTAAGCCTCATCTCTTTGCCGGATCTGCTGTTTTATCACTAGACAAGCCACACAGACTATTTCACAGCGTGTACTGCGTCGTGAATGTAGTGACATGGTGTGTCATTAACCGTACTGGCGTTCATTAGTTCCTGATCAGTTTCTTTCTTGGGCCCAGATCACTAAAGTCCCCCTGGCGGGTCCGGGCTGTGAGCAGCTGTGGTCCTGCAGCTCCTGTCTCCTGGCTCCGGCCTTCATGGGGTGCGGCTGGTGCGGCAACCGCTGCTCCCGGTCCATTCAGTGCCCCACCTCGCATTGGACTGAGGATTCCTGTCCTCCCACCATCACCAAGGTAATCACAACCCCAACACTGCAGAGGGCCAGAGGCAGGAAATTCTCCCTGTGACACAGAGAGTATTAGATTTCACACCATCTGAGCAGAACTGATGTCAGTTACATCTCTATTACTATATTATATTTCTATGGCTTATTATTGCCAGCAACCACACTAATCTCCATAATATAAAACTCATGCTTGGTGAAAGCACATGAATGTATTAAACCATTTAGCCTGCACATGGGGTTGTTGATCCTTTTTGGTCCGCTCCCATTATCTTGTGATGTGACAGGTTAATTGAGCGCTCGCCTTTGCATGTCTACTATCATCATTGCATTTCATCATCGGTCGTTGCAGCCTGCATTGTCGACTCGGGAGAGCGCAGACAAGCGTGTGCTGTCCTCTTAAGCGTGTTGTGTTGCCGCTGCTTCTTTTCATGCCACAGTCGACAGGTTGGGTTTGCACAGATGTGAGTTGGAGGACATGTGCAACAGGTGAACCATGAGCACCCAATTAACCCAGGCTATTGTTGGTGCACAATGACACATCGTCATTCTGGCTGGCTGAATCCCTTCCTCCCTGGGCCAGCCAGGCAAGAGTGAACTGTGGAACAGTGCCTTAATGAGCTGAGCCACCCAAGGGCCTAGTCCTAGTCATTTTGAATGTTTAATATCTATCTCTCAGCAGCCCCTGACACCAGCTTGCATGTCAAAGTTATTCTGGTGGAAAAATATTTAAAAGAAGCCAGAAAATAACGCCAATTTAACGCTAAACTTGCTGAACAGCTTTGAGTTTTAAAGAGGCCTGAGGGAGATTGAATGGTTTTGACTTTCTGGAAACTGCACTGTGCCACAGTGTCTCTCAGCTGGAGAGCTTTACAAGTTAAAGACTACTAACAGAAGAAGGTTTTCCACTGCTGTCAGCCTTTGTTTTGTAGATGGTCTTACTTTTTTCACAATTATTCAGGTTCCATATACACCAAGGGAGAGGAGTGTGATCCTTTTTAATGGAAAGGCTTCTTTTATGTGTTTTATGGCTGCAACCCTTGCTGTTAGTTTGTCCACTGCGACAAAATAAACTGCCAAGGTAACCCTGGTGGAATGCATGTGTTTTCATTAACGTGAATGAAGAGCACAGCGAGAGTCAGACCTGCCCTTGCACAATGTGCACTTGCTGTGCTCTTTTAAAGTCCCCGAAGAGGCTTCAAAATAGACTCTGTTTATGTGCTTTGCTTTAACAGCAGTTTGCGTGTCTCTGTACTGTGTAGCTTTCCCCTTCAACTACCCCTGTTGGAGGAGAGACAAAGCTAACCATCTGCGGGAGGGATTTTGGATTCAATAAGAGCGAGAGGTTTGATGCGAGGCTGATCAAAATCGACGTCAGTGGAACCCCGTGCAACCTAGACGCGCGGGAAAGCAACGGAAATCGGTGAGAGTTCCTTACGACTTGCGTAGTTTTTCTGGATGCCAGAAACATCTTTCACTGGAGTTGTTCCCACCTGTTTTTGCCTGAGAGACAGGCACCCCCTCCCAAAAAACTTTGCTGACTGTGTTCAATGGGTAATCGAGAGAAAATTGCTGTATTTAAACTTTCAGTTATCTAATCTGAATCACAATGCCATAAATCATTGTTGCTCAATGCCCTTTATGTCATAAAATTAACATGTTCACAGTTTACCCATTGTGGAGAAGCACTCGTTCCTTCTCCCAAACAAATAGCCTCTGCAAGCGTGCTGTGCTTTGGGCAAGATTAGATTGCCCTTGGCACTCTGCATGTTTACTCCAGCAGAGCATTGAAGGCACCTTGTCCGTGACTGGTTTTGTGACTTTGCTTTCTGTCCACAGGTTGGTTTGCACACCAGGCATAGCGAAGGCACCTCTAGAAAACCGCACCATCAGTGTACACAGCGGAAAGGAGCTGGCACAAAAAGAAGGCTTCTCATTGGTGGTATGGGCAAAAACAAATACTCAGCTGCTTAAACGGACAATGAGCAAATTGTGAGCTCAATTTGACACCTGCTGAGAAAATTAATGATGCAATGAATGTTCAAATTATCGTCTCCTTGTTGTCCTGCTCTTTCCTTCTTTTCTCTAGAACACTGTTATCAGCGAAATCTTCCCAGAGTTTGGGCCAAAATCTGGAGGGACACTGCTGACCATTCGAGGAGACTTTTTGGACAGTGGGACCCAGAGACGCATCACTGTTGGAAATGCAGAATGCGAGCTGCAGAGGTGAGGAATTCCTCCATGATCGTTCAACAGTAACCGCAGCACAAGCTGACGACAGTTAATTAACTCCCTTCAGGTAACAAGTTACTCTTAATGCAATCAAGTGGTTGTGATAATCAGAATGGTCTGAGGTGAGGAATGTTTATAATAGCATTTGGGTTTTATTACATTACGTTACGTTTTTATTTTTATAGCCATTTAGCAGGTGCTCTTATCCAGGACAAGTTAAACAGTTTACTGTTTACATACAATCAGTTTATACAGATCAATATTTACTGAAGCAGTTTAAGTTAAGTACCTTGCTGAAAGGAACAAAAGGCTGTGCCCCACCTGGGAATTGAACATGCAGCCTGAGTTGCAGGTCCAGTTCCCTAACCATTGTACTACGCTGCAGTACTGTTTTTAAGTCTTTATAATGCAAGTAAATGTGTCCAAACAGACATACTGTAACACACTGATCTTCTTTTGGACTGAACCATGAAATAAGTGGGTCAAGAGTGTGTCAGGGGTTGTTTTCTTGGCCGTGTAGGAGTTTGACTCGTTGCTTCTCTGCTCTGCCTGCAGCGTGTCCCGTAGTGCCTTGGTGTGTAAAACCCCACCCCAGTCCTCTCCTGCCAATCAGCCGGTCGCGCTGGAAATCGATTCGGCCGTCCGCACTGCACCCGTCCCCTTCACCTACAATGAGGATCCCTTTATCTCCAAATTCCAGCCGTCCCGATCCTTTATCAGGTGGGTTCATGGACCTCTGTCGCCACACACAGTACCTCACCCTACTGGTCCTTAATACTCCACACTCAACCGCCCCCACCCCCCACCCCCCCCACCACATTGCTCACCAAACTAGACAAAGTTTTCAGTAACCTACTGTGCAGTTCCTCACCCCTAAGTCCCTCTCATTACCCATGATGCCTCACCGTAACTGCTCCCTGTTATCTATCGCCTCTTGCCGTACTCTTTCCTCCCCCCTGTCAGATAGTATAACCCTAACCCCGTGCTCATGCTCCCCTCTGGCCACAGAGAAAGGGGCCAAGAGGAAGTGATGAAAGACGAGGGGCTCTGCAAGAGAAAGAGAAAGTGCCCCTTTATAAAGGGGAGGGGGGGGCACGGAAGGCTCCCCTCACAGTTTTCCACAAAGGCAGGAACCGTGTCCGAGCGTTTGGAAGCGAAAGCCCCTAACAGCAGGTTTCTCCATTTGCCCCCTGCAGTGGAGGAAGCACGGTGTCCGTGCACGGTGCCTACTTGCACTCCGCGCTCCGGCCGCAGATGCTCATCACCACGCAGCACGGCAGGAAGGTCCTCCAGGTGGTGAGTGTGGTGGTCAGAAATCTGCCCGTGCGAAATGCCTTCCGCTCCCCGTCATGCTTGTGCTATAGCCATTAGGCTCCGGGGGAAAAAAAGAACGGCGAGGCTTGCAAAAAAAAAAAAAAAAAAGGAGGGGAAATGTGAAATCCACACTGTGCGCTGCGGTTAGTCATCATTCATAAAGAGCAGCACAGGGGGTATTTGTTTCTCCTGTGTGGGTAGTTTATGTGCACAGGAGCACTAACACTGCCACAGGGTCACAGCCTATCAATTTTATGCTGTGCTTTAGAAAAGGGTTTTTTTATGTGTCGTAAAGCTATAGACACTGCATCTTGTGTTTCGGGACACTTTTGAAATGCAATTCCTTGTTTTTAAAAAAATTTAAATGCTGGTTTGCACAGGTGTCCCTTCAGCTGAGCAAAGCACACGAGGTTGAGAAGCCATCAGGGGTTTTCTACTTGTTTAAACAAACAAAAAAAGAAAAAGATAATTTGCATGATTCCTGCTCCCCACCATTTCAGGCTTGCTTTGGAAAAGTCTTCAAAGCGTGGGGAGACATTCACTCTAACGCGCGGAGCACACGGAAAACCTGCACCGTATTCGGTTTCAGATCAGACTCCTCAGGGCAGCGCTTCACCCGGAAACACACCGGCACGTTTCCGTGACACGGCAGCCGCTAACGGCTTCTACAGAACAGCTCGTTCTGGCTGTGGCCCCCTGCCTACAGAGCCACCATCCATGTTTCCCTGTTACTGTTGTCCTATAGAATGACACTGTGCATGTCCCTATGTCTCTGTTACTGTGGACCCCACAGATCCGCAGTAGACTACTCCCTGTCACTGCCGTCCCTACAGGCACATATTTGCTGGTTGGACTCAAGGCAGTGACCCTGGAAGTAATCTAAGTAATCTTATTGCTGATTGTGTCAGGGTTATTGTGAGGCAGAGTGCGTAAAGATAAGTACTTGTAAACAAGTTTAAATAATCCTGGTAAATGCACTGCTGTCACACTCATGGGAAAAGTACTTAACTTCAGTGTCTTTGGGTAGTGCACCCAGTATTATAAATGGATAATAAAGATTGAAGCCCCGTAAGTTACACATGAATTTTCATGATCATTTCTTTGAGGAAAGCGTAAGTAAAATGAAGCTGGTGTTTTAAGATCATGTTCTAGACTGCCAAGCACATCTGTCAGTCTCTTGTAAAGAAGATAGAATAATGGCAGTTAAAACATTCTCATTTTCACTTTGACGGCAAACTGACACAGCTTTAGTTGAGACCGATGAGTACTGTGAAGTAACATTACAAATGATATTGCTTTAAAATGACATTCCTAATAATCTAATACAGGATGTCCTTTAAGCATCACAGCTGTTGCTTCATAAATTCTTGCTAGTAAACAGTTTGGAGTAATTCTCTATGACAGCATAAGATTTAGAGCAGCTGTCATAAAGACCATCTCTGTCTTCCACAACGGTAGATCCAAATCTCCTGATATTTGACAAGTAAGTGAAGCGGATCTGTCTTCAGTCTGTGCAGGTCTCTTCATCAATGGCGACGGTTGTTCCCTGTCAGTGAGGAATCTGTGGATTATGGATCGAGTTTCACTCTCGCAAAGTGGCCTCACAGGACCTACTGTATGAAGTTATGGCCTTTGCTGTCTTTTTGTTCTGCTGGGATGCACCTTACTTTGCTCTGTCGCAAGAGCACAGGTCCGGTTATCCCATTAATTGCAGCACGTATCAACACAATTGGCCTCGCTCACAGGGTGTTGTCAAAAAGTGCAGTGGAAAAAAACCACACGGTTACAGAGCATGGGCAAGGCCACTTAATATAGTCACGGGGATTGATCACTGGGAGTAGTCACTGGGTATGAACATATGGCATTGTGACGGGAGTGAAGATTCATGAACCAAATAGTGGGTGGAGTTATCATGTGCTGTCAATCACTAACCTATATTAATCAATGAAACCCTAGTCGACTGAAATGACTGATAATTACACATGATAGCTCTATCTAAAAAAACCTATCTAACAAAGAAAAAACAACCTAAGATCAAGTATCCCTCATTCATTAATTTTAAGGCCATCTATTTGATATATGTTTGGTGTTTCTAACCCCCTTGGTGTCATTTATGTAAATTACATAAATATGTAGAATTATAATGGCTGGGTCAAGTATTCTTAGGTCTTCAGAAAACAAACTCAAGCATTATTTAAACAAAAGAAACTAAAATTTATGTTCTTTGCATATCTCTTTCCCAGATCTTGGGAAAAGCAGATACTTCCAGCAATTTCAGTTTCCCAGCTGCATTAGAGTGATTGTATATTCTATGCCTCATTGGTAATGGCTGGCACAGTCTGAGAGCAGGAAGCTGTAAAAAGCCTGTGCGCATTCCTCTCGATTCCCGAGGACTGATCTGAAATTGGGGGGGGGGGGGGGCGGGGGAGAAATGAGATTGTCCCCTGGGACACCTCCGTGGTTCCTGCACCAGTTCTGACCTAGCAGACCTGCTGACACGTATGTGTGCCTTATCCGGAACACGGAAACAAAGTCACGCGGGGTTCAAAGACACACGGAAACCCACGTTCCCTCTGAACGGACCACCTGTCTTAGTGATAAATAAATTGGCTTGTTCCAGGTCAGATACAGCCCAATGCTGGAAAGCCATTCCCTGTCTCTCGTTTGAGCTGTTTCCCCTAGTATTGTCCCATCAGGGTTAACTAAAATAGGAATACTGTGTGGATTTCAATAGGAATAATGTTTAGACATTTCATTACAGAGTACCGCACAGCAAGCTCTTAACACATCATTCATCTACTGCAGGCAAATCCAATATACTGTTTATTAAACATTCAGTCCCATTGCTGACATCAGTGAAGCTCTCTTCAAGCAATATTTACAAAACTACAAGTGATACAATGGAAATTCAGGAAGCACTTCCTCCTCAAACAGACTTGGCAAGTGAACTCAGAGTTGAGGGCTGCAAGGAATGAAGAGCTGCCTCATGTCTTATCTCCAGGGGGAAAGTGTTGACAAGTCTATTTGAATTTTATTTAGAGCCAGTGAATGATGGACGGAGTGCTTTAGACTCTTGCGGGAGTTATTGCTCTATGGAGAGCTTAGCTCTGGAAGAAAAGTGAGATGCTGACAGGACGTTTAGCGCAAAATTAAAACAGACCTTAGTGCTCGTGTGGAGGTCATAAATAGCTACTATGGGAATAAAAACACTCAAATGTAGATCCTGCATTTTATCATGCATTTTACCGCATTGTAAATGGCCCCAGGTAATTCTTCAGTTTACCCACAGACATTAAAGAGACTGTAGTCTGTTAATGTTTTGAAGGTTGCACGTGTTTCTAAATAAACAGTGCGAGAGCTATTCTCCCTGGCCTTATGTGGCTAAGCCTTTTTGTGGTATCTGGGCTGGGGTGTTTTTCTTAGAGGACTAGAGAATAAATAAACAGAGAGACTGGCTCCAACCGTGTTACAGTATGACAGATATTTGTAGTAACCGTCTTTGGCTGTCTGCCATAGGGCTAACTCCATTTGCTCGGAGCCTTTTGCTGCTCTCCGTTTGGAGCTGTGAGAATCAGCAGGCTTGGTAAATATTATCTCCCTCTAACCCAGATTGCCCTTCATGAGTCAAATATAACCGTTTTTAATTTAGGAGAATTGTTCATAATCATTATTAGAATTCATGCTGTCCTCTTTCATATTCTGAAAGTATATTATTCCTTTGTGTTGTTTTAGGTACTTTGCTTTTTATTTTATTTTTTGGTACTGTTAATAAATGCAAGGGAAACTTTTACTTCTCAGACAGTTTGCCAAGTTCATTTCAAAATCAGTTGTGGTTGGATCATTCTATGAAGGTACTATTCTACTGTGTTGACAGACCCTATAGCCTGGTGCGCATTCCAGACCATGCCAGTGCCAGCTGTGAAGGAAGGAAGGGTTTTCAGTAGGATGTCAGAGTCTTATTGCACTCTTTTGGCTCCTGGTCTATCAAGCAGCCACTATCGGCCTGCGCTAGCTAGACATGAAGTATCCTTCATGTGGCAATGTCTGTGTGATCTCTTAATGTCTGTGTGAGGTTGACAGAGGAGAAAGCCTACAAGAGTGCATGCCATGTGCATGCTGGGATGAGCATGAATACTGTAACTTTGGGCACTCCAAATATGGAGAAAATAGGTGTAAAAAATGGAACAATTTAAATTTAATTGTGAAAACTGAGGATAATTGATTGTATCCTAATACTTCACATGAGAAAGAAAGGATGATGTCATTTTAGTGTGTCTGATGGTTGGATATCCAGCTTTTATTTTATAAAGCTAGCCTGATGATGAGTCATAGGAATGGCATCTCTGGGAATATGTACAGTAGCAGACAAAACTGGACTTGAGTTAGGGCTGTTTAAACTACATACTCTCTCTGACATGTTAGTGCAGCTTTTAGTGTGTCTAGTCCTCCACCATTTGTAATAGTTAGCAGTGTAAACATCACAAAAGTCAATTCCTTTGTGTCAGGCTTAAGCCAGCCAATGGTTTTCTCCTCAGATTCAGACTGAGGAGGAGGGTGTGTCTTGTTCCACTTCAGCAGAGGGATTACAGTGTTCTTTTGTTGCTCTTTTTTTTTTATTTGTCCAGACCTGCATGCAGGGTGAGGACAAGCAGGTGATCCTCTGCATCACCCCATCCCTGAAAGCCCTAAACCTCCACCCTCCCATCGTCACCACCGTCTCCTTCGTCCTGGATGGCTTCTCCTCCAGGGAGTTCCAGCTGATGTATGTGGAGGACCCCAGGTTCGAGGAGTTCCAGAAGCCCACCGTCACCTCCAAGGGCAACAAGAACGTTCTCGAGATCAAGGTTGGTCGTCGTCCTTTCCTTCCTCCTCAACCCAGGGTCTTCGGTTTAGCTTGCAGGGGAGGAAACAGGAAACAATATGCAACCAAAACAGGAAAGGAGTCCATTTCCCTGCCCTTTGTGCACAGTTCCTAAAGTGGTCACCATCCATCATTGTTTTTCTCCTGTCTCGGAACCCTCAAACTGTTAGCAACAGGTCATATAAATTAGTGCGCTTTTTTGTTGAGTGAAATAGAGATCAAAATAATGACAAAAGCCTTTTTTATTTTAAGGGTAACAGCTGTGAGTTGCATAGGGTCTCTCTTTCCCAGGCCCATAATGCCCCAGTATTCCAAAGATCCTGATTGGTTAATATTGCCCAGGAGGCCAGGACTGTTTACTATGCTGATTGGTCTTATTTAGTCGCCTACTGATGGAGCTAAAAATGCATTGCTGCCAAATGCAAATTTGATATTTATCTTGGCTCTTTGCTGTAGACTGTTATCTCCCTGCATTTTATAATTGGACAGCGTCCAAAATTTATAGACAAAAAAACAAAGACGTCCGCCTCTTTTTATTATCATGAGTTTAATTATATTTACTACAAACACTGGGCCTGTGGCACATGTGCAACGTCTTTGATGGTATTGACTTCCCAACGGCAAAATGCGAAGTGACTGGTTTGCAAAAAACTGTTCCTGAGAAGTAAGAATTTTGCACGTGTGTTCTCTGTGATGGACAGTAACCCAGATACCCCAAAGAGCCCCTGTGTGAAATATTTGACTTTCTTTCTTCACACTCTGCCACTCTAAGACTTTCCATTTGGCTTGTGCAGCGTGAGAACAGGTGCGGCCCTCGGACTGTGTCCAATCGAGAAATCCCGCTCTGTCATGTGAGGAATTCGCTTTCCCTTTATGGCCCGTTGCATGCAGACAACAGAACCAGCTGCGTTCAGAGGAAAGTTCTTTTTCGCTCCCTTTCGTTGAGCAAATACAGTTGCTATGCATTCTTGCCGAACGCTCTTCTGCGTGTTCGGGGTGGGCTTTCACCCTCTAACGCAGACAAAAGGGGTTTGTTCACATGCGGCGGCCGAAAGGTTTTTTGACTAGGACGGGAGAAGACCAGCTGCCTCGCTCTCAGCTGTGATCTTTGCCGCGGGGCTCTCCCACACCCCTGACCCGCTCTGTTCCTCTCGGGGTCGGGTTGACGCAGGTCCCGCGGGTGGACGTGGATGCCGTGGTGCAGGGCGAGGTGCTTCGGGTGAGCAACCGCACCTGCGAGGCCGTCCTTCTGAAGGGCAACACGCTGGAGTGCACCCTCCCCTCAGAGCTGCAGGCCGGAGCCAGGGAGCTGGAGGTGGAGGTGAGAGCACAACATCCCCCTCGCCCTTATACCCCATGTTCTCCTCCTTCCCTCCCCCTGCGCTCCCCTTCATTCACACACCTCCCAACCCCCAGATTCGCACTCGAGAATTGGTGTGATTCAAGCTGGCCCATCGTGACCGCGCAATCAAAATAAGGGTATGTTGCACACATATTTCCTGGTCTTGGCTTCATAAAGCAGTCTGGATGAATATAAATACCCCCATGAAACTCAGAGTATATCTGGCCTCATGTTGCACTACAGTTGTCTATGTACAGGCCTGGTACACTGCTGAGTGTCACATTTCTATTTGCCTCTGGTACAGAGTGTAACATTCAATAGCATTTGTATACTAGATTAACATTCTTATGCAGCCCTGATACACTAGTCTGAAATATTCTTACATAGCATTGTTACACTACAATGAGTGACATTACTCTTTCCTGAAATCCATTAGAGTAATATTACCATCCTCTCATGTGTCAGCAAAACCTCAGAGACGAGGTCTCTCCTCTGGTGTTCCACAGTCTGGCCTGAAGCGTTGGGCAGAAGCTTTTGCTGCTGTCATTGTCTGCTGTGCAGCCGATAGAAAGTGGCCTTACCTTCAGCATAAAGTGCTTATCTCCCACCAAGGGCAGCCCCCTGAAGGCAATATCCCCCCTGCACTGAGACGAGCCTCTGTCCAGACGCTCGACCCCCCCCTCCCCACCCCCCAGCCCCCGTCTGATCCCATCTCCCCCACTCCATCTCAACACAGAAAAACAAACCCAATTTCCCCAAACAAAACCTAATAATGTCTTTCTCTGTATGAGATAAAGCATGGCGGCAATATCGCTGATCAAATTTCCCCTTTATCCGAGAGCGTGGGGCTCTCTGCGCTGTCGGGGGCAGTGATGACACAGGTGCGGGGTTGGCCGGTGATGTTATTTGGGGGGGGAGGGATTTAATTTCTCACCATTCATCTGAATCTGACCCCCTATCTCTGGAGTTCAGGGGAGGATGGAACAGTCTGATGATTCTGGATTCTGATGAGGATGGAGCAGTCTGACTGGCTATTGTGTTTTTTTCTCTGCTTCTCTGTCTATGTGCATACGTGTGTTTGTGGGGTGTGTATGTCCACATGTGTTCGTATATATTTATGCGTTTGTGTGTTTATGTATGTGGGGTTTGTGTATGCGTATGTGTGTGTGCTCCTGTGTGTATGTGTATGTGTTTTTGTATATATGCCTGTGTTGTTGTACATGTGTGCGTGTGTGGGGTATATGTGTCCATGCATAGTGGAAGCAGGCAAGCTCCTCAGTGATCTTGGGCACGGTGTTCCTGGCGCAGGAGCAGGACTACAGGCCTCTCATTGCGGGCGTGGTCTCCATTAGCATCCTCCTCCTGCTCCTCCTTGCCCTCCTCATGTGGAGGAGGAAGAAGAAACACATCAAGGGTACGTAGTTTGTCCACGTGCATAGACACAGAGAGTGTGTGCCCTGTATGTAAATAATACTGTAGTCTGAGCATTGAGTTTGAAAGTGGGGTTTGTGTTTGTGTGTGTATATTTGTTTGTGTGTGTGTTTGTGTCCTAACATTGCAGTAAGTGGTCAGGGAAGATTGTATGAGTTTATGTGTGTATAAGTGTGTGTTCCCCTGATTCGAGTCCGTCGCTTACTGTATACCAATGCAATCGTTCTTGTCTAGCACAGGAGATTACATCACTGCTAACTGCAAAACATGTCCCACCACAGGCGTGTCTCTGACAGCAGACCCTCTGGCTTACATTAATGCAGAAATATTGGTCTGGTTGCCATGCACTGAAATAACAAGGGATTTAATTGTGTTTGGGCGGTAGTATGTCAAAGCCACCGCAACATGACCGTCGTCATATCGACATCTGAATCAATACATGTCGTGATTGACTTTGTGCTTTCTTATTAAGGATCAAATTTTATTATAAATCACTGTTGCTAGGTAATTGGTCCAGTGTGGTAACATCTTAGTATGTGTCTTCTATATCTGCCTCAGTATTGCCAGGTGTACAGGCTTCTTCCTGCATAAAGTCTCTGCTTCCTGTGTGTTGTAGATTTAGCTGAGGGTATGGTTTGGTATGACGGAAGAGCGCACATTCCACATTTGGACATGTTGGCAAACGCCAGGAGTGTCAGTCCCACTAACGAAATGGTCTCCCACGAGTCTGTGGACTATAGAACGACATTGCTGGAGGGTACGTTTTTGTTCCATCCTTACCCGGTGAAGATATCTCACACGCTTTCGTTTCGTCATCGCTTTCTCCTCTCCATCCATCTTGTGTTGTCTCACGCATGCCACTTGACCTCATCACTCACCTCCACCCTGTGCTTGAAAGGGCAAATCACCATTTAATTGTTTAGGGCCCTGCCCTTAAGAGTCATTTGGACTGTGTTTGACCTTTGACCTCTAACTTCTCTTCCAGACCAGAGCATGCCCTTGTCCCAGGCGATTGCTCCCTGCAGGCTTCCTCCCTATCCCCTCATGGACCTGTCCCCCATGCTGTCAGGAGGGGACCCCGAACTGGCCACGCCCCTTCTGCCGTCTGCCGTCCAGATCGACATGGCCAGCCTGCACCCTGAGCTGCTCAAGGAAGTCCAGCATGTGGTCATCAACCCCAACGACCTGCTGCTGCATGTGAATGAGGTCATCGGGAGAGGTACACACACAAGCGCATCCGCATGCACTATGCATACATAATCTCACATGCACAGACACACACACACACACACAAATACAAAAGTGCACATACATGCATGCAAACACATACACACACACACACGCGCATGCATGCACTCACACGTTGTTTGCTTAACATATTGTTACCATTATTTATACGGTTATGATAACCCAGTTGCCAGTATTTTATCATACAATTTACAGTTTTTTTTACAGTGTACAGTACTGCAACACACACCCTCCCTCTTCAGCTTATCCCAGCCCCCAAAGTGCCCCACACCCCCTCTGTTCTCAGGGCAGTAGGATGGGTGTCGGGGGGCTGACGGATTTGTGGGGTGTGGGATGATTTTTTTTTTTCCCCGGCTTGAATTGCAGGCCCATTGTTGTACGGTTGCCCGCTCTGAGGTGGTAACGTGACTCCCTTGCCATGTGGGAGAATGTGATAGCGGAGAGCAAGGCAGATTACTCCAGACTTTATTATTCCTACAGGCCTGTGAAGCCCCTACCCCCTTCCTTGCCCCCTGCGCCCCCGGCCCACCCCTCCCCCTGTCCCTCAGGTTCCTAGCCCAGAGAGATAATATATATAATGAAATAATGAAATAAGGGCTCTGTTTCTCAGGCCTCTTTCTGGCGTGCGTATCGACCTGCTTAAGAGGTCCAGCCTTTCCCACATGCTCCAAGACTTTCTTGCTAAGAGACACAGAGGGTGTTCCTGATAGAAAATTAAACACAGGGAGAGCATGTTTCGGCTCTATAAAACCTTAATAGATCAGCTCTGAAAGGCACTCTGGCTATGTGCCTGCTGCCTGCATTCCTAAAAAGTCTTTATTTGACCAAACGGTTTTATTTCATTTCTCCCACCATTAAGAGGCATATTTTAGACACACCTGAATTATGCATGGAGTAAATGGGCATTGAATCATTTTGAGAAATGTCCTTTGTCAAAGACAGTGATCAAGGACATTAATTATAATGACGAGGGTTGAATTCACGTTGTAACGTTTCCAAAGTAGTAATACATCTTCCTATCAAAGTCTTATTTCAATGTGGTTTATACAGGTTTTTTAGTTGTTCCTTTCCAGTTGTAGTTAACTTCAGCTTCTTGAGGATTATTGTAAGGTTAAATGCTCATATTTTCTAGTTAAGATAATGGTAAAGATAGCAACACATACACTCATAAACTGGCATCAACTCATAAAATTTTGTGTCCTAAAATTTACACTTCACGCAATTCATTTAATTTCATGAAGCCAACATGATGCCCAGATAATCTATAATTGTTTGTTCCAGTACCTTGCTTAGAGTAAGACACAAAAACATGCATTTTTTGTGTTTGCAGTTTTTTGTTTTGGATGCTTGGATTAAGCTGCGTTTCCTGTTTCACATCAGAACTGGATGCCATGTTATCGTGGTTTTGTGCCAGCCTTTGGTCTGACTCGGTTTCTTTGTGATCCAGGGCATTTTGGCTGTGTTTACCATGGGACCCTCCTGGCCCAGGATGAAGTAAAGCTGCACTGTGCTGTCAAGTCCCTCAACCGTGAGTAACCGATTGAGACTCACCACAAGCTTGCAGCGCCGCACCAATACGACCAGCCTGCGCGTAATCTGAGCCACTGATGAGCTTCGCACTTCTTAACACCTGGTTCTCAGATATTGTGAGCTTTAAAAACAGCATTGTGATGGATGGGGTTTTTTAAGGGATGCCTCGTTATGATATGCCATAATCGCATAGACAGTCACTCTGAGCCATAAGATTTATGGCTTCATTCTTTCTCTGGTGGTGATTTGTGAAGCATACATTGCTTTTGTCACCGGCTGATATACTGTGTATGAGCCCTTTCTTTCATTCAGTTACAGGCAAACTTTGAAACAATTTTTCATCATTTATGTCTTGTTTCAGTGACCTCACTGAACGTTGGGATTTTAAAAATTGACACTGAATACTACCTCAGTTTTTGTTTGACATTTCCTCCCATCAGAGTTATGATAAAAGGTTTAACAGAATGCTTTAGCTAGGGTAAATGTAATTATTTTCCAAATTATATTTTTAGGAAATAAGGAGAGATGCCACCTGGCAGAAATATCGATGTGTGATTCAGTAATGGAACTATCATGGTCAAAATGTCATAACCCTGTAACAATTTAAAAAATGGGTTTTGGGGCAATGCCCCATTGAACTGTCTGCTTTGAGTCTGTGCTCTTGTGCACTCATATGATGCCATCATCTCACTAAAAGGATTCTGGATAAAAATCTAGTTAAATTGGACCTTTCCTGAGATATTGCCTGGATTAGGTTTATAATTTTGTCCAAGCACATTTAAGTTCTAGCACATATACCTTTTTGTACCACATGCTTCTTTCTCTTTATTGCTTCACTAAGCTGTCTGCACACACCTGCTGCTTTATGCCATATTATGAGAATGGAAGAAAGCGCTTGGCATACCTGCGTGTATGCATGTATGTGTGTGTGTGCATGCAGGCTGCCACTTTTTGCCCCTTGATGTACTGTGTCGGCAATGATGAGTAAGGCCTCTCTCTGGTCTCTCTCAGGCATCACAGACATGGAAGAGGTGGAGCAGTTCCTGAAGGAGGGCATCATTATGAAGGATTTCAGCCACCCCAATGTGCTATCGCTCCTGGGCATCTGCCTGCCCCCACAGGGCTCCCCGCTGGTGGTGCTGCCCTACATGAAGCATGGAGACCTGCGCAACTTCATCAGGGATGAAACACATGTATGAGCTACATGCACATCATTGGCCTCCGTATCCTATTCACACAACCACTTATACCATCCATATCCTGTTCACACAGCCATACATGGCCTCCATATCATGGACAGAAATTCACCCAAAGCCTCCATAACCTGTTCACACATCAGCCTATGGCTCTCATGCCATTGCCATAAACCCACCATTGGCTAATGAAGTGTATGCACAGGCCCACTGCCTCCATAACGTTTTCTAACTTATCAACTGCATCCATTTTGCATGGACTCACCTGCATACAGTCCCCTCTCTTCTCCTTTATCCATTCATGCATTATTGATTCTTTATTAATGTCATAGTTGTCTGTTGGAAATATGGTCCATTTAGTGTTTGTATATACTCTGTGTGATGACTAATGCTGTATTTGTTGTTTCCACAGAATCCAACAGTGAAAGACCTCATGGGCTTTGGGCTCCAGGTGGCAAGGGGAATGGAGTACCTTGCTAGCAAGAAGTTTGTCCACAGAGACCTGGCAGCCAGGAACTGCATGTAAGCAATGCCTTTTCAGCTGCCCTAGAGCTTTGACACCCGCCAATGATGGCTAAACCACACATTCATAGAGGGAGAGTAGCACTGACACCGACTGCTATTTTGAGGAGCCATTTTGTTTTTCATTGGCGGTTATGCAAAGCATTGACTCGGTCTGGATTTATAGCTTTTGTGGCTTTAGGAAGCTCAAGCGCTTTGGTCACACTCCACAGAGTATGGCAGAGGGAGCCAAAAGCCTTTCACATTAAATGATTTATTTGCTTGGCTCACACTTACCCAGGGCGACTCGCATAGCTTACAGTTTTGTGCATTATCCATCTACTGTATACCACTGGATATTTACTAAGCACCTTACACAAAGGCATTACTGCGGTGTCTTACCTGGGAAATCAAACTGAAACCTGGTTACAAGTACAGCTTCTTGATCAGTGCTCCACATTTTCTTGCCCTTCTCTCTCCTTCTATCTCAGGTTGGATGAGAGCTACGTAGTGAAGGTGGCCGATTTTGGGCTGGCTCGAGATGTGTACGACAAGGAGTACTACAGCGTGCACAACAAGAGTGGTGTCAAGCTCCCGGTCAAGTGGATGGCTCTGGAGAGCCTGCAGACACACAAGTTCACGTCTAAATCAGATGTGGTAATGACCTTTCAGCTGAATAATGGGATCACTAGAGATAGGGGAGGGAGGTGGAGGCCAACATATTATCAGTGACTTTCTGATTTGAAGCAATCACTTTGGCTGCATCTGAATTTGTATACTACATACTATATATGTATAGTATCAGTCAGCGTACTTATGTGAGTAAAACGTACAATGGCTTTTGGGACATACTACGTTGTCATATAAACAAGCAACTTTCAGCACTTTTCAGCACTGATTGACAGCACATCATAGCATTGTGGGGAAGCCACACTAGAGTTCAAGCCTACAACCTTTGCTACTGGAAGGCGTATATCTGAGCTGATATTACACATGTCTAACAGATAAGCCATTTTTCTTTGAATTAGTGTGTAAGACACAGAGCTTTAATTTGAAACAATACATTAGTGAATGTAAGACAACAAGCCCTTGTTATATTCATTAATTTCTATTATTGTCTCAAATTTGATTAGTTAGATTTAGGGCAGTATTGACTGTCTGCATGAAGGTTATTAATAAAGTTAATAAGCAATTCTGTCATAATTCAGTACTGACAGAAGACTTCCCTGGGTCCCATGCTTTGACAGTAGTTTATCAATATTAATAATTCAGTCGTTAATGGTTATTGAAATTTTTCTCAAACATCCTGCAAAGATGACATCAGGTGTACAACCTGAGAACACAAGGGTCTTCCAACCATCTTTGCTGGACAATCCTTCAATCCATCCACACATCCATTATCTATACCCGCTTATTCCTGGTGAGGGTCGCGGAGGGTTCTGGAGCCTATCCCAGAGTGCATTGGGCGAGAGGCAGGAATGCGCACTGGACCGGTTGCCAGTCTGTCGCAAGGCTCTCAGCTGGATAAAATTACTCACATTTAATCAATCCCATTTACACAAGTTAAACAATACACTGTATTTAACAAGCATTTCACCATGCATTATCAAGGTCTGGTAGTATTTTGTGTATGGTAGCAGTTAACAAACAGATGTTTCACTGTTAAATGCAGGTGTGTTTGGCTTGTGAGCTGAGTAAGAGTAGGGGCTTTGAGGAAGAACTATGACGGCAAGAGATAATGAAAGGGTTGAGAACCACACACATCTGCTCTCTGCTGCACCATTGGAGGAGACAGTGCCATACATCACCTCTGTTTTACCCCGAGTTCAGGCATTTCAACCCATTCTCTCATGTCTCACGTCCAGCTGCCTGGTCAGCTCTACATCAGCTCAGACATTGAGCTTAATAAGATTACCATTTTTGAAGTCCACTGTGCACCCAACATTCTCTATTGATTTAGATATGTGAATTAAGGTGATTCATCAGTGAAACTGTGCTGAAAATATTTCTTGCATGACTACAACAAGTAAGCTGTTTAAAGGGCTCTTAAATCTCTCAAAGGTCTGTAGTTACTGACACTGGCATAATGGAGGAGGGATCACACACACACACCTGTTGCAGTTTTTCAGTTTTAATTGGTTTGTGATCTCTCTCCTTACAGTGGTCTTTTGGTGTGTTGCTATGGGAACTAATGACACGAGGAGCTCCCCCATACTCTGATGTCAACTCCTTTGACATCACTGTATTCCTGCTGCAAGGCCGTAGATTGCTACAGCCGGAGTTCTGTCCTGACTCACTGTGAGTAAAGCACATACGCAAGCGTACACACTCTAACATATACAGTACTTTCCTGTCATACATAAGCTTTAAGTGCCGCTTAGAGAGAGCTCATTCCCTTTAACGTGGTCAGGAGTAGAGTGGAAGATGGAAGTTAATCCGTCCTTTAGACACAATGTAGCCTTACAGCATGTGAGGTGTTAATAGCTCAGTGTGACTACACAAGATAACTGCTCAGTGAATCACTCGGAAAAGACTTCCGGAAGCTATATATCATGTGATGGCATCAGGAAGGAACTTTCCTGTGCCATTCAGTGGCATTCCAAAATGATGGAGTCATGTATCCTCAAAGACAGGAAAAACACAAAATGAAAGACTGAAAGGCATAACTTCAGCTTCTCTAAATAAACAGTTGTGTAATGAGCAGTATGGCTCTGCATTTTCATCTTTGAAAGGCATGTCGGTGTAGATCTCAGCATATTCATTACATGTTAATGACATGACCCAAAGTAACCTACAAACTACTATACACTACACTCACCCTGTGTGTGGTTTTGTAAAACAATATACTTCATATTGCTTGATTGGTAATCACTGGGGTAAAACATTTGGTTAAAACTTCTGATAGACTGAAGTTAATTCACTACTTTGCCACACCTGTCACACCTTTGCCACACCTATTTGGCACTAATGTAATGTTTTTTTCCCACTTTTAACATTGCCGCACAGGTACAATGTAATGATTGAATGTTGGCACCCAAAACCACAGAGACGACCAACCTTCTCTGAGCTAGTGTCTCGGATCTCTGCCATATTCTCCAGTTTAAGTGGAGAGCACTACATCCTGCTGAACACCACCTATGTCAACATCGACAAGGTGACACCCTACCCCTCCCTCATCCCCTCTCAGTGCAGTCTGGATAGGACCTGCTGCACCTGAATCGTGGGAAACACAAGGAGAGCGCACTGCATGAGACACTGCAGGGTTGCGTTGCAAGAGACTGCTTTATATGAGCCACAGACACCAGACTGAGCATGGTGATAATCCTGGAGCCACAGGAAAATGACTGAACTTAATGGACCTGAAAGGAGACAATATTCCTAGTGAATTTTGGCCCTCCACAGAGGCATGTGAGAGAATGATCCATACCTGTGTGGGAAAGGTATCTGTCATTGCCACTGTTAACCTGAGGCTTGTATCTTTTGGCCTGTTCACTGTTACCTACTTGTCCATGCTCCACCAGCTGCCCTTGGTGCGGCTACTTCACTGAAGCGTGGGTATGGAATGTCAGCCCCTGAAGTGTATTTAAATTGTATTTTTTTGTTTGTTTTTTTTTTTGTTTTTTTGGGGGGGAATGGTTGGCACTTAAAGGACTTCATGTTGCAAACTTTCATTGTCTTCTGTGTCCGGAAAGCTTCTTCCCCACAAACAGAACAATATTCTGCATTCATCACAACAAAGTGTGCAAAGCCGTCTCCACGCTTTTTGAATCGTGTATTTGTGATGTTACTGAAGCCAAAATCAATCACTGGTAGGAAACTGCTTTTTTTGCGGTAAAACAACAGCATACAACCTGGCCAGTAGTACACTGGATATTTTATTAGTATAATTAACTTTGAGATTTCTCAGCTTTTAATGTTTTATGCGTACAAAAGGAGTCACCTTTGAAGAATGTACAAATGTTTCCGGAAGAAGTATGTGCATTGTTTCTCGTTTACTTCTGGTGTGCTTTCTGCCTAATGCTGTTAGAGGTAGTCCAGTGATGACCAGAATGTTATATGTGAACATGTTAAAGTGCTGTACTATATATTTTTTTAATGAAAAATTATATTTAAAACAACCTGAGAGTTGGTCCAGAGGATGAACATTAACAGGCAGGTGGTACAACACATGCGCATGAGACTATATTTTAATGAATCGTTGATCCTGTGCAAGAGAGTAAGGGTCTGTCATTTCACGTTTCATCTTTTGTGTTATGTCCTGTATGTGTATATATTGTAGTGGGAAATTATGGGTACTGTACAAAAACAGGTTTTGCAGAGCAACTGGAACAGGTAGTAGATGCTTTGAAATTTTCTTCTCCATCTAATTTGCTGGCATTATTTCTGTGTAAATCAATGGTCGTACCTGTGATGTTGACAACCGGTATGTATATTTCTAGTGTCTTTTGTGTTTTGAAGATGATCTGTGAATGATGGTACATGTTACTGTTATGTCATCAGTATGACTTAATGTAATAAAGCCATAATTACAACGTACCTTTCTCACAGTTTCCATGCTGTGTGGAAGGGGTTGTGCAATGCAGGGCTGGTTGTGATTCATTCTTTAAAGATGCCTACAGTCGTACCTGTAGACTGTTACCCATTATTCCAACTATGGGATCTTTTCAGACTGAAACAGACACAGCAGGATGGGGACAGCTAGGACGCATCACGTCCTGCTATCTATTCTCTCACTTGTTCTTCTCTTTTATGTTTCTATTCCAGTCACCATCTCATTCCATGCACACCTCAAAGAAAATGTTGAATAACTAAACTTATCATTATTATTATTATTATTATTATTATTATTATAGCCTATTATTATTATTTTATTTTTATTATTATTTATCAGCAGTAGCATAATCAGCAGCAGTTTCAGTTTTAGCCAGAGCACAAAAAGTAAATGGCCAGGGATTTGTCAACAGAGCACATCCATGAAAGTTAGGCAGGCTTGAGTTTAACATCAGGGTGTCAGTCTGGTCATGCCTGTTGTACCATAAGCAAAAGCAAGCATCTCATTAATATGTGTTTGCATCTGCATCTTCTTTATAGTACCCCTTGTCTGGAACTATTAAGGTTTTTGGCCAGGTGTTATGTGAGTCTATGCTGCTGTGTTTTTGTTTTAACTGTCACCTGGGTGAATCGGTACTGAAAGAATGCATCTCTACCAGGCTGTCTGAGCCCCCGGCTTCATTATCTCCCCTGTAGTGATAAGGACTATATTAGTAAACAGAATTGAATGACTCTGAGGTAGCAAGACTCAGCAGGAAAGGCAAAGATAGGAGCTGAGTTTCATATCTGTCCTGGCCATTCTCTAAACTGCCTGGATTTTATCATTTCATTTCCCCCAGCTTCCGTACACCATCATCTATTTAATGTAGACCAGTTGTAAGACTTTTTCAGGGCATCAGATTTATATTTTGTATTAAACGTAAATAACATTCCAAGCCACTTTGCATTGTTTAAATGTGAATGACCACTACTGGTACCTAGCTGCTACTGCAGCCAAGTTGCTTAAGGCAGTGGTCTCCAACCCTGGTCCTGGAGAGCTACAGGGTCTGCTGGTTTTCAGTGACTCTGCACTTCATGAATCAATTAGAGCAGTTGATTGCACTGTTAGCTCAACTCACCTGGCGTCTTGGGTCTTAACTGGGTGCTGATTTTAAGGTGAAAACAAAAACCAGCAGTCCCTGTAGCTATCCAGGACCAGGGTTGGAGACCACTGGCTTAAGGAATCATTACACTTCTAAGACAACAAGGGCACTAACCAATCACAGAAAATAAGGCATCATCAGCGCCCTCTTTTGGTCGTATATATGGGACCCTCAGTACTGTACTTATGTTCCCTTCACCAGGCAAAAGATCTAATTTAACATGCACACAGACTAGAGAACCATGGTCACTCATTACTGGGGAAAGTAGATGCAAAGAGAAGCTGTACCGCAACTTTTTTGGCCACATTAAAAAACTTAAAATTAAGCTCCTGATTCCCTGAGAACTTTGAGAAGGTCCTCATTTTGATTGAGTTATATACTACAAGCAGACAAGCCGAAGAGTGAAAACTGAGAGTAGCAGAGTTCAACCCCTTTGTAGATTCAGATATTTCACTGTTGTGAATATCAAAGCCAATGGATGTTCACCTTAGAAGCATTTTTTGTGAAAAGTGACCCTTGAAAAGTGATAATACCACATGGTGAAATATTGTGAATGCTCCCCTGCTCTGTCACAGTGTCAGTCTCTAAATGCAGTTTTCTGCATGGGGCTGCCAGTAGTGATGAGTCCTGCCGAACATCACACTCTTGCAAATTCCATGCAGAACTAAACAGTTGCTCACCACAGCAACCCCCAAAAATCCATGGAGCCAGAATGTCCAGGGAGTTGCTCGGAAACCAGACAGACAGAGAAAAAAACTCACGATAATAATGAAAATATGACTTGAGGGCTGATAGCAACTCCAGAGATGCCAACACCTCTGAGGAGACTCTTCAGTACTGGCTCCAACGCCAGTCCCCTTGCTTTAGCACTATCAAACCCAGCCGGGCATGAGAGCACTGACTCTGAGGGAGCCGGTAGCTCTGAGAAATTAAAAAAAGAAAGGTTCCTGTTTCCTTTGAACAGTTGCCCAAAAAAAGAATCTGTTGATAGTGACACAGTGGAGGAGTGTGAGATGATGTCCCACTGTTTTCTATAGTACTGTTGTGTGATGTGCATAACTCATTCGTTCATTCTCTTCTAATAACAGGTGATAAGCACCCTGTTTGATGTTAATCATCCTAAGGTTTGGTTTCTCTTAAACTTCTGTGAACTACCATTCTGTGTTTATTCAGACAAAGAGTAAAGGTCATTGCAGTGGCCTTCATTGTGGTTTCTGGTTTTAGATGACTCCACAGACTTTTGGAAATAGGGCATCATTTTCAATGCACATTCTGAGTCATGCAACCTGAGGAGAGGAACTTTGGTCAGAGAGTAATGAATAACTCCATTGTTAACATCACTGGAGTCACAGAAGCAGCCTCTGTTTTCAATGTACATTCAACATCACTTTCCATTGACAGCCATTTACAGATCAAATGGTTATTTTTTTAAAATCCCATCTGGGCTGGATTTGTCATACCCAATTGCAATTGTACTATAGTGCAATGTATCAGTCCAGGAGTGCTGAACCAAATGTGGGAATCCTTAAAAGCTTACTGTCATCTACTACTTATCTGCACTCCAGTCCAACTGAGTTGTGCAAACATTATACCGAAGTATGACACTTCTATGGTACCGTGAATCAGTGATGATGCCCCGCAGATGTACTGTATACATCTTTGACAGTCAGTGTTCTATTCCAGACCATGGGGCACTTTGTTATAGAGAGAGTTGATGCTTTAGCAGCCCCTAAATCACATATAGATTTATGCCAATATGATGTGGAAAAGATCCAACATCAACACATAAGATTCTTAATCAGTTTAATAAGCACCTCGGAGGTATCATTACCCAAAGGTTTCAGGGGCAGGAGGACCTCAACATTATGGTGTCAGCTGCTAACAGCAAGACTCAAAGAATTTAGTAAATCCCAGCAAACTGTGGTATTTACCAACTGGTACAACTCTGAAAAGCTACAGAACTGAGATCATAAATGCAAAGCAATGTGTTGAGAGGAACTAAATTGGTTATGTCTGGCACATTGGTCAAGCCTATAACAGTTCCCATCAATGCACAAGCAACTTACTGTACAACTTACTGTTCAAACCATGTAGGATTATGAATTCTAATATCATGGCATTGGCTTCATTGGCATTCCTTGTCTGCGGTAATTATGTAATGACATATAGACAACATTTCATCATGAGAATCACTTTATAGTTTAGGTATTCGGCTATTGTGTAATTGTAATTCATACAACATAAATTGGCATAGGGAAACAGGAGCTGTTTCAAAGTGTCCTTGGGCATTAAGGTGTCTGGTGGCAATATTATCAAGCGCTTATGTATGGAGCAACTCCCACACAATATTGTGCTGTAATCTGCCTTACAGATTCCAATTCATATAATTGATATTCTAATTTGACTAAACTGAACTTGGCATATTTTGTTCTATTGAATGCATGATGCACAAGAATGTAAGAGTCAAAATTCCAAGAGCGAAACAGAAGCAGACAACCACAGTCTTCACTCAGCCATTTGCAGAATGGAAGATGGTGACATCTAGTGTCAAAAATGAGAATTTTGTTTTGATTTCAATAAAATATTGAACAATGAGCATGTAATTAGCTCAATCATCTTTCTTTCTTTTTTTTTTTTTTTGGTTTTCGAAAAAAGTGCAATAGTACATCAAATTAAAATGGCTTTGACTATTAGCCTCCATACTATAAACTTGCACTGCTGATGTATGCTGATCTGCTAACTGGTTCAGAGCAGGTGTTCTCAAACTCGGTTGTGGGCCCCTGTGTATGCTCTTTTTTGTTGCAGCCAATCTTGTGCTCATTAAGGTCATTGAAAACATTTTCTTACATACTTCATAATTTATTGCCTATAATCATTTGTACAATGCAGTTTTGTCGCATTGCCTTTTACTTTGAGCATTTAACTTTCCACTAATGGTTTGTTTTCGGTGATCAGACAACCACACTTTTATCAACATAATTTCATCTGTCAATCTATAATTTAATCATCTGAAAATGTAACATCTTTCAAAAGGAATCATTTGTCATAGGCTATAGCACACTAATTAAAAGTCTTGGAAGGGGAATATGGGACATTTATTCATGTAATGCTTAGCTATTTCTGACCTAATGTGGCTGAAAGAAGGTAATTACTTCACAATGGGCCCGTGTTTCATCTTAAAATATGTTACTTTTGTCTGCCAGTTTTTGGAATATCGTGATTATTTTGATAGATATTTTAATTCAATGTAAGTAGGTTTCCCAATTGATCGGTGTCTGCTTGTGACATACTAGTTGAATGATTACTGTTTAGCACATATAACGGTATGCTTAGCATCTTGGGCTCACTCCACTCAGGTTCCACATGACACCGGGTGGGGCGGGATGGGGAGTGTTGCTTTTCTCATTACTGTATTATCATTGGTCCAAACTTTAAACAGGCGGCACGTTAGCCAATAAGACGCGATGTGTTCACTCGTTCATTTCTTATGCTTGTTCCGAATGAGGGAATACTCCCTTTGCTGACGTCAGATTCAGCTTCAGTAAACTGCTTAGCCGGAAGGAAAGATGGCGGATCATGAGGAGCAGCTATCTGATGAGGAGAAGGTAAGAGATAAATATTGTCGTTTGTTTATGGCATTGTTTGGATGAAAACACGCTTTCCTTATGCAGGGAACCAGTTACGTATTTAGATCCACATGATGAATGGAGGAGCTCTACGATTCATTTCTAAGCGTTATAAGAGGCCGACCGTGCGCGGCTGCACAAGACTATTATTTTTAGCTCAAGAGTAGGCTACTGCTCAACTTCCGTTCCAGTCTCTGCGAATCTCAAACGGGGACTCCTTGTACGGTCCTATCTCAAAAATAGGAACCACAGAACCTATAGATAACTAACGTTAAATAGATACTTATCGGGGTTTTCTTGACTCTTTAAAAGCATGTGTGGAAGGATTTTATTTTCTGTTCGTGTTGAATTTTATCCGTAATACAATATTACTTTCTCACACGACTTGTTCATTTAGCTAGCTGGCTAGCGAGCTGTGTTGTTAGTCAGTCAGCCAAACCGCTAGCTATAGCTAGCTAATAATGTACACGCCCTGTTGCCATTGGCGCTGCGTTTTCATAGCTAACAGCTGGCTAATTCTGGTTTTCGGGCGCGGCGGATTGGCACACTGAGAAATTGGATATTTTCAAGACACGTATATTAGTTCAACAAGCGACGGAACTACCAATTGCACGGTTATTGTGGAAAGTTGGATGTGTGTTAGCCTCCTGACTTCGTTATGCCACGATTAATCTAGCACGGCTCTGGCCCAGTTTTAAGCGGATGTTTGCTTTTGGGAAGAGTCTAAGGACATAGCTAGAACTGAATTATAATTACGGGGTGCAGGAACCACTGGTTCGACTCCACAACAATATTACGTCATGTTTGTTATTGGATTCCTGACAGTCCCCTACATGGGTGTGGTTGTCTTTCATCCCCCCCAACACACACACACACACACACACACACACACACCCATACACCCATAGGAATATTATTGCAAAAGGGTGCAAGCTAAATGTTGCCATAATCGTGTTTCCATACCATAATATCTCTTAAATTGCCTGACTTCATACTGAAGAAACCTCTGGCCTGCCAGTTCTAATTGGTGATGCATAGGTGTGGGAAATGCCCCACCAACTTGTAACATGGTGGATGGAATGCCATCTTAGTAGCTAGCTTCAAGTCTTCTGCTCATCATTGGAGCAGTTTAGCTGCTGCTGCTGCAGACATATGTACTCAGTACTGTGCATTTTCACTGCTATACACTGTGTTGCTGTGCTACCCTCTTTTTTCTACTTGTTTAAATGCAAAAATATTCATTCTTAAGATGACATAAAGGCATGCACGTTGAGACGGACAGGACTGAGCTTATTCACAGGCTGTAGCTTGATGTCGGATTTTCCTTACGCATTACATGGCAGCAGTACAGTAGTGACACTGCTCCTGCTTGGGGACTGTGTTAAACACATCTGAGTCTGTTCAGGGACTGATAGAGAAAAGCTGCTGTCTCTGCCTCCTTTTCCTTATGCGAGTCTGCAGGGCTCTGAGCTGTCAGCTCCTTCATTACTGTCAGAAACATCCCCACACTAAACCTCACCCACATAATCTCAGTCAACACTTCTTTCCATCTGCTTTTGACAAGGTAAATCAGGAAGCACCAGATGGATTATAAGAATTTGTGTGCTTTGCGTGATGTGGTCTATATGCCCAATCTCAAACCTTTGGTTTTGAATTTAGTGTTAATGCTGTCGGGTGGAACAGATGAGCTTTGGTAATGTTCACAGAAATGCACGTAAAATATTATGCAAATTTGTGGAATTGCTGCCTTTTTATGAACATGGCAGATTATTTATTAGAAGTATGCACTTTAGTATTTGTCAGTTTATATTATACAAGAGGTTATGAGCTAAATGGGGGGAGGGGCACTTGCACAGATAGCCTGGTTAATATTGTTTTGGACATGGACTTTGAACAGGATGCTATCAGGAAGTGGATATTTGCAGGAAAAAATTCAGAAACATTAAAGCAACCGCAATAAAACGATTTGATTGATATTTTGTATAAAATATGTGCTTAGCAAACACTGGAGACTGTAAATGGTAGCCTGTTACATATTTCCCATATGGATCGATTGTGGTTCAGGTTAAGTAATTTGCATGAGGTTATAGTAAAATGTAGGCCTACACCCCAGGAGATTTTAACCTAGAACCGTCTGGCTTCCAGAGTCTCGTGTCTTCAGCCGACCTACTGCATATACTGCGATGTTGTCTCTTACAAGTTGAGAGCAAAAATATCATTTTTTCCAAGATGTTCCCTTGAAAAGAATGCAAGCCCTTAAGGAAGCCAAAGCCGGTATTTTTTGTCTTGTTCCAACTTGTTGACTGTTGTGTCAGCGTTCAAGCTAAAAGAGAGAGCACACTTTTTGGAGTTTTGTGATATTGGTTCTGTTTCGGTGTATGTTCTTCACTGGCCAAGACAGTTTTAGTATGCATTGATGGATATTTTAGATACAGAAATTGTATGCATGTATTACCATATTATTTTTTACAGACTTGTATTTAATCTTATTTTTGGTTGGAACAGTTTCCTGTGCCACATAGAATCTGAGATTGCTGCGTTCTGGTACAATATAAAAGCGCATATGTTTGTGTTTATAATTAGGAATAAGCTATACAAAATGAGTGTATCCATATATAGAGTCTGTCACTGTAAGTTGTTTTGGCGCTGGCCTACTTTAAGTGTACAAATGCCCCAACATCAGTGATTACAGACGCTGCATATCATTTGAAGCTTCTGTATCCAAAATATCCGAGAGCACTGCAATCCTCCGGGCCGGTTTAAAAACGTACCCTGAAACTGAAATGAAACTTGTGAACTTTCAGTGCTCAAAGCACGGACTGCAGACTCTGCAGAATGAACGTGCGAGGGAACTGTGATTTCATTGGGCGATTCTCACACAGAGATTAAGACATTCAGCCGAGTCACAAACGCTGCAAGCTTTCCTGTCCGCCTGGCGAGCGTCTCTTGAAGAGATATCCCTGGATTTCACTTATCCCTCTAATCTGCAATTACTGTTCTGAAGGTTTATATTGAACTTTAATCCACTTTAGCATGTGCTGGAAATGGACACAGTCCACCAGACACATCACAGAATTTGGAAGGTGTGTGTGTGTTTTTGCGTGGGACGCAGATGGTGCAGTACATCCACTCTAGATGAGGCCTAGACCAAGAATTGATATGTTTCGCTTTCAGAGCATAAACACCATACCTGCATCATTCAGGTTGTGACATGAAATGAAGTGTTTTTACACAACAGAATTGTATGCCCCCCTCATCCCACCAAAAACTTTTTTTGTGTCTCTAGATTCCAAAGTTTTTGAAAGCTTTGATCCCTGAACTGCAGAAACCAACCGACTTTCTCTTTTTTTTTTGTCCTCCTCTTCTTTTTCACATCACATCCCTTCTTGTGTGTTCTGTCCATTTTTTGTACAGTCTCATACGCTCATATATTGCTTGTTGCATATATAGCAGCAATGTACCCACAATCCTTTGTCCATCCGGATATTGGACAGCGCTTCCTGTTCTGTATGGAATTGTATGAGCCAGCTTAAACTGGACCTGGCTGTACTGTAAGGATTCATGGCTCTACAGTATGCTTATTGTAGGCAGTCAGTGGGAATGGGCAGCCTCTCTCCTCTCTGTATTATAAAGGTGTGCATGGAAGCACCTTGTATTAAGCGTCAGAGTTAATTGGTAGCTTGTGCTTTTCCCAGCATTGTGATTAAAGGGAGAGCAGGACTGTTGTTAGAGCTGTCAGACCGCTGCAGATTACTGCGCCTTTCATGTACTGACGAAGGGGTTCAGTTCATGTCCTGTGAAACCTAGCCAAACCGGGGGTGTGCAGCAGCCAGCTGGTGTCTGGTGGGGGTTTCAGGCGGCCGGGGGAAACTAAGCGTGAGCCGCTGTGTTTGTGGCGTACACACTGAGCGTCTGTGAAATTCAGGCTTCAGTCAATTAAGTAAAGATCTGAGGCTCATCACAACTCATTACAGAATTTTCACTGCAAGCCACGGTTCAATATTCAAATAGTGTTTGTTTTTTCATACAAGTGGTGTTGAAGACTAGGTTTTCTTTTGTTTGTTTCTTTGATTTTCAGTGCCCTATACTAGAAAATGGCAAAATAAAATCTAAGAAAATGGGTTATGTATTTGCCTAACAGTCTTTGTTTTATGACCGTTTTCAGTACGGCCTGTACGCTAGCTGGGTATTTGCACATTATCAGTTTATACAGCAGGATGTTTACTTAAGGCAGCAAAGGGTAGTCATCTTACAAAAGGGTAAAATGATTGTGCGTCACCCCAGAATACACCCTTTCCCCAAATTATTTGCCCAACATAAATGAATTAATAGATATTATTAAATAAAAAACTATTGTATTGTGACTCACCAACTGATTTTGACATTGTGTTGGATGAAGGAATGAATAGTCTTTTCCTGTGCATACAGGATTGTGTCTGCCTGGGTTTGTCTTTGTCTCAACCTGAAGATGTGGGCTAAACCAAATGCACTGTTCAGTGCCGTGCCCAAGGCCTGTGGTTATGATTTATAAGCATGATGTTATAGGTGTTATATAAGGTGATGTTAATTAGGCTAATAAATTCAGGGGAAAGTTTTTTTTTTAAAGTGATTAGAAAAGTAATAACCATAATAGTTGTATTTTATGTATGTATATTTAACAGCATGGCTTAGAGGTAGGGGCTCTAGGCTATTTCACAGACTGCAATACAGGTCCAGGAGGTTGCATGTTCAAGTCCAAGCACAGCTTTCCATGGATAATGCTGAGCACTGAGGCAGAGAAAGCTGAGCGTATGTAAATCCCTACGACGGCTAGGGTATTTCATACCTCCATTGTTAAAGATACTGGAATTTCAGGAGATTTCTGCAAATAGGGCCCAGTTTTCCTGTGTAAGGATTTGTACATGATAATGGCTCTGGTGTGCACCTGTTAGCAGCTGCAAAGCACCGTGGGGAATTGCTCTGATGAACGAGGCCTCCTGCAGACGGCGGGGTCCCTTCTGTGCGCTGTAGTGGCCGACGGCGGGCGGTTCTGAGCGCGCTCATAAGCGCAAGCGTTCCGGAGGGGCGGGGAGGCGAGCCGTCGCCCGCGCCGCGGGGTAGAACATGTCGCGTATCTGCCACCGTAAGCCGACAGGCCTCTCGCGCGAAACAGCAAGCGTGTCGTCAGCTTTTCTGAGCTCCGTTACCGGGGCGGTTCCGCCCTGCGCATGAGAGGCCCGTTAACATTCCTGTCTTGAATAACAGAGCCGTAAAGTCGTCTTCAGTTCGGTGTCAGCTGTGCCCGGGACGGTCAGACCACGCGCCAGACAGTGAATCGCATTGTTAATGTAAGCCTGAGGAGAGGTGATGACTTCAGGGATTGTGATTCTTATTACCGTGAATGGTTTTTTCTCCCACTACCAGAAAAGACTCGCGTCTTAGGCAGTAGAGGTCAGTGAATTTAAAGGTCCTCGTATAACATTTAAAGCCATTTTGCAATTTGTTAACTTAGCTTCGGTTCATTGTATGAATTTGATGACTGGAGAATGGAACTGAACCCAAATGTGGCCTGCACTCTCGGAGGGACAGCTGCGTCTTCACTGGAGTTATGGCACCTCCAGAGAGGGAGGACAGTCAGCAGAGAATGGGCGAATGGCAGTGAAGGACAGCCAGAGCGATTTCTGTTATTCACCATTCTCTGTTCCTCACACAGGTGCTACAGTGCACTCCCAGTACTGCAGTGCAGAGCGTGCACGTCTTCACACTGCACTGCCAGTAGATTTACAGCCTGTTTGCTGGTTCGGTACACTCATCCTAGCTGCTGTTTCGTAGGTAATGAATACACATGCATCCATGGGCCGCGTGCACACACCCACACAGACACACACACTCGCTCCAATCAGACAGGGTTAAGTGCAGCAGCCATGTTGCGGGTGTGCAAGGCGCTGACGGAGCCCCAGGGGCCGTTGGCTTGCGCCGTCCGCGTGCCGCTCCAGTCCTGCCGTCCGCCCCACGCCCCCGGGCCGCTCGCAGACGCCCCGCACGCGTTTTCATCTGCTCCGTATGCCCATGTATGGTCGGGAGTTTTGAAGCGAGCCAGAGCTGGAAAGTTGTTAGTTTCGCATGCGGCCACAAACCGGAAGAGCTCGCGAGTTTCGCAGCTTGCGTTTAGGGCAGAAGCGAGGAGGCGGAGCTGCAGTGCCAGTGTGGTGCCCCAGATTACGAGCGGAAACGCCACCTCTCTCAGCGAGAGTCAAAATGACTCGCGAAAACAATCCGTTTTCAGTTTCAGTTGGCTTTTACTGGCACATCACACGTAACCTGTATTGCCCAAGTCTATGTAAGAGAAACCCACACCGCAAAATGGTTCTGTCTCTATCACTGTATGAACCCGCTGAAAGATGTCGAGCACAGTTTGAGAGAGGATGTGCTTCATGGCTTATGCAATGACTGCCTGTGGTTGCCTGGTGTAACCCCCCCCCCCCTCTGTGTTTCAGGTGCGCATAGCAGCCAACTTCATCATTCACGCACCTCCAGGAGAATTCAACGAGGTCTTCAACGGTGAGTAACGGCCGACCGCGTGACCCCGTCGCCCTGCGGTGCCGTTATAACTCGCCACCAGGTCCCACTGTAAGCAATTTGGTGTTAGAGTCAGAGGTCATGGGTCACAGGGTCAGCAGTGGAGCCATTTGTGTGTTGTTTTACAGTGAACACAGTGCTGTGAGATAAAGCCCCCAGTCCAACTGACAAAATGGCAAAACCTGCAGTGATGCCATCAGAGCTCCAGACACTGTAAATTGAAGGAAGAAAGGGAAAAATGTTAAATAGACAGGCCCTGCTCAGCAAGGACAAAGAAAATGCAGAAATTGTTGTTCCAAATGAAACCCTGCAAGACTATGATTGGACATTATGGAAGCACTTTATGGAGACTTATTAAAATTTAATTTAGCCTTTATTCACGCAGGGTTGGTTGAATGAGCGCACACGCTCATTTACAGCAAAGCACTGTTAATGCCACACCCCCCACTCCCCCCACGCAGCCTAACTTGCCTGTCTTCGAATCGAGACGGCACTAAGCAGATGGCTGTGCTGTAACCCATATGCGGTACATTCACCTGAAAGGACTGTAACTCAGACAGGCTCTTCAGATGTCTGAGGACGGCTCTCGTGCCGCGGAGGGACAGGGCTCAGGGAAAGCGTGGCGGAAAGGATTACCGCCGTTCTGAAGGACGGCCTTCGGCGGCTGTCAGCGTGGATTTTCACGCGTCGCGTCGCTGGGAGAGCGAGGCTCTGGGGGAGGAGCTGCAGTCTGGAATTCTCCTGAATAACCAGCATTGGGGATTCCTGCGGGGGGGGGAGGGTTATAATCTTTCGGCTGCAATTAGCATCTTCTCCGTAGATCCCTTTCCCCCGAAGTCCCTTTCTTCTTATCGCAGTCAGACAGATTTCCCTGCTCAGCCCGTCTGCCCGCATTAGAGTTCTCCTTTGATTTGGCTGCCCTTCATTAGCCCGGTGGGGGCGCTCTGTCCTGGAGCGCTGATCTGCCTGCCTCTCGTTCGGGGGCGCTCCTAAATGAGTAGGCCCTCGCGGCGAGTGACACCCTGCTTCTCTCTGTCTTTCAGACGTGCGGTTGCTGCTGAACAACGACAGTCTTCTGAGGGAGGGAGCCGCTCAGTACGTGCCTCTCAGAACCCGCGCCATTTTGCGTTCCTCTTTTGACGTTCCTTTGTTCCGGCAGCTCCAGTGGCGCAAGCACAGCATTAGCGTCAGCTTCATTTCAGAATGTATTAGCGCCGTAATCGAATCCATTGGAAATGACACTGAGGAGCTGAGTCAGTGAAGTCACCTGCCTGCCTGGGGCAGTCCCTGGTTTGCCTCCCCTAGCATTGGCAACATTGAGCATTTAATGTCATGAATAACTCAGCCATTGATCACAATAACAGCAAAGTACATTAATGAATGTCCAGGATGCAGATTTATTTTTTATTTTGCAGTTAACTTATGTGTGTTTATATTTCATTTAAAAAAGTAACTTACTGTATTTTTATTTCTTTTCAGTGCGTTTGCACAATACAATTTGGACCAGTTTACTCCAGTAAAAATCAATGGGTACGAAGAACAGGTGAGTGGTACAGATATCAATTATTAATGACACCGTGACATTACGCTTCCATTTAAGCTGAAGGGGCGATTATAAGCTCTTCCAAGAGTTTGGTGCAGATTTTCATGACTGAATAAACTAAAAGCCCCTACTTGATAAAACATTAATTAGGCTGAATGAGCGTTGAGCTCATGGGTGAAAGATTGGTGGAATGGAAAAGTAAATCAGCCAGGGAATCTTCTCGCCATTAACCCGGATTTCAAACCGCCGCCAGGTCTTAATCACGGAACATGGCGACTTGGGGAACGGCAGGGTGCTGGACCCCAAGAACAAGGTCTCCTTCAAGTTCGACCACTTGCGGAAGGAGGCGAGCGACCCGCGGCCCTACGAGGCGGACGGCGGCATGGAGGGCTGGCGGACCGCGGTGGACGCGGCGGTGCGGGCGTACGTCAAGGAGCACTACCCCAGCGGGGTGTGCACCGTGAGTGAGCCGCCGCCACCGCCGTCGCCTCAGAGCGCCGTCAGGGGCTGCCCGTTTGCACAAGGGGGCCGGGCCGTCTGCACAAGGGGGCAGGGCCGTCTGCAAACTCATTAAGCCCGTTTAGTATCCTGTCAGTACAAAACCAAAACAAAGTAGCCTGAGGGCGTCTGGTGGAATAGTCCCTGATTATAAAAAATATATTTTTTCTGTCACTGGGGAAGAAAAGGTTTGTTGGTGCACACATCGGGCTGCCTAATTACGCTAATTTGACTGCAGGTTGAGAACCGCAATCCTATAGGGATGCGCTGATCAGGACTGGGGATGGGGCTCATAACTCAAGGCCTTAATGAATACTGGCCCTCAGTGACAATAAAAATGTCTCTCTTCTTTTCTAGATTTATGGTAAAACTATTGATGGGCAACAAACCATTATTGTGTGCATCGAGTGCCATCAATTTCAACCAAAAAACTTCTGGTATGTTGTTTTTTTTTTTTAAATGTTCTTTTTTGCTTCGTTTCTTGTGCGAGGCTGGGTGATTCTCACAGTACAGTGAAACCAGGTATAGTGTAGAGCTGTTGGAACAGGGGGCAGCGTAGAGTTCAAGTCCCATGCGAGGCGCTGCTGTTGTGCCCTTGAGAAGGACACTTAGCCTGCACTGCATCAGTAAATATCCCACAGTATCGGAATAAGCGGTGCTGGTTAAGGCTATATGTGAAGCTAATAAGTTATGGCATGTAAATGGTACAAAGCTGGTTTGAGGACACTAATCTCATAAGAGTGGTGTATGGTAATATCATTAGATCAGAGTGGCAGACTTCCTCATAAAACATATGTGGTTTTACATGTTCCCTGCCCTCTAAAAGGGCCTGCCACTCCTTAATATGTATGTATTTCTGTTCTACTAGGACAATAACATTTGTGTTTAGAAATGTACAGTCACATTTCTGTGAGCATTATAACTGACGATTGGTTTTTAATTTTCAATTTCTTTTTGCGTAAGGAATGGACGCTGGAGGTCAGAGTGGAAGTTCACTGTTAGCCAGTCCTCCACTCAAGTGGCAGGAATCATGAAGATCCAGGTACTGTTATGTCATGGGACGTGATACACCCTCCCTCTAGCAGTGGATTATGGGTCGAGTGTATAAGTTGTAGGGGCGGAGGTTTTGAGAGATAAAGGATGCTTTCAGTAGCTCTGCTGAATGTAATTAGTGGCTTGGAGGGGAAATACACGATTTGGTCAGTGCCTATTAGAGCAGCACCGAGTCATTTCAGACAATGATCCCAGGGCCCTGAGCAAGAAGAGTTCTTATTGACCAACTGTAATAAGCACTTTGCCATTTAAGCCGTTTGCCGTTTGACAGTATCGAAAATACAACACGTTTCAATAGTGATTCTACTGTCATGTGTGTTTATGGAGATGAAAACAGCATTTTATGCACAAATACCATATAAATAAATCAATAAAAAAAATTAATGTTTTTACAATGCAGTATTTTTAGGATGCCCTGTCACAGTTGGAGCAAAATGTGTAAGGGCTTTTATTTGACCTCAGCAAAGCCGTTCGCTCTTAACAGTGCTGTGACTTAACATGCATCAAACCATCGTTCAGTAAGAGATTACAAAGGGTGCAGACTTCTGAAACTTGTAACAAATAGCCACCAGAAAAATGATCTTAAAAAAATAAATGACAGATTTGTGAATCGGTGATCTCTAGATGAAGTGAGTGAGGTAATGTGTTGTTTTTGATGGCAGGTTCACTACTACGAAGATGGCAATGTTCAGCTGGTGAGCCATAAGGAAGTGCAGGAGTCGATGACAATTTCTGTGAGTATATTGCCCTCAACCAATCAGCACACACTGTGTCATTATTTTTTGTGTGATTGATCCAGTAAGAACTTTATTAATCAGATTCTAAAAACTTGATTGTATAAGTGTTTTTAAGTCTCTCTTTATCATTTAAAATGAGCGGCAGTCCTACTTCAGTTGTTGGCTTTGGGAGCGTTTGGGTGGCAGAGGAATGTGAAAAAATGTCAGATCCAACCTGCAGCTCCCTCTTCCACCACAGGGGGCATTTTTTGATTATTTTTTGAGAACACTGAATTGAAAGGATGAGAAACGGAATGGCAGGATACAGTGTGCAGTGTATGGTGTACAGTGTGTAGTGTATGCTGACTGCTGTGGAAAGTATGCAGCACAAATATGGTTATTGTCACAGGAGCTTCTTGAACTTGGGTTCAGCATCGCTCATGCTGGTTGTAATTTTATCCCCAGAGGGAACTGAGAAGTGACTCTGGCTGGAGTGGATACAGAAACTATCCCTAGTATTATTGTTCAGACTTGTGAAAGGGAATTGTGTTAAGAGAATACATTGTCTGAGCGGAAATTTGTTTTGCATCACTAAAAAGCTCAATAAGACTTAAATCTCCAATAAATCTACATAATCCCAAAATAAATAGCTACTTCGGCTTGGATGTTTTTTTTGTTGTTGTTGGGCTATGAGAAGCATGCTTGCAGCGCTGACTCATCACATGCGTTGCCATGGTTAAGAAAAGGTTAACTGTGGGTGGAGTGTGTTGTAATCACTGTAGTAGTGGTGGTTTGAGTGGAAACTGACCTGAAGATTTCCAGGAACTCAAAGAAGGAAGTGCACCGATTGACTATGAAGTGAAATGTTCATAAATGCTAAAATAACCAAACGATCAACTTAATGTGGGTAAATCGGTTTATTGCCAGAATGTTAGTTTGATAATGTGTTGTGTGTAAATTATTCTAGTGCCAGTAAGATTTTTAATTGCCTGTCATTTGCATTATCAGTGAAGGTATTCGCATGTATAAGAACCAAAGCAGCCAACATGGGTTTCTCAGTACTGATGCTATTCCTGCTTATCTTGCTCTCATATTTCAGAATGAAGCGCAAACAGCAAAGGAATTCATAAAGATCATGGAGGCAGCAGAGAATGACTACCAGGTATATTTCTGAAAAAGAGAAATGGAGGAAAAATGTTTTGCTCAACTGACCTCAACTTGAGGCGCTGCCTAAAAATGCAGTATCAGAGGTGATGAAAGAAGGTTTAATACTTGGTTATAAATTCTTTGAGTTGCAATGGACATGGGACAGCTCATCCCGAAATCTGAATATTCTCAGACTGTCTTCATTTTCAGCAGCATATATTCTATTTGAGTAGTACCTTGTTTTGTATTTATAATAGCTAATAAGTGTTGGGCAACTGAGTGTGTCTGTCAATTGAGCGGTCAGCTGTTAGTTTTATTTCCCTGCTTTAAAGCAGAAGTGATCGCCTACCTTTTCTGTGCTGTCTTCCCCAGACCGCCATTAATGAGAATTACCAGACCATGTCGGACACCACATTCAAAGCCTTACGCCGACAGCTCCCCGTGACCCGCACCAAGATAGACTGGAACAAGATCCTGAGCTACAAGATCGGGAAGGAGATGCAGAACGCCTAAAACCCCGCTGTGCATGTGACTGGAATCGCTGTACTGTCCTTGTATAAATTACGCAAATAAAAAGGGGGTTCAGTTTCACCAAATTTAAAACCATCGGATGCACACAAAAATGCCTGCGTTTAACATTTTATACAGATGCCATTAAAACCTCACTGTAACATTATTCCTGGGAATATAAATTGCTAGTGCAACTTATTGGGGTGGTGGGGGTGGGTTGTCCAAACGGTTTTAGGTACAAAACCTCCCGATAGTTCAGGCCTCTGGTACTTGTTGTGGAATTGAAACCACATCTTATAGTGATTAGCAAGAAACAAAAACAGACCTAAAAAGATAAAATACATGATTTTAAGAATCCCTCTCTATATGTAGTCTAGAATGAACACATGGAAGATATCTGTAATTTTCTGCCCAAGCAGTCCTTGTTTGTCACCAGATGTACTTGCTCATTGTGTTTCAATTCATTGTATTCCCTTTGAGCAAAACTCCATGCAAACATGGCATGATCATATAAGACAGCTGTGGGGAAACTAATTCTGTCTTGAAAAAACATGCGTAATTGCACTGATGTTTATTGTGCATACAATTAATGACTTACATTTGTATTTCATGCCCCCCAGGTTCTTATTTTTAGTAAAATCAGACATGACTGTATTATAACAAGACACATTGTAATATATAACTGTATTAAAATCTTGTCTGTCGGTTTCGTGATTTATTTCCTCTTGGAATTAACTGTTATACAACCTTAATTATGTTGCATTAAAATTACAGATTTTCTATTTAACTGCGTCGTTTACGTCTCCATCCATACTTTGTCAAGCGTTCAGTGCTTGGTAAACTGACTTGAGACACCTTGTATAATTAACCGTTCAGGAGAACCTGTGCTACATACCAGGGTTGACTTCTCCAGGTAAAATGATGCGCAACATTTCGCAGATAGTTGTCAATTATGAAATTGAGATTCATTCTCATGATCCTCAAACCATGCTCTTCGCCTTCCAGAATAATAGGCTACTTGAGGGAAATTTATTTTAAAAGATGGCATGCAAAGAAACGATATTCTGCTCCCTTCAAAACAATCTTTGATAATTCAAGAAAGACTGAGTTTAACTGTGTTATGAATTATTATTTTGTTTATTAAACCTACTGGAAAGTCTCGTTTTATATAAAAAATATACCTGGCTTAAATGTACATTGTGTAAACGAAAACGCAAGAGATCTTTTTTCTTTTTTAATAAGTAATTTTTTGGTGAAGTAGACATTTTGCGGTTTAAACAGAACCCAATAAGCCATACGTTCTAATGTATTGGGTTGCAATGTATCGTTTTGCAGGAACTGCGTGGCTAACGGTATAATCTATGGCTGTGGTAAAGGAAACCGTATAGTGGATGGTATATAGATGTTACGTACATCGGGCGCTAGGGGCTGCAAAGGAAGCTCTGTCAGTGTCATGGCTGAAAACCCTGGTTTTCAGGAGCCAGCTGAAGTGTTGCATCGCTTGGTTGTAGAGCTTCGGGACAGTTTGGGACTTTGTAATGTTGTTACTGGTTTGCATTCTATGTGTGCCGTTTAAAATTAACGAAAGTCTGACCGAAAGGAACAGGTAACTATAAAACGCAACTTTAACCCGTGCTTTAACGTAACTTTCTTGCTAGCTACTGGTCTGGCTAAGTGGCTAACTTAAGCCAAAATTCAGACACGTTTACAGATCCACTGCCGCGTGAGCTTCCTCTGCTCCTACCATCTATTTAGGGTGATAGTAAAATTTCTGTTGAAAGAACTGCTTAAAATATTAACACACATTATGCTGATTATTATTTGTAAATGTTATATAGTCATGTAAAGTAACGTTGCTCCAATTCCTTTTTCCATTTTCCAAATTGATATTGGGTTACAGTTTTTAAAATGTGTCTGGGTCCTAAGGTCTGGAAAGTTTATTCTCTGACTGTCTACTAATGCGCACATTGGCTTGCTTACTAGCTAGCTATATTGGTTGATATTTGAATTTGCATTGAGCTACTCACCTTCACTTGTGATGATTAGATCGCTATTGTCTAGTCTACCAGTGTGTAGATGAACGTATGTAAAACTTGTTCGGCTGAAGTTGAAAACCTGTGTGTGGCTCTCTGTGTGGTCCGTCAATGCATGATCGATTGAAAATTAAATAATGTTTAATCTGCCGTGGTAGTGTTAGCTACCTGCACCTGTCTGGACAGCTGAGGTTCTACTGTTGCCCAATTACTACAATATACAGGGTGCCTTGTCAAGCTAGACAGAACACTTTGGGGAAACAGGTTTACTTTTGTCCTGTAGTACTTGACTAGATGACACACCCACTTAACGAAAATACTTGGATGAATGTCATGAGACACTGTTGTGACTGGAACAGAGTCAGTTTAGTGTGAATGCATTGAGAACTGAGTCTACTCCGGTCTGCTTAGAAGTGTCCATTTGCCCAGGAAGTGCTTCTGACCATACACACTATATAGCCAAAAGTATGTGGCTATTTGACATTGAACATCTCATCCAGAACTATGGGCATATGGAGTTGGTCCACTCTTTGCTGCTGTAACAACCTACACTCTTCTGGGAAGGTGTTATACTTGATTTTGGAGCATTGCTGCAGGGATTTTCTTCCATTTAGCCAGAAGAGCATTAGTGAGGTCGGGCACTGATTGGGCGATTAGGCCTGGCTCACAGTTGGCTTTCCAATTGAATGCACAGGTGTGGGATAGGGTTGAGGTCAGGGCAATGTGCAGGCCAGTCAAGTTCTTGAAAAAATCATTTTTATATGGACCTTGCTGTGTGCTTGGGGGCATTGTCATGCTGAAACAGGAAAGGGCCTTCCCCAAACTGTTGGGGAAACACAGAATGATCTAGAATTTGACTGTATTGCTGTAACATTAAGATTTGCCTTCACTGGAGCTAAGGAGCCTAACCCAAACCATGAAAAATAGCCCCAGACCAAGGAGTGTCCTAGCTGGTTAGGCTTAGTGCCTCAAGACTCTGCTCTGATCTGTTCTTTGGTCTGTCAATTGGCAGCTTGTTGGCTTCACCTAACCTTTTTTAAAATCTCATAGTGGCCTCTCCCTGTCCTCTGGAACCTTTGACATCAGTATGTTGGCTACCTGTGTGAGTAATGAAGAATGCAGAGTGCTAACCTACAGGACGCACTGCCATGATGCACTGGCCTGGGTTTTTCTTTCATTGAAGTTGTGTTTCAGTTTCAGTGAAGGCCAAAGCAAGCTATTTTCCCTAGTAGGGTCAGAATGCGCATTTATTTCATGGCCATGTTGACATTTCAGGGTTATTTTGGTGCCGTACGCACTGCCAGCAGTCTGCAAAAGAATGCGTTCCTTCTGCGGACAGCGGGGGCAGGGTAAGTAACCCCTGAGAAAAACGGCGTGTTCACACTTACAGTAAAATCACAAGGGGGGACAGCTCAAATCACATTTCCCTTTCAACAACCTCCTGCTTAAGAGCGTCTGCTTGGATCTCTGCCAACTTTCTCATTGTTTGAGCCCAGTCATAAGTTCAGCATTTTAAAAAAAGACCCTGTGAAATTTCACATTGAGCTATGAGTAATGACATTGAGAGGGCAAGCATCAACACTTCGAAGCCAACAGATAATCTGATACGCGCATCAGAAGACTGCGTTTGCTGTGAATATGAAGGAGGAGTTCTGCTCCCCAGTAAGCTCTGAAGTTTTAAACTTGGCCAGTGCTGCTACCCTCTGGTTTGCTCCTTTTGTGTGTTTATTCATTTTACTTTACTGATGTATTCCATTAACATCTCCCCACTGTGTGGGCTGATCCCTGTGTGGTTCTCACTTCTGCGTTTGGCTCCACGAGCATCGTTAGCTTGTTTCCCAGGGAACTAAAGTGAGGTGCAATAGAAAATTGCATCCACTAATGAGATGATTATAGCTGAGTCACTCTCTGGAGGGAGGGGAGAGAGTTTTGGGCATGATTTCTTTTGGGGGGGAGGAGTGGCGGGTCATCACATTGCCGTACATTAACTGCCTCCTCTGGGCTTTGGTGTAGGTTTGGTGTGGTGTTGGTTGAGCTCTTTGTAGTAATTTAAAGTTGTGTAGTGAGTGATGTAGCCCTAGTAGAGTGACTAGTGCTGACGTACTAGGCACTTTGGCGGTTGTGATTTAAAAAAATAAAAATAAAAAAAAACAATTATGAATGCTGTCATGATATTGCTGTGGTATTTTAATGTAATTTATTGTATTTCTGTAATATGGGCAGAGGTCAGGGACAAGACGCCATGAGCATGTTACTGAATAATGTGGAAATTATCCAGCCGGATGGAGCTTCATTCTTGTACATTTGAAGAGAATGAATTTCTTTTTGTGGCCCTAATAACCTGCATAATACTTAAATCATCTGATGTTCCAGTGCAGGGTGTGTTAGTCGTTGCTTTGTCTTTACAGTGCATGAAGTTACAGTATTGCTTGGATATTACACACATTAATTTTTTTTATTGCACACCACTGTGCACCTCTGGAAATGTCTGTCCCCTCGACTCATGTGAGCATGTCAGTTTGATGTTTTTTTTAGTAGAAAAAACATGTTATTCAGGATTACCAGAATGAGTGGAAGTAGGAAATAGAGCAAAAAAAGAGCAAAATTTTTTTTTTTTAAATTAAAATGCATTCAACTGCCAGGAAACTTGATGCTGGAAAAGTACTTTTGCTCAAATGTTCCACATTTCCCTTGTTAGTGGAACGGTGTTTCCCAGTCGCTAAGCAACGTGTACAGTGTTTTATTTAGTGCGTGCCATTCAATTAATGAATTAAAAAGCTATATAGCCCATCCCCATGTCGGGCCTCGGGAAAAGGTCATCTGTAAATCAGGAGTCTCCCAATTTAACCGGGACCTCTAGTCAATGTGACCTTATCCCGCTCTCGGATATGAACCAGCAGCTCTCCAGCGATGGGGCCGCTGTTCCAAACCGATGGTCAGTGTTTTTGTGCTTTGCTGCCTCTCTCCTGTGGGGTCTCAATTTAGAAGGTGCGTGACAGCACAGCAGTAACCTGAGCTGGGGCTTCTGACCTCTGTTCACCAAGCCCAGAGCTCACTGTGGCTGACCCTGTGCGCCCTATAAATGTGCCCCCCTCTTCCATGTACCTACTGCACAAAGCTCCAAAGACCGAAGGTGGAACTAATTATTGTTTATTTTATTTGAGTCTTTGTTTGTCTGTCACAATTGGTTGAGACAGACTGATTTAATGACTAGTTTTGCATGTAAAAAGGCTACTTATGTTAAAAAGTATACATATGTTAAATCGGTCCTTGATCATTCAGTGGACAGTTCTCTTTTGTTAACAAGTTGTGTCTGTTGCTCACCAGCAGATGGCACCAGACTTCGTCTTAAGCTCTGACCCAGTTTGCTTTGCTTTGTGCTGCCTTTCCCCACTGATCCCATGTAGCTGTGCCCAGACCTTGTGCTGTCCTCCATTGTTTGCAGTCTGTTCATCTTCTTGAGCTCTAAAGAAAAATTAGTGGCTGACTATCAAAGGCTTACTCAAGCCATTTTATGTGCAGGATTCACCTGCCTTACTCACTCACTGTCAGACATAATGAAGGACTGTGTGTGCAGGTGTCAGTCAGCTGCTGATTCCCAAAGATCTTTCCAGAATACTCTGGAGCTCACTGTGAACTGTGAACATAGTATATGCATAGCCTAAACCACAGACTTTAGGCTTCGATCTTAACTTAAAAAAATATGATATTCAGCAAGAACTTGGCATATTGGCCATATAAATGGATGGAAATTTTGAAATGCTACGAACATTATATAATAAATTTTAAAATGTGAAATGTTTTTGTCTCTATGGTTACACACCAAGAGCCTCATGGGATTTCAGTGCTGTCCTCGTGTGACTGTTTAGCTATTGAATAAGGCTCTGTGGATATGCTAGGAAACCCTATAATGGTTATATTATATCATATTCAATAAAAAAAAATCTGAATTAAAGACTGCAAAAACCCAGTTGTCTAAAAGCATGGCTCTATTCGATCCATAGTTTTCCAGAGAAACGGAGACATGGGAAACTGCCTGTGAAGATTGGATTTTGTGATCTGTGGAAGTGGTATTGGCACTTGCTTTGAAAGTTGACAGCTTGGAGGGGGGAGGGAGTGTGGCTAACCCACCAAAGGATTCAGACAAAGAAATGACATAGCCTATAAAAAAAGATTTAATACATTGTGGCTCTGCTCAGTCGTTTGACAAAGTGCGAATGTGTGTTTTTTTTCATATTAGTCAGGCGTGGTGAATTGTTTGACAGAAGGTGGGAGTTTTTGTTATGGAAAAAAGACTGCCCCCAGCATCCTTTGCTTTGACCATAATTGCCAAGAAGAGGATGATGCCCATTGGTTGTCTCTCATCCACTCTGTACCTTTGCCCATGTGTACGTCCCACTCTTAATGAGCTGTATTGGCTGTTAGGGGTGTATATGATTCACTGTTTCCATGTAACTGGATGGTAACCTTTATTCATGTGCAAATGAGATCGTTTTAATTGTGTTCTTGCTTTTAATCATAGATTTTGAGATCATTCTTTTCAGTTCTTCCTGCACGCCGCAAACAGTTTTTGTCTCGGGCAGCTTACATTTCAGAGTCGTTGTACCTTTTTCGTCCATTTCCTCTCTATAGATTGGAAGCACCCATTTTCTGCTTTCTTCAGTTGCCTAGCAACCCCGATGAGACGCTGGCCTTGGTGGTAATTGTCCCCTTCAGAGGAAAAGCGGTCTGAAATAAAGTAGTTTATTCCTGAATTTGCATCCGCACACAGCTGTTTGTGTGTTAAATTGATGTTTTTCATAACTTAATCTCATTGGCTCGACTCTGGGGACAGTCAATTTACTCTGTGTTATAATCTGCCAAATTAAAGGTATTTATTTGCCCATTATGTATATTCCTGTTGTAGTTCTTTGGCTCTTACTAAATTAGTATTTGCTCCAATGTGCCCTTTGAGGAGGGAGTGACCCTGCAATAGGGTTGCATGTCTCAATGTTGCCATAAGAGTATAGGGATTAGAGCCATAATGGATGCCTGTCACACCTGGTCTAATTCCTTCTCCCGCTGCTGGAGTGCAGTTTCAATGCACCCCAAGTGTATTTAATGTGGCTCTCATGCGACCGTGGGAGATGTGTGGGAGGAGGGAGCGGTGAAGCCAGAGCGCGGAGGACAATAGCGGCGGAGCCGTGCGTGGCCAGGACAAAGAGAAGTGAGCTGGGCGCCTCCAACGGCCCTGCCGCCACCAAACTCACCCAACTGGGCCATCTGCTTTTCCCTCGGGGCTCAATTGTACAGCTGTAGCTGACCCTGCCAGCTGGGCTCTGCGTTCACCTTTTAATAACTGCCGTTACTACAGTTCTGCTTATTTGAATTGTCCCTGCCTGCTTTTAAATGGCTAATGTTTTGTGTTTTTACTTCCAACTCATTCATTTCTGTATTTTCTGTTAGATGGAGAAATTGTTGTTATTGTAATTAGTGTTAGTATTAGAAGTAGGCTAGCTGTAGTAGTAAAGTCAATAACCATTCAGTATATTGAATGGTTATTGTGTGTAAGGGAATGAACTATAGGGTCTTAATTCTGGAAGTTTCTAATTGTTTAATCAGTTTTGCATGATGGCGTTTTAAACCAATGAACTGAATGCAATAGGCTATATGAATGAATTGTGAATATTCCTTAAGGGTTCTGCAGTATGTTATGTGCTGAGTGGGGTGGTAATCAGTATAAATACAGGTGTAGTACAGTGCTGTTCCCAGTGCAGTTAATATTCATTTCAATTTGTGTGGCCTCCAGACACGATGTGGCCTGGTGGGGGAAGGGCAGTGTGTGTGAGTGTGTGCGCGCGTACGTGTGTTCGTGCGTGTGTGACCGTGCCAATGATTTTTTGGCCACATTAAAGATGATCCCCCCCCCCCTCCCTTTGAATGGCCTGCTCCCACTGCACCTCCGCTCCCTCCCTGACCCACCCCCAGCCCCGAGCCCCCCGCCCACAGCCCCCCGCCCCCTGCCTTCCCCCCCCCTGCTGTCCTGACGTCACTCAGCGTTTCCATACTGTAGCTCGCGCTGCCGCTCGTGTGTCTGACTAGGCAGCCGCTGCTGGAGGATTACAGTATCTGGTTACTGCATCACCAAGTGCAGCGCTCTGCATCACCTAGAGAACGCCAGAGAGAGAGAGAGAGATAGAGAGAGAGACAGAAGGGAAAGAGAGAGAGAGAGAGAGAGAGAGAGAGAACCACCATTTCCTGTGCCGTGGCCTGGATCTGATCTCGCGCGCTCCGCTCTTCAGAGGATTGCGGCGGTTTTTTGGGTCTTGCTTTTTGGCGGCGGCGGCGGCGGGCTTGTGCTCCGTAGCCGTGGGGACAGTAGCGAGCGGGGGTGGGAGAGGAGCATCTGGCCGCCTCGGGAGCCAGGGATGCATTGTGTGCTTTGATGACCCCTGCTGTGTCGCTGCCTGCTCACCATCGCCTCTCTCTTTATCCCTCCCTCTCTCCCTCTCTCTCTCCCCCTCTCCCCCCTCTCACCACCACAGCGCCTGGCCCAGCCATGTTCGGCACAGAATCCTCACGTAAGTAACGGCAAAACCACTCCTCCTTTTGTTGTCTGTCCATCCGCGCCTTGTCTCCGGTCCTCCCTTCCCGTTATTGCTCTTTCCCTCTCGTTGTTGTCTCTGCTTTCTGTGTAACCTGCTAGTGTTCAGGCGCTACCATTTTGCGTAAAGGTTCAGTGGTACAGTAGCTGCCAGGGATGCAGAATCCACAGTTCACATCCTTTCGGTCCTCAGCCGCCACGGTCCTTCCATCATCTCTCTCTCTCTCTCTTTCTCTCTCCCTCTCTCCCCCTCCCTTCTTCCCCTCTGTGTTTGTCCTGCGCTGTTTCGGCAGGTCTGGGGACGCGGGAGTAATGGACTCCGTAGGTAGCGGTAGCGGTAGCGGTAGCATTTACGGCTCCTGTTTTTGCATTCCCCGTCAGGGCGACTGCGAGAAACAAACAGGCCCAGCCGAGCTCCAGGGACAAACGCCAGGGCATTTCCATGCAGGTGCTTGATGCGTTAGCAGGAGCTCTCTATGAGGGGATAAAAAAAGCTTCTCCCAACCAGAGTTTTAACTCCCATTCAATCATGCTTTAAAGAAAAACTGCAGGCTGTCCTGAGCTGTTACAGAACTGTCATCTATCTATCATCTTTACTCCATATGAGCACACCATGCCCTGTTTCTGCAGAGCAGCCAATGATCTTTTCCATTAGCATCTGCCTAATGTGAGAAATGCAGAATATTTGCAGTTATCTGAATTATCTGAATGTACATGGCTGTGACGTAGCTCAAACTCTGGGTAAAGTCATGCTCGGAGTAGAGGAGAAGCTTCATAACTGAACACAAAAATAACTTGTTTTTTTTATTTCATTTTTTTATTTCACCTTTATTTCACCAGGCAAGTCATTAAGAACAAATTCTTATTTACAATGGCGGCCTGGCAAGCGTTAAATTATTTAAGGTAGATTGTGACAGATGGTCATGTTCTCTGACCCTTTCTTTCCTCTGAATCAAAAGCTTTGCAGTATTAAGTCATGAAAATATCTGTTACCATTATGGGCGTCCGATTTGAAAAGTCTTGAAATGTTCCTGCAGTGTGGGTTTAGTCATTTGAATTAGCATTTGAAAGTCAGGATAGAGTCAAGCTGCGGACAGTCAGCAGAACAGATGTGGTGAATTAAATACAGGTGAGGTGGTTATGAACAGGTGCTGCAACAGGAAGTGGCAGACCAGTACTGCAGGCGTTACCGCCTTTACAAACACGGTTGACATTCAAAAAGGAATTTGCATGTCCATATGATGTTCTTTCAACACCTGGGTTTCAATTAAATTTGAGCTCGGAGTCGGCCTCAGTGTCCTCTCTGTTGCTGCTGCAGAGCACACACTTAAAGCTGGGCGATGGGGCTTTCATCCCTTGATGACGTGATTAGAGCAGAGGAAGAGATTCCCTAATTAGTCAACAGTCATCCCAGAAGACAAAGAGACAAACAGTGGCTTAATGCTTTCCTGTGCCAGACCTGTACTGTGAGTGCAATGCGCTCCACAGTGAAACGTTTGCCTCTCTGAATGTTTCTTTCACATTCTTGCGTATTTTCTTACATATTAGGGGTCCACACTGACGACCAGAGGACAAATGTGAGGTGTGATATGAGAACGTTATTCTGTGTGTTATTCTGTGTGTAAATCTACGTTATTCTGTCCGTCATTATGTCTGTAATTGTCTACGCTAGTGTCTACATGCTCCAGTCCTGTATATTGCCAGCACAGGAACGTCTCAAACCTTTCTGGTCTGACAGTCGAAAATTAGTTTCTGCTCTTTCTTTAGTTCACAGCGGTGGTAACTGACAGAATCAAATCAAGCCTCTGATATGATGTCTTGTGTAATAAGAGACGTGCTGAGAGGAAGGGTGTGTTGTCTCATGCCTCTGTTACACTGACAGAAAAGTGTTAAAGCTAATCTTCCCCAGCGAGTCCACAGTTGCTTTGCTGGGGCGGCTGCTCCTGGGTATCACCCCTCCCCTCCCCTCCCCAACGCTTTGCTTTGCCTCACAAATCCCCACCCCCATTCTTTAACCCCTGACCAATCCCCTGATCAGCTGCTTGATGCTGCTTCAGGCCCTAAAAATGCTAAAATGCTATCAACAGGAGCTGGACTGGCCAGAACCCGGAAAAAAACAGGGACAGTTTTAAAATGGTCATTTTATTATGAACTCTCTCTCCCTCCTTATTTATATGAAAGCTCGGATACTGGACACAGAGTGGAAGGTCTGCGGTGTTTAACAAAACAGAAACTGACCAGAGGCCAGCAGTGCAGGTTTTGGAGTTTTATATTTTTTCAGAAAATGTAAAAAATAAAAATAATAATAAATAAATAAAAACTGTTAAATTCTGGCACCATCTCATCCACTTTTGGCCACTTTTTCTGTGACGGCCTTTGCTTGACTTGCATTTACACCATTAAACACAGATTGCTAGCATTGCCATTACTGCTGATTTCTGGGAAATTTGGGAGTCTGAGGACACTTGAAAGCTCATCGATGGGCTTTTCAAAGTAAGACTTCCTGGTAGTCATGACCACACTGTGCTGATGTGTGTGTCATAACAGTAAGTAATGATGAAGCACTTTTAAGGGCATTAGCATGCTCTGGCCAAGCCTCTTCTATGTCATGCAAAGGTACAGGTAACAGGGTCATTATAGACTTATAATAGTTATTCACCAATCTGCTTTTGCCCACTGAATCCAGGCTTCTGTCAACTGCAAAGGCTTAGTATTTATTGCATGCTGACCCAGGCTTTCTGATACTTTGCCTGAGACAGATATTTGTATTTATTTCTCAGTAGTTGGTTGTGATTGATGCGCATGCTCATAGATTCATTTACAGTTTTTGCACTAGAGCTTTGAATTTCCTGGATTATTTTCAAATATATTAATTTTCCTTTGACTGGTTCCCAGAGACTCTTAAAAAAGATTTTTTAAAATCTTTTCCAGAAAATAGTAAGTGACTACAGCATAGTCCATTGTAGTTAGTCACTAAGCAGGGCTAAGCTATCATTTATGAGGAACTGTTTCTATATAAAATCTAGTTAAAAGTTCTCTGCAGTCTAGTTTTGGTGGGCTTCACACTTGCTGAACAAATGTAAGCAAATTTTGACATCTTCCACACTTTTAATTTAACAAATTTCTACAAATGCCGGAGCTCATATCATTTTTCTTGCATCATAAATGCTTCTTGCTTGAATTCCAGTTCACTATATTAATGACAAACTGCGATGTGATTAAACTGGATTTGGATGTAAGCAGCAATTCCTGATGGACTTGCTTGCATAATGTTGTGTGATGTTGATACCTTCCTGTATGTAAATTGCATGAGAAGTTGGGGAATTGAACTGATTATGTCGTGCAAAAGAACCCTCGGGCATTTTTGTTGCTGTAAATAATGCATCTAATTTCTACTTTTATCTTTAGTTATGCATTTGTGTGTACTGTGGCTGTTAGAATCTGCCAGCGAGTATGATGTAATGCTAACCCTCACTGTGCGCTTGGCGTAGTCCTGACTGTCCCTGTGTGACTGGTAAAGTCCAAAGCACAGGGCCCAGTCCCTGTGCTTTCCTCACCTTTCTTCTGTGTTTCATTATCCTGACACAGGCTTTGCACTTGCTACTAATAGGGATGTTGGATAAAGATGGGTTTTGAAAATTTAAGTAGATTGCCTGGGTTGCACTCTTTGACCTTAAATTGCGATATTTGACCCCTGACTGAAGAAGCAGTGGACCTGAAAATCATCATCTGATTTAGCTGAGCTCACTGTGAATGATGGAATGTTCCTTTATGTGCAATTGAGTTATGTGGCATATTGGTTTCTGTGTGATTGATGTGTGGCAGGTTAGCTTTTGTGGGACTGATAATTATCAGGTCCGTGTTCTTGGAACTTGAATTCCTGGGGAAATTATATCATGTACTCACTGGAAATGGCGATAAACCAAAAGATTCTTTCTTGACGGTACCCACCTGCCTCTGTTGCCATGGCTGCATATCCTCAGAAATGCAGTTGGTACAGTGTTGGGTTTCTATGGTAACTGCTGACTAGTGTCATTTTTGTCACATGGTCTTTCCAAGGGCATTGTTCTTAGGTAGGTAGATTACCAAAGGATTGCAGCATACTCATCAGTGTTAAATGGAAAAAGTTCTGAAACTGTGCATACTACTGAATATCTTGAATTCAGGTATTCTGTTAATTTATGTTTTATTGTCTTTTTCTCAAATTTGGAATGTGCTGTAGATTTGATCCTCAACCAGCTGTGACACTCAGGAGCCCAAAATAAATAGTCTTTTCCCCACTTTTCTGCCTAATTTGGAAGGTTACATTCCTGCAATGCCACACACCCTAACCAAGGAGAACGCTTCCTGCAGTGACTGTTTCCTTTGCTACAAGTCCCACAGAACTACTGCAGAGGAAACACCAGTCCTCTTGGGGCAGCCACTGGCAGCCTGTGGTTTCCCTGTTCATTGTTTAGAGGAACTAATAAAGCTGTTGCCCAACCCTGGCCCCTTCAGCCAAATCCATCAACCTGGAAAAAAAAAACATTATCACAGGATAGTTCCAGAACATTGTGTTTGAAAATTGAAGATAAGACCCACAGAGTGTTTACAACAAGTTCTGTCAACAGAGGTTTACATTTTGGAAGCCACTAGCAGTCAAGTCGATTATGTACAAGTTTAATATGTAGTTGCTGGTGGGCTAAATATTTAGAGGAAGAAAAATCACTTTGCTAATACCATCTCACTCGAGATTCAGAACATTAACTGGAATATGCTGGCTATGACATGCCACCGGCGGGTGGGTGTTTTTAGGATGGAGAGATTTCAGTCCTGTAGGGTGCGGCTGGCTCCTTTTATGCAGGCAGTACCTCGTGTAGCTCTTCCCTAAATATGTGAAGTCTCAGGTAAATCCCTAGCAATTAGCCCCTTTGTTAGCTGACTTCTGCTGGCTTAAACCTTGATCCACAGATACGTATGATCTTGGATTTATCTAGTATGCAGTATGTAATGGTACATCTTGCGAATACCGTCACATGCAGTTCTACACTGTACAGAGGTTTTTCCTTGTACAAAACCTTTTTGATGTTTGGTATATTTGAGCTACAAAGACAAATTCTGTAACAGATCTCTCTCCCCCTCCCGATTAGATGAGGGTCAGATATGGTGCATGTTGTGTCTTGACCTTATGAATAGTTTCTGGTTTTCTGCACTTCCTTGAAGTAAAGTTGACATTGTACAGAGGATGGTGTGTAGTCTTCTGGCTATTCAGGCAGACACAGGTTTTATCCATATAAATATGTATCATATATATATATATATATATATATATATATATATAAATGTGCACATGTGCGTGTGTAGCAACTTCACGTTATGTTTAATCATGCAGGGAAGATGGCGGGGGTGGTGGTCACTGGGGGATTCTGGACGTTTCCCAGCTCTCCCTGGAGTGTTCTCTGAATTTGATTGCTTTAACCATCTCTTCATTAACCATGACTAATTACATATGCAGGGATCTTGCGCACTGATATGTGTGCGGTTTGTGCACAGCAGACACTGACAGGACATACAGTAAAGAAAAAAACAGCTCCATCGGACTGTCAACGGCTTCTGCATTGGACTGTCATGTTGGCCTGTCGAGTTAACTGTCTGGGCATAGGCTCATGGCCCAACGCAGTGACAACATGAGCTCAGGGGGTGACCCTGAGGTCAAGCTTGCTTTGTGAGTGTTCTGTAGCAGTGTTTGTTGTTCTTGAACCAATGTGTGTTCCTGTAACTAGCCAACGTACACTGCTTTTTATGTACTAAGTACGCACATCAAACAAATAACAAATGATGAAACAAGTATCCGCACAGTCAGCATCTCTTAATGTACAGAGATGGCCTTTATAGATAGACAGTGTTTAGTGAGATAGGGAGTGATGTCATTGTGAGGGAGCAGAGCGAGCAGTGGTGGTGCTCATTGTGGGAGGCCTGTGGCTACAGCATTGTGAATGTCGATGTGCATTGTCTGAGTATAGTCAGGTAAATGACTGGGGAGGAGCTGAATGTGGGCGAAAGCATCCATGAGCTTTAATGATCCTGTGGCACTGAGATGGTGCTAGTGGCAATGCGTGTGCATTATAGCAGCTAAAAGCATACCCAGGGAGCTGCTTAATAGAGAGCTAGGCCCAGCCCACCAAGATTGAGGGAGGAATTATTTCTAGAGGGAACGATGGCTCAGATCGTGGTCACTCAGCGAAAGAGAGGAAATCCCACCAGAGGGATTGTGGGATTGTGGGACTGGGATTAAAATGCACACTCTGCTGACTGTAATTTATTACAGAAGAGAAGATTACAGCCCATACCACTGCAATGTCCACAAATCATCAGTACTACAAAACCCACAGGCATACACAGCTTATTTTATTATCCCCTCCATCTCTCTGCCTGTCAATGCCGGGCTTATTGTGACATCACCTTCAACAGCCCCAAACCCCGCCTCCCTCAAGGTATCATCCAATGAGGTCTGAGAGGAGGTGTGAGTAAAGAATTGTGGGAAGAGGGAGCTGGGTGTGCCGTGAAGGTCGCTGCGCGATGCCGGCGGTAACGCCCAGGCCCTCCTCGCTGTCGCTGAGCGTCACGTGCAGTAAGCAGACAGACGGGGCCAATTCTGCAGGGCCAGGGGTGGCCCCTGAAACTGACAGAGGGCGGAAAGGAGTTGTTCTTCATTCTGTAATGCCTACTGCGATAACCAGCGTAAAGGACAGGGCTGTGGGGACACACAACAGCTGTCTAATAAATCACTGTCACTTGTTTCACAGGTGTGCGGTGCTACTAACAGCAGATGTGTCCCTTTTTTTTTCTTGTTGTAAAGTTCATTTACAGCAGCGTGTGTGTGTGTCTGTGTGTGTTCATTGTGCAGGAGGAGAAGAGATTGTTCACACACAGTTCTATTTGTTATGCGAAGGAAGACATGTAGGTCATCACTCAAAAATCACTCTCCAGTGGCTACAGAGGGCTAGTGCATGGACAGTGTATCTGTAATATTGGCTCAGTTAAGACAGTGACAGTGAGCACTGGTATTTGTGTTAAAATGCCGTGACGCGTGACTGTAAAGTGCTTTCAGTTAAGTAGTGTCACTGCAGTGCTGATTCTGTTAGAACAGTGTGATTGTGATGCTGAATCAGCTCAAAAAGATGTAACAAAAATGCATTTTCTGCTTTCACATTTTTACCACTGGGGTATTTCCTAATGACTTTAGTATTTGAATGAGAGCTGAGATAAATTGATATCAGTCTTGCCCTCAGATTATTTTGTGCTTCCACTAGGATAAGGTCACTTTGGGGTTGCTATGGTTACATTGTCTTGCTGTGATGAATGCACTCAGCCATCTTTCTGCAGCAGAACGTAATTTGATTGGCGATTAGATTCTCTCAGGTGCTTTGATGACACACCATAGATGTTAACAGTGGAAATTCGGCCAATCTAAGGCTTCAAATTTCTCGCCTGTGCTCCAATCCAGCTGGGGTGTCAGAAACTGAGCCCCAGAGATGACACCTGAGGACAGAAGTATCAACACATTTGGGGTGTCGACATAGTCCTGGAGGTAAAAATTAAACAGTTGTCCACATTGTAAAGTGGATGGGTGTTACCACAGCCACACTTATCAGGTAGAACTATGCCTGTAAAGTCTGTATCTCTAAGTTACTGAGTGTGGCTCTTCCTCACAGACACATACTCATTCTAGTTTGTGGATTTGAAATGTTCGGGGGAGAATGCCAGAGTTCCTCTTGCAGCAGATCTGAAGCTGTCAGACTCCAAGCCATTGCTTTGATTAGTTTTTCCATTAAAATTAATTAAGACCTGTGATGAAATTAAATCCACAAAGCTGTCCCTGCTGGAGGAATGATTGGTTGCTGCTTTTACAGAGAGTTTTTCTCTGTTACCAGAGGTCAGTTTGTCTGTTAGAAATGAATGAATGAATAAATGAACGAATGAATGGAATGAATGAATGAATGAATGTCAGATATGAGTCCAGATTGCAAATTCACTTTTAGTACTGGACACTTAAGGATATTAATTTTATAGAATTTTCCACATTTAGAATTTGGGCATCTTTGGTTCCATTCTGAAAGTGTTTGTCAGAAAGTCATGGCTTCTGTTTTAATCCTCCAGTGAAAGGTCTCGTCCAGCCTGTCGTCCATCACGTAATTTCGTAATCTTGCTGGGTTTGGCAATCAGTATAATGCGATATATTGACCATACATTATATTTAATGGATGTTTACCTCAGGAATCAGTGTGAAGATTATCTGTAATCCGTGTCATAGGCCTTAAAAAACATGTACACATGCGTGACCCTGCTGTTGTTTTTTTCTGGGGTCATAAGAGTTTTTTTTGTAGTTTTTTTTAAGTGTTACTGGATACAGTGGGCAGGTGATAAACACAAACAGCTTGAAACTGTGACTGCAGTCTGCAGTGATTAATTTAACTCAAGTGTTCATCATTTAAAATATCAGGTACTATGATAGCAAGATAAAGGCTAGTCCTTTTAGTAGGAGATCTCATTTAATGTGCTATCTGTAGGGGCATGCAGCAGGTTCTATATTTAGCCTTCACTTAACTTCATTTCACCTCTTCTGCTATTAACTCTCAGGGTAAGACTTGAGGAAGGTGCACCTGCAAAAGACTCAGATTCCAATAGCATCCTCTTGCCATGAGACATTGTTTTGGGAAGATGCCACCTAAGTGTAGAAAATGAAGTGATTTTAGGTGATTGGAAGAAGACTTTGGTCAAAATGGCTTCCATGCAACTTGTGTCCTCTGGCTCTTCCTTTCCTCCCTTTTCAGCTTTGGTTTTGGCTCATTTTGTTTATCTCATATTTTAGTATAAAAAACATATTTCAAAGAGGACTTGAGCTGGCGGATTTGAGAGAGATTGGGTTAGTACCAGTGTTAAGTCCTCCCAAGCAAAGCACCGCATCTTCCAAGCAACACTACAGTGCACACACATTAGCTTCAAACTTTCCTTCTTACATGTTTTATGCACTCACTTAGTCTTAAGTTACATGTAGGTCAGCTAGCTTAATTTATCCCTCCCTAGACAACATAATTCAGAATTTTCTTTAGACTTGGGGCGGTACTGTAAACTTTGATTTTGCAACCACCATATAGAATTGAGAAAAACCCTAAAAATAGCCTTCTCATTGGACAGTAAATCTAACTGACATGAAACTTTGTACACACATTTTTTGTACTGACCCCTAAACACATTGCTGAGGAAAAGTTCCCTACATCAAAATACGGTTGATATTAGCAAATGAATTAGGTATGGCAACATCTAAATATTTGTTGGTGATATTTGTTGCGGTGTTGTCTTTTATTGTGACTATGTTGGGGGTGGAAGCTGTGGTGCACAGCAAATTTCTGTGTGCAACAGACAATAAAGGTCTATTCATCTCTGTCACTCTTTGTCAGTTGTTTTCAAACTTGGTGTGCCAAATGATTTTGCCACAAATGAGAGGTGTGCCAAATTTGAACTGGATTGAAAACAAATGGCTGAAAAAGTCCATTGAATGATCTGATGAGTGGCAGGTGACATTTTCTGCTAGTCACTCTGTCTGATATATTGTTGTTTCTCTCAGTCACTGAGAATTTGATTGGGACAGGGATAATAATTCTAATGTAATAGAAATTATGTTCACTGGTGCTTCAAATTAAAATGAGGCCTGTAAGTGGGTCAGGTTAGGGATGGGTGCCACTGAAGTAAAACACTGAAAGCAGAACATGCCTCAGGAAAAAAATAGCCTAATCTTATATAGAATATTCTGTGGCAGTTACTCCATACACCTGCTATTCCTTCCCTCGTGTGTGAATTTACCACCCCCTGGAGTCTACATGCTTTGTGCTGTGTCTTCTAAAGAATTACCTTTACGTTCTCCCAAATATGCTACATTTTTCATTTGTTTCCTAGGTGATGTTGGCAGAATTGTCATTGCCCTGGTGTGCTCGTGCTGGTGTGTTCATGCGTGCGCTCATTCGTGCGAGCTCCTGCACGGGAAATGGCTTCGCGGGATTGCACGCCAAGATGCCGCGGAAAGCATTCTGCGTCATAAAAAAATGAGCGTCGAGATTTCTCCGGCGTGGAGCCGTGATCCATTCAGTACTTACAGCCCATTGACCCGTATTAAGCACAAAATGGATTCAAACCCTGATGAATGTGATATTAAAGCAAATTATCGCATTCCGTTAACAGCAAGTCTTAGATGTGATTATGCAAAGTGAAGAAAAAAATCTATTTCCTCCATCAAATAATAAAGCCACACAGGATGTGTAATGTATTCTCCTTTTTCATATCTGTGTCGGCCAGTGTTTCGCAGAGAGTGATTCATATGCGATTAAATGCTAGTTGCTCTTATGTTATGTTACTTGCAGTATCATCCCAGAGGGACTGAAAGCAAGTTGAAATACTGAGACTCGAGAGGGCATTTGTACTTTGAAGAATGTTGAGCCCAGTGTATGCTGCAGGCCCCTGTGGTCATCCATTCCAAAGCTGCTCGAGCAGTTCAGCTGTCATTAGAGCATGGACTCTCTCGGAGGGTCTGTGAGAGAGGCTAGATTAGTTCAATAAAGGCGATGATTAGCCGAATCAGGTGGTTCACTGTCTGGCTGGAATCAAAGCCTGCGGACACAGGCGGTCCGAGGGCAGGGCTGAGGGGCTTCGTAGGCGCTGTGGCCCTCCTGCATGGCTGTGGCACAAATATCAAATAGAAGACCTTTTGTCCTGCGTGAAAAGGTTGGCAGCTTTTAAGCCCATGAGCACCTAACATGATAACTGAGAATGAGTCAGAACTTGAAGCTGGAGACTCAAGTAATTTAATAAACAGACACTGTTTATTACGTTACTGTGCATATTTCCATCAATAGCACATCTATTGTATTGAATAAAACATATCGATTTGATGCTGCATTTAATGAATTTCGTCTGAATCTAATTTATAATCTTGCAGATCTTACTGTTGGCCTGATTGTAGACGGTGGAACAGCGCTGTCCCATGTCTGAGATTGAATTCTGCCAAAGTTCAGGATGTTAAATTAATGTTCTCTGGAAGATTCATTTAAATATTTATAGTGCTGTCTGAACGTAGAGCATGTCAAAACAGAAATACTCTCTAAAGCATTACCATCAGTTCAGTGACACAGCTATAACTGCAGGTTTTCTGCCTGTAAGACTGATTTTATGGATCATGCATGCACCCAGAAACTTGTAGTCAATTCAGGAGATAGCTATATCTGAGTTATGCCCAAGATCTACTGGGTTTTCCTGGAAGTAACTGTAATTGATCCATTCTCTGACATCAGCCTGGCATTGAAGCTCTCCCCCCCCATATGGTGCTAAAAGGTGGAGATTCTTTTCAAGTATGAGTATATAAGTATCTGGGTGTGATTTTCCTGCACAGCTATAGTAATAAGACAAGTATTACTCCCGTGTGTAGGCTATTATTCACAAAAGTTTAGATAATTTACTGTATGCTATGAATGGAAATATTACCACCAACGACCAGTATTGTTTTCACTATTAGAAAAGTATTGCTTACTGCATGCACAAGTTTGATAGCTAATAAACCCTACCCCCTTTAGTGTTCATGCCATTTCATTGGAAGGTACATGCCCCACTACTGTAGTCAGGATGGAAATATCTGCATTGAAACCATGACGTGCAGATGGGTGATAGAGAAATGATTTGTGTTTTACGGCCTGTGGGACCTCAGTTCGGCATGGCTCCCATGCTCAGCACTGCTCACACTGTGGCCCGAGTAGAGGCCTGGAGCACTGACTGTACCGTGGCGGTTTGTTGAATTTCTGATGGCTGAAGTGGACCCAGCTGGTCCTGGCAAGTGGCTTTTGGCGGCGGGCGGCGCGGAGCGGAGCGCGTCTGAGTGGCTCTTTGTCCCCTCCGTCCCTCTGCCTGAGAAGAGGGCTGCTCATGTGGGGCTGAGAGCAGCTGCTGGCTGCCCGGTCCCTGGCCCACTGTACGGGATTGACCGCAGCTCCAGGGACTGCGTGGCCGCAGAACTGGGGTCATTGGGGTGGAGAGTCGGCCTGTAGGGTCGCTCTGGTTTGGGCAGGAGCTCCTGGGCATAGTGCTGTGATGGTGATATTCACCTGTGATGGAGGGATACTTTTTGTGCATTGTGGTGATGACAATTAGCAATCTCTCTCTTCTCTCTCTTTCTCTCCTCTCTCTCTTGTTTCAGTGAGCATGTTTCTGAACACATTGACCCCAAAATTTTACGTGGCCCTGACGGGAACCTCATCTTTAATATCAGGCCTCATCTTGGTAAGTGTTGTCTTTGTTCTTTTGTTCCGGAGAATTCTCCGTTCTCATCTAGTCAGTGCTGACACAGTGCTCCCTCAGTGCCTGCTTAGTAGCTTGATCCATATACAACTTCATTTTGTTGCTTAGGAACAGATCTCGGTTATGCCATCTGGACCTGGTATTTCATGTTCCTTCCTTTGTTCGTTTGTTCATACGTGCGTGCGTTGACACTTGAGATGGGTGCTTAACCTGAACTCCTTCCATAAATATCCAGCTCTAAATAGTAAAATATAAACTGTGTGGGTTGCCGTGGATAAGGCCATATATTATTAGTAATATAACGATACTGTGTTGGTTATAGCAACACTGTTTGTTCCCGTCCATGACACAGTTTGTATTATTTAATTTCGTTCCATCTATCTGCTTTTGCGGTTTCTAATCTGACCATCCACCCCCATCATATTTGAATTTGAAATTAAATGAATGATATTAGTCTGAGAGCAGTCATTATTGGAGAGCACATTCACAATGCGAAGCTAGTAATTAAACCAGGGATTTCAAGCTTAAATCCTGGAAGGACGCAGTGTAAATTTTCAGTTTTTTTCAGCATTTAAGTGCCAGGTTAAAATTTAAATTTAAATTGACTGCTGATTGGAAAAGGAAATCACGAAAAACATGTGGACCTTCTGGACTCGAGTTCGGTATCTGAATAACCCTGAGCCTAGACCGACAGGACTTTCCACCTGGTTCAAAACATCTGTAAGCCTTTAACTTATTTGGAATTTTTTTTTTTTTTAAGTAACTGAATGCTTTGTTCCTTTAGATTTTTGAGTGGTGGTACTTCAGGAAATATGGGACTTCCTTCATTGAGCAGGTGTCTGTGAGTCATTTGCGCCCTCTACTGGGTGGTGTAGATAGCAGCTCCCCCAGCAGCTCCACTACCAGCAATGGAGACACAGACTCCAATCGACAAAATGTGTCGGGTAAGAGAAGGACATGCCTGAAGTTGCTTTGGCTGCAAATTTTGCTTTGTTCCACTACTGTTTGTAAGTCTAAGTCAAAACATCACACAAATAGTGTTCTCTGAATTATGTATAGACTGACAGAATAGAATTCAAGAGGAATTTTGTGCCTTCTGTACACCTGTATGTGTGATCTATTGCGGAAAAACTCAGATGTTAATTATTCTCTGACAGCTTCAGAGACCGCTCCCAACAGTTGTTACATTACTCTGATCCATGCTGAACCATTTTACGTAAAAAAGGACATAATAATGGTTCTGCATGCAATCTATCAGAAATAAGTTCTGTTCTTTTGGCAAACATCATTAAAAGCTTTCTGTGTTATCGTTCTGTGGTGCCGTAGCCCTGCTGTAGCAGAGTCTTGTTTTTGTGTCGCCCTCAGAATGTAAAGTGTGGCGAAATCCACTGAATTTATTCCGAGGAGCGGAGTATAACCGGTGAGTATCTCCTCTCAGCGTGGCTGCGGCTGATGTCTCCTTTATTATCCACGGGAATGCTAGGTAGTTCTCTTCAGACTGCAGCCATGGTTTCCAGGCTGAATTTGTCTTTGGATGTCATAGGCTACTTAGGACTTTAATACATAATAATATAAAAATGAAAGTTATTAAAAATACATTGCAAAATACCTTTACTTTTAAGTATTTGGTACCTCCCCTGGTGTCAAATAAAGGCGAGCATTCAGTCAGTGGCTCACTAGGAAGAACAGATGAAAGAATAGATGAAAGGCAGCATGTGTGGAGGGCTCTAGGACCGGGTCTCAGAAACGCTTGTGTGGAACTCGGCTCTGGCCTTTGCTGTTGAGTGAGACCGTGAGTGCTGATCGGAGATGTGTCCATTAGGTATACTTGGGTTACAGGCAGAGAGCCGCTCACCTACTACGACATGAACCTCTCTGCCCAAGACCACCAGACCTTCTTCACCTGCGACTCGGACCATCTGCGCCCCGCTGATGCCAGTAAGAGCCTCTCCCGGACCCGGGCACCTGTCACTCATTCTAGGCACAGTACACGTTGCTTCTGCCTTTTAGATTTATGGGTTCAAAGCAAGCGATTTTCATTATGTTTTCCATCTCTGTTGCTTATACATGATTAAGTAATTCTAATCATAATTCTAATGTCTTAACACGTGTTTTAGTCTTGTAATGGCACTTAAAAATTATTTTTCTTCTTTCAAGTAGAAAATATTAGCTTTTGAGTTTCCTTGACAAGTTAAATTTGTCAAGGAAATCAGTGTGTAGCTGATGTTAGCAGTGTGTACAGAAGGGTGAGTAGCAGTGTGTGTATGGGCCCATGTCTCATGTGTTCACAGTAATGCAGAAAGCCTGGAGAGAGAGGAACCCTCAGGCCAGAATATCCGCTGCACACGAAGCCCTGGAGCTTGAGGAGTACGTGCAAAACTGTCACTGTGCCCCATGTGAGGGGTGTGTGTGTGTGACTGCGTGCTTTGTGAGTGTGTGTGCATGCCGTGTGAGGCGGCTGTGTGCTGTGTGAGGTGTGTGTTAATGTGATGTTGTATCTGAATTCTGTGTGTTTACATACGGTCAGAAGGTACAGAAGTTAATGTTCATAAGGGCTGAGATCAGTGGTCAATGTGGTTATTTCTGTAGGAAACTCTAAAGAGTGTCACACTCTCTGTGCTGTATAGGTATGGGGCATGCCCCGCCAAGCACCATATGCCATACCTACCATCGCAGTATGAGGGATGCTAATTCAGGAACTCTCTCATAGCTGTGCCACAGCCTACATCCTGCTAGCTGAGGAGGAAGTCACCACCATCGTGGAGGCAGAGAAGCTCTTTAAGCAGGCTCTGAAGGCCGGGGAGGGCTGCTACAGACGCAGCCAGCAGCTTCAACACCACGGAGCGCAGTACGAAGCACAGCACAGTGAGTGCATCTCTAACGCACAGCACAGTGCGTGAGGGCGTAGGCATGCGCTTCAGAACGTGCGTGCGGGAATGCATGTTTGTGAGAGGGAAATTTCGTAGGAGGAGCAGGAGAGCGGGGCCTCATTTGGAAACCAATGCTGTCTGTCTGTCTCCTCCAGGAAGGGACACAAATGTATTGGTTTACATTAAAAGAAGACTGGCCATGTGCTCCAGGAAGCTGGGCCGAACAAGGGAGGCCGTGAAAATGATGAGAGATGTAAGTATCTCTGCAGCTATGGCAACAAGAAACCACCCAGCCAAACTCTGACCACTGGAACCCAGAGAACTGAACCCAGAGCACTAAAACCCAACACATTGAACTCAGAGTACTGAACCCAACACACTGAATCCCAGAGCACTGAACCCAGAGTACTGAACACCAGCACTACTGAGCCCAGAGCACTGACAGCCAGCATCATTGAATCTGGTTTGAAGTGTACTACTTGCCAAAGTTTTCTTTGCTGTAAATAGACTCAGCAAATTATTTGTCATGTAGTGTTGATCCATAATTCTTCAGGCTTTTCCACCTTCTTCAATTGGTTCTTCATGTGCACAAAAAACTTTTGTTGATCAGCATTTTCCCTAGAACAGAAGGCTGAGAAACTGTCCAACCCTGGTGCTGGAGAGTCACAGTCTGCTGGTTACAAAGCACTTGATCAGCTAAAACTGCTCATCACACAGTTCACTCACCTGGTTTTTTTGGTCTAAATTGTTTGCTGACTTCATGGTAAAAACAAAAATCAATAGCCCCTGTAGCTCACTTGGACCAGGGTTGTCAACCGGTGGTGCCCTAGAATTTTTGTTCTGATAGTTCTGGATGTACTGTATAGCAGCCTCCCTGTCATCACATGCACTGAGATTACCACTTGCACATGTAAAATTAAACTGATGTCACCTCCACTGATTAAATGAAGGAGCCAGGAGCTTTACCTCTTAATCTGGGTATTCTTAATGGAGTTATTAGCCTGAAACTCAAAATGAAAATGATCTTAGTGTGGATGGAGGAGAAATACTACCAGCAAGGGTAAGACACAGATATCATCTGGGCGCATTTACTTCATCTTCCAGGTGCATTTATTCCATGTTTGTTGTTCTGACCGTCTCTGTGAGAACCTTGCTGTCACGTAGGATGTCATTATAAGAGGAAGATGCTAATTGGCTCATAAGAGAACAGGTGCTCTCTTCCCCTGCTCTGACTAAGCCCCGAGCTTCCTCTGGTCCCAAGCAAGCCCAGTCCACCGGGCACTCAGCTCATTAAAATTAATTGAGCCGGTATCTGAGCACATCCCTCTGTTCGATTGCATTTCTGCAATTAATGTGCTGTACATGATTGGTAATGGATGCACGGTTTAAGATATTTTTTGTTGATATGAAGAGAAGCTGAAATTGTTTGTTCAAATTGTATTTTACATATCTATTCCTGAGAGACTGCAAATATCTGTTCCTTAAATTGAGGCTGTTTTTATTAATTGCCAATGTTCCTATTTAATGAGTAATTACTCCAAATCAATAATGTTGAATAGCTGTCTGTCTTACTGACTTGTTTAATGCGGTGGTTCTCAAACTCAGTCCTGGGGGACCACTGCGTGTGCTGGTTTTTTTGGGATTGCACAATTGCAATTCCCAGAATTTTAACAAGATTTTAAATATGAACAAGAATATTTGTTAATTAGGTGCTTTTTATGTTTAGAGGGATTATTCACTCTCTTAATCCACATTATGTCAGAAATAGCTGTGCGTGCCATAAATAATAAAAGTCTGTGTTTGCATTGCAGTTATTGCGCTATATTGCAAGCAGTTACATTAAAAGTGGTAGCAGAATTTTTTATTGATCAAACTAAAAACTGAGGTGAATCAGTAGGCTCATAATTGATGAATGTTTGGACACACAGCCCTAAAAATAACCAGAATTAAGACAACAGAAATCATAACTTCAACACATGTTCAACAACCTTATTTGAGCAAGAAATTGGCTGTAACACAAACTAGGGCCCTGTTTCAAGAAGTAGGATTACTGAGTTAGCTGGATAACTGCACTACCCGGAACCCTCCCAAATCTGGAACATGGAATGAAGTAAAAAGAGCTGTTCCGGGTTATACTCTCTACAGTTATCCAGCTAACTCTATTCCTGGTTAATGAAATACCCCCCAGCATACACAGGTTTAAGGAGTTCAGATTAGTCATAGAAGCTCATTTAGCTGCTACAATACTTGTATGTATGATTAATACTTGTATGTATGATCCAAGCCAGAAATCAATTTACAGCTCAAACTTGATTAAGCAGGAAATGAGCTGGCATAGAAACCAGCATGCGCAGTGCGCCCCCAGCACCCAGGCTGGGACACGCTGCCCTTCCCTCTGCTAGCAGGGGGACATTTCACGAAGCAGGATTACTGAGTTAGCTGGATAACTGCGCTAATACCTGGAACAGCTCTTTTTACATAAGTCCATGTTCCAGATTTGAAAGGGTTGCAGGTTTTACTCGGTTGAACTCGGTAATCCTGCTTCGTGAAACAGGACCCAGGTCTCCAGTGAGGGTGAAATAAGTATGCACGCGTTCTTCATGTTGTTCTGAGCTGTGATGCTGTGAACTTGAGCGCCGCCCTGTTTGGTATTACATGTAACAACAGTTGTATGTTTTCCAGTTAATGAAGGAGTTCCCTCTCCTCAGTATGTTCAATATCCACGAGAACCTGCTGGAGGCGCTGTTGGAGCTGCAGGCCTACGCTGATGTGCAGGCGGTGCTGGCTAAATATGACGGTGAGTCTCCTCCCCCCCACGAGCGCCCGAAACAGAGCGTGCTCTCCACACACAGCCCGCCGCGATACAGCGCTCACGCTGGAAGGGTGGCTCTCTGAACCACTCATCCAGGCGAAACGTCCCACTGAGTGCGCTTAACCTTTAGGACAGCCTTATGAGGCCCCTGCACTTTGAGTCTGATTGCTTCGGCGTATCCAGTCCAACGCTTCACAGGGAGCGTAAAATGAGCGCCGCTTTCTTTCCAGCCCCGCAATTCTGAGAATGGCTATTGCGGTCCGCCTTAATGGTGGAGAATGACAATAATAGCGGTGTGTTCGTGTGTGGGTGCGTGCATACTCTGTGTGTGTGTGTGTGTGTGTGTGTGTGTGTGTGTGTGTGTGTGTGGAACTTCGGAACATTTTAGTGAGGCCGTATTCAACTGCGTGCACAACTGTGCTTGGGTCTTGAATAATTCATGATATTCTAGTTTCTACAAGGCTTATAGAACTTAATTAAATATTGTTGTTATTAATAATAATAACAATAATATTATTATTATTATTATTATTATTATTAGTAGTAGTAGTATTAGTATTATGTAAATCTGTTTGATTGGTGGCTATGGTAGATGAATGAGTTTCAGAAGCTGTCACTACAGTTTATAGCGGTTTGTGTTGCCTGATGCAATACCACGCTCTGCTATATTGCCTATTAGTGCCAAATAAGAGCTCATTCTCTCGTGCTGAGTGCTGCTCCTTCCACAGATATGACAGTAGTTCATTTCTAATGCAGACTGCCAGTCTCAGGAATGCACTCGCGTGCTCTGCCTGTGCCCGGCCCTATCTACTTTACATGCATTTGCATTTGAATGCACAGCGTGTTGTGAGTGGCAGCTTGTTGATTGTTGTAATTTGCTGTGCACCGTCGATGCAAGACCTTTAACCGTATCTCTCCAGGAGAAGTTGCTTTTCTTCCGCAATGGTGCGTTTAAGTGCGGCACTTCATTTAAATATATAGTGTACTGATTATGTGATGCATGCACGTGTGACTTTGGACACTTTTGGACATTTTTCTGAATCTTGTTGAATTTTGTTAATAATTACTTTTTATTAAAGTTACATAAAGCTGACACAATTCACAGAAATGTGCGTGTGTGTGTGCGTGTGCATGTCCGTGTGTGTGTACATATGTGTGTGTGTGTGTATTATAGATATTGCAGCTTTTATATTGCAATATTACATTACTGGCATTTAACAAATGTTTTGATCTAGAGTGCCTTACACAAATTGATATGTTCACATAGTATTCTTTTAAACAGCTGGATATAGACTGAAGCAATTCAGGCAAAGTACATAACTCAAGGTTGCAGTGGTAGAGCTCAATCTCTAAGAATCGAAGCTGCAGCCTTTGGGTTACAAGCCCAGGTCCCTGATCGTTATACTACACTACCTTTCAGGACATGCCCTCACCTTAAGGCTGCATCAAGGCACTACCTTGGCAATTAGAAATGCATAATGTAAACATACTCACTTGCTGTACAAAGTATTTGAATTCAGCTGTATCTTTTATGTGTAAATTCATCCACCAAAACAATTGTTTATGTTGCAACATTGTCTTCATTAGTAACTATAATTTTGTTGAGTTTTTCAACCGTGCAAATATCTGCAGTGCCTCATGTCAGGACTTCTGTTGTCTTTGTACACACTGCAATATCACTGTATTTCTGCTTGTAACGGATCTAAATCAAACTCTGTGATGAGAAAAGATGAAGTGCGCCCTCTTGTGGCTATATTTCTTCTTGCATACCGTAAAATTTGTGTGTTTTTAGAGCAATGACTAATGTGACAGCTGGTGTTCAGTCCACTGCTTAAGCGGGTTTGACTTGGTCAATATGAATCCAGATTTAATATATCTTGACAATTAATCTGCCTTAAATGTTTTGCTTAAGTTTCTGCTTCATGTTGTTGAAGGCATATTTGTTCATGGAATTCAATAATGAATTGTGAACCGCCCTAATTTTGCACCATTAACTTTGTCATTTTTGTTTTTTCCACAGATATTAGTCTACCCAAATCTGCAACAATATGCTACACTGCAGCTCTGCTGAAAGCCAGGGGTGTGTCCGATAAGTAAGTCTTCTTGGTACAGTCCCACTGCTACCTAAATATCATTACCCATTACCCCATCATGACCTGGGCCCAAATCATTTGGGAAGGAAAAACATAATTTATTTTTCAGCGCCTTTTAACATTTTTTTAAAGAACTGAAAGTGTGCTGATTTATGTACATGATTGAGAGCATTAACTTCCTGTTCCTGGACTGCCCCAGGTTTATAGCCCTCTTGCTGTAGCTACTCTCACACATCCCCCACTGTGCCCCACAGGTTCTCGCCTGAGGCAGCGTCTCGGAGGGGCCTGAGCACGGCCGAGATGAACGCTGTAGAAGCCATACACAGAGCGGTGGAGTTCAACCCGCACGTACCCAAAGTGAGCAAAGCTGCCCGTCTGGATCTGTCTGTGTTTCTGAGCGCCTGCACCGTTTCTGATTGGCTGACTGACCCCTGTCTCTGTCTCTTTGCGTTCAGTACCTCTTAGAAATGAAAAGCCTGATCCTGCCTCCGGAGCACATCCTGAAGCGTGGCGACAGCGAAGCACTGGCTTACACCTTCTTCCATCTACAGCACTGGAAGAGGGTGGAGGGAGCCCTCAATCTGCTACACTGCACCTGGGAGGGCAGTGAGTGCATCACAGTTTGACCATTGTTACATCACTTCCCCATTATTGCAACCCAGTTCATTATTATTGTTTGACCGTGCGTTATTGTATCACTCATTGTGACTGCTGTGTTCTGCTGTTAATTCTGCCCCCAGCTTTCAGAATGATTCCCTACCCGCTGGAAAAAGGCCACTTATTCTACCCCTACCCCATCTGCACAGAGACAGCGGACAGAGAACTGCTACCAAGTAAGAGATTCTCCGAAAATGTTACAGCTTGGCCTCACTGCAAATTATTTTTATGCTCAACCTTCAATATATTTTATGTCCTCGTACTGGTTATTCCACATAAATATTGGGCTTAGGGTGTTCCCCAGTAGTTTATAGGCACTTCCATCCCTCAGGTAAGTCGGTATGAATTTGGGCCGGTCCCAGTTTGCCTCCTAGTCACCCCACCTACACGCTGCTTTCCGTTTTGCCCATTCCTGCAAGCCACCGCAAAGCCCAAGGGTGTGTCCTAATACAAAGTGAGCCAGATATCGTCGTGGGGGAGTGAGAAAGTTAGGCGCTCTCAAACCCCCTCCAGATTAAGGCAATTAAAGTGCTGGCATAAGATCAAGGGATTTTTGCCTCGGTTACCAAGTTGCGTTGCCATTCCAAATTAAAACATCTGTCAGAGAAAACCTCCCACACACAGCAGAAGACGTGAATGCTTCATTGCCATATTATATTGATATAAATAATTCATTATAAACAAATATTAACTTATGTGACTTACTGTAACTAGGAAATAAAGTAAAGTCAGTATGTAAACAATTGGTCAACATGTAGTGTTACGTAGTTGGATAGCTGCTTCTACTCTAATACCAATATGATGCAACAAAGGTGTCTGCTTCTCTGCATAAATAGCTGGTGCCAGGTTTTAAGAAACCCACTGTCAACACTGTAACTGTGGCAACAGTTGGATGCTGACATTCCATCTCGACAGCAGATTAATTGTGGGCGCAAAGTGATGATGGATGAAGTACATCCCAGAACCGAGTCCCATTCGACTATGTTTGCAACACGTTTAATTGAATGTCACTCAGAATGGGGGTGGAGTGGTTACGGTGTGAATTGGGGCTGGCCCGTTGGGGAGTCAGGGGCACTGTTTGCGTCCCAGACGGGGGGACGTCACTCCCATTTTTATAGCTTGACATTGAGGTCTAGACACTTCATGTGATCATTATAATTTAGCGTCAACATCATTAAGAGAGCATAAAGATGCAAAGCTACTACTGAGTGTGGTGCAAGTTGGGTGGCTGTACTGTATTTAGCTTTGTTGTGCTGTGCCTGGTTATGTGTGTAATGCTGTATTTAATTTAGTGGTAATATGACTATTCTGTCTGTATTTGCAAGTGTAGCCATGTTGTTGGTTTCTTGTTTTACTGCACTGTAGGTAGTTGAGTGATGTTTTTTCAGTTGTATGCATGTGACTGACTGGTGTGATTTCTCCTTTTATGTAGGTTAGGTGCAATTTAGCTGTATTATGTATACTGTATATAGATTAGTGGTGTAGCTTGAAAATACTGTGTAATTGAGTGATGTAGGATATTAACTGTGTCCTACTGTATGTATTCATGTGTCAATGTAGTTTTCTCTACTGTAGTAGACATGGTTGTCGATCCAGCTGTGTATAACTTGGCCATAGTTGGTATAGTGTTATAGATTGACTGTACTGGGTATAGATAGAATGTACTGTATGTAGTTGAGTGGTGTAGTTTTATTGCAGTTGGCATAGTGGAGTGGTGTAGATTGACCATAGTGGGTATAATTAACCCTCTTTTCCTCCTTTGCTGTGTGTAAGCAGTGTTCCATGAGGTGTCAGTGTACCCTAAGAAAGAGCTGCCCTTCTTCATCCTCTTCACTGCTGGCCTCTGCTCCTTCACCGCCATGCTGGCCCTCCTCACACACCAGTTCCCTGAGCTCATGGGCGTCTTTGCTAAAGCTGTGAGTTTCCGCTGTGCTAGCACCGCCTCCCTTATGATAGCCATGCACACTGAAAGTATCCTCTGCTAGCCCAGGGCCTCTCGTGATAGCCATGCACACTGAGAGAATATCCTCTGCTAGCCCAGTGTCCCTCATGATAGCCATGCACACTGAGAGAGTATCCTCTGCTAGCCCAGTGTCCCTCATGATAGCCATGCACACTGAGAGAGTATCCTCTGCTAGCCCAGTGTCCCTTATAACCACATACACTGTGAGAGTGTCCTCTGCTAGCAGTGTCCCTCATGATTACCATCCATTCCACACTGTGGGAGTATCCTCCACAAAGTACGCATGCAAATAACACCTTGTTTCAAAGCTGTCAGAGACTTTGAGCTGAACTATGGAATCCCAACTGCAGTAGCCCATTATCAAATATCCATTTACACATATTGTGATACATGCAAATATAAGGATCTGTACTCTAGTTGTAACAGCTGTCGTATTGTTCTCTGTGCAGTTCCTCAGCACACTGTTTGCGCCGCTGAACTTCATTATGGAGAAGGTGGAGAGCGTCCTACCATCCAGCTTGTGGCACCAGCTGACACGCATCTGAGACTCAAATGAACTGCCGACACCTTTATGCCAAGGTCATGGAGTCTTGCGGACTACAAAGTGGGGCATGATGGGAGAAAGGGAAAATGGAATAATAAGTTTTGATCCCTTGGCTTTTTTTCTCATGTAAACCTGTTTTTGTTGTACAAAAAAGGTGATCATTTGCCTTCATACAAAAAAGCTGAAAAAAAATGGACAACAAAAATAAAGACTTTTGTGTATTGCTGCAATGCACTGGGTTTCCTTTTGGTATTATCCTTTCGGACCTGGAAGTGAAGCCATTGGTTGCGTTCTGGAGGCTTAGAGATGATACTGTTGTTGTTGCTGTTGTTGTATGGCGATGCCATTGCATTTGTTTATCAGTGTCACTTCAGGAGGATCTTCCTTGGTGCTGTGCTGAAGATTTCCAGACAGGACATCTGTTACATGCCATTCCTGTCAAAACAAACTCAGCAAGCCCACAAACAATAGCTCACAGCTAAAACCATTATAAAGCCGTAGTGTTGGTAGCAGACTGTCATCTTTTTTGACCAGGAGGTTTTCTCAAAATACTTCAGTTGCAGATGTTCACACTGTATTAATTGGTTTCACCAATTAACCTCATACATTTTACTTGTCATGGTGACCTTTTTATCTTGACTTTTCTTTCACTGTTTATTTTGGACTAATGGACTAATATTATGGACTAATCCCCGCCTGCCATTTCTTCTCCAACAAACATTTTACCGTGAGTTTAACATTTCGTGCTAAAGTGCTTTCTAATAGTTTACATAAACTATAAACTTTATTTTAAATTACACAGTTTATATTTACACATGACATACATTTTCAGATGCTCTTTTCTGGGTACAAGAATGCTTCAATAAATACATTTGTGAATGATGAATGAAATAAAAAAGAAGAAAGATTTGGCCAAACACTATGCAGGACATCTTTTCAGGTACTCGTGACGGTGTCAAATTCAGCTGTGAGACATTGGCTTGTACAATATTCATTCTTGGGGAACATCAGCCAATGAGGAGGGTGTTGTGCAGCACAAGCAAGGCTTACTGCTTGCATCCCCTCTTAAGTGAGTTTGAGTCCTAATGCATGTTCACCACCGTTAGCTGACGTCCCCATGAATGAAATGGGCCCGGGTCACATCTGCCCCAGCCAGGTGGCGCTGTCCTGGTCCTTGCAGGTGTGGACGTCCACCACCTCGTGGCAGTCCCGGCAGCGGACGGCACAGCACCAGTGGAACTTGCACTCGCACTTGGTCGTGCGGCCCATCCGGGAGGTGTCGTAGCCCCGCCCACAGCACATGACCTCACAGCTGTCCATGCCCCTTGAAGTCCTGTTGCAGACGCGCCCACCCGTGCCAGCTGAGCCTGTGGAGAGATGGATGAATGTTGGGGGGCAGATCTTAAAAGTGAATGTATGGTGTGTTAATACCCATTTCCCACTGCAGATCAGGAACCAGGCAAGCTTATTTAGTTCATGTTCTGATTGTTTTCTGTTTTTTTTTTTTGTGTTGACACCGCTTCCACCTACCAGCGTTACTGGTGCTGGCCTTCTTACCAAGAGTGGCTATGAGTCTGCAAATGGGCAAATGAGTCGATTCCCTCAGGAACAGTAGTAAGAGAGAAAGAAGCATTCTGTCATCTCTGTCCATAACAAACAATCAAGGGACATGATGTGCTACAGCTGTGGCATGCAGGTAAAGTGGCGGAGAAGTGATTATGCTGGATCATGATCAGCCAGCTCTGGCTCTCAACTCATTGGGACTTTCTTCAAGATTCTGTCTGAAAAGACATAATAAACCTATTGCCCTAAACTGCATGCATACCACGCATACGATAGGACCAAATCTATAGCAAATCTATAGCAATTCTAAGATTTCTACATTCAAATGACTATTCAAGCAATCAACCAAAGCTAAATGTCAGTGTTTTTTGACAGAGGCAGAAGCTATTAGATTTATATTACACTGTGAATAAGAGGTTGTGGGGGCGTGTCTCAAATGGTGGTAAAGCGTATGTTCCAGAGAGGCCTTCAGACATGACCAACCTCCCAAAATATTCCCCCTCCTGAGAGATTGTGGGGAGGCTTCAGAACGCCGGGGGCCCTGGGGGGATTTATGACTATCTGAGGAGAGATCAAGTTTCAGCTGCGCTAAAGTGCGTCACGTGCCTTAAACGCAGCATCACCTGAGCGCTCATGCCATCCCCTGGCCCCTCGGCTGCCGAGAAAGTAGCAGTTAGCCATTTCTCAACATGTTGCAGTGCGTTTTCCTGCTTCAGACGACAAACTCCCGAATGACCCTGTGCGAGCCATTCTAAAGCCAACAGAGAGTCAGAAACTTCTACAAGTTGCACAAACCTCCTTCAGTGCATACAAAGCTTGTCTGGGCCAGTAAAAGACAGACGTTAAAGCGGAAATTATATTCTTTAAATCCCAGGAAAAAAACTATCCATAAGAACTATTGATAAGTTTGGTAAAATGATCTGGTTGATGTTTGGCCTACCCGACTCCAGGTCACGAACACAGTAGTCGGGCGAGTTCTCGAAGTACACAAGGTCATTCTTGGTGGGCCTCTTGAACTTCCTGTAGGCACGGCTGAACCCCGTGCCATACTGGTTCATGACCACCTGGACGGCCCCATTGTACTTCATACGCAGGTACTCCCCCGTGTGGCGAAAGTCTGCCATGGCGAGCCAGCATGTCCTCACTGTGCAGGAGCCACTGACACCATGACATTTGCACTCCAGGTTCATGAAGCGCTTCACTGCCTGCAGGAGAACAGATATTATTTGAGATAAATTTTACAGAATCCCGATGATAAACAAAACCATATCAATGTGCAGATCTGAATTAGTCACACAGCGATTAGTTACCTTTCTCTCACACATAAAATCAGGTTGATTCAATATGTGGTGTATGTGAGTGAGTGAGCGAGCGAGTGAGTGAGTGAGTGAGCGAGCGAGCGTACCTTCCTGCCAGCTCTATTGTTGTGGAGGTTCATTAGCGCCCGGGCATCCCTCTGTCTCCGCTCCTTGGCGTCGATGAAGGCCTGGGTGAATCTGAGGGCGTAGTCCACGTGGTCGCTGCAGCCGCCCCAGTCGAAGGCCCCCTTGGCGTCCCGGGACGTGCCTTTTTTCTCGGGGTCGCAGGAGCAGGACTCCAGCTCCCCCTGGCTGCAGGCGCGGGTGAGCGTGTGGACCACGCCGGCCGAGGAGATGGCGTAAACAAAGGCGGCCTCGCGACTGCCTGCACAACGGGGGGGGGGTCGAGGTGGGGGGGTGCAGGTAAATCACCATGCATGGAGGGAGCGCCACACTCACAGCTGCATCTTTCTATTATGTGTCCACATTTTAAGCTCATATATGATACAACCATTAATGTCGTAGACAAATGTCTACAGGTCATAGGTCACAAGTCACGACCCCTTCTGTTTATTATTGACAAAATACAACCTGATCCATCCCCCCCCATCCATTATACATTTATACAGCTGGATATTTACAAAATGGTTGAATACATCATTCTGGCAACCTGAAAATGGCAGTGTCCCACGTATGATTTGATCATGCATCTCAAATTTACCCAGTACCATACTACCACAACCAACCCAACAGGGCAATGTATTAGATCAGAGGTAGCCTCAAAGAGCTGAACAATTTTGTGCAGTTTCCTAAATGTTTCTCCTGTTTTTCAACAGGATGATTAAAATGTACAATGTGGTTTTATTTATTTATCTATTTATTTATTTTTAAATTGTTCAACTAAGATATTTAAAATTGTATTTCCAGGACATTTCATTGCTACAATCATTTCTTTCTTGAAAACCAATTAGATCAGAGTAAATGGTGTTGTTGCACCAGTATTACTCAACAGATTCTGTCTAACTGACCAGACGAAACCATCAATGATCCAGAGCCTGGGTTTTTAACAGGGTGTCCTTCTGTAGAGGGTCCCTGGCCAGACTTGATACGCAATGACTATATACAGATTTGGGAAAACGTTTCAAAATATAAAGCCTTTTTTTAAAAATAAAACACTTTCAAATGTATGATGGGGTCCTGGACGCCTTTGAGCTTGGGTGGGGGGTCCCTGGATCAGAAACGGTTTGAAAACCCTTGATCCAGAGGATCGTTTGTGTATGTGAGCACTCAGCTGAAGAGCACTTGAAAACCACTTTTAAGTGAGATAAACAAGATCTGTAAAATGCCACCCCACTTTAATTGTCTTAAATAATCGTTCTAACTTTGACAGTAAGTACATTCCCATGGTACGGCAGAGAAATTCTGCCTGTCAGCTCTCCTTTCTAATTCCCTCCATAAGAGCCAAGGCTTTGCAGGGCGGTCTCGCGGACAGCAAAAGAGATTAAAATCAATAGATCAAATGTGACTTTAAAATGCAGTATAACTTCAACAGCAAATAATTCCCTCGTTTCGCGAGGGTTCTTAGGTTTAGTTTTCACACGAATATAATTGAAACGGGACAGCATACATTTTAAAGACAATTTATTAGCTGTGTGTTTCTCAATGGGGCAGTGTAGGCAATAGCAACGGAGCCCACCCAGCAAGTTACTTTGAAATGAATCAATTTATGAGCTCCAATAAAACTAATGTATACATTGCAAAATATTAATTTCCACTTCCATATCGGGCGTATGAATTATTTTCAGATCAAACGGTTAAATCGCTTAGTTGTTAATGAAAATGGTTTGTTTTATATTTAAATAGCCCATATTAACCGCATAATAATAATACATAAAAAATTTTAAGAGCGAATGCCTTCCAAAGTCAAAAGACCTTTAAATGCATATTTAAAAGTCTTTACAGCAAGAGACTGGACATTGAATCGATGATTATTACCTGAGGCGGCTGGAATAATAGGCTATCCTGTTTCTGAAATATAAACAAACTGAGGACTACGGCCTATCATATCATTCACCCCATAACCTACATATAGGCTGCACTATTAGCCTATTGTATATTATTTTGTTGTGTTATAGCTACTATTACCGTTATATTCTGTTTAAATAAATAAATAAATAAATAAATCTAACGTGTACTCACTTCGAAGAAGAATTCTTCCGAATACCGTGTGGTCCCGCGCCATAGTACTGCAGTTCCAGCGGTGGTTACGGAACTGATACTGACATTCACCAATCCAATCTTTAATACCAGCCCCAATCGCTTGCATCATCTTCGGATGCTGGCGGCAAAGCTGACGCTGTTTGTTAGCTAAACCAGGGATGTTGTCGCACATCACCTGTGACCCTAGGGTGCCCATGTACCTGCAGAAAGATGAACCCAATTCCATTTCAACCGACCAGTTTCTGTTTGCAAGCAAAATAAACCTTAAATACTACTCAGTAACAAGTTGAATTTCAGTAGCCTACATAAAAAGGTTTTACTTTTGGGAGGTTTTATAAATTTTTAAAACTTTCTTTAAAAGCAACATTAACCATACAATACATATTCATGAAAAGAATAACTGATGCTTAATCTGATAGCTAGTTAATTTTTAAAAGATGTTAAAATCTTTGAAATACACGAGTATAATAACTCGCCTATAACAACTTTCTTTCAGCATAAGCTACATTTTCACTTGATAAACAGAATCCTCCAGAATAAACACCCTTATTACCGGTATCATGCAGCAGGATGTATTGTATTGCTAAAAGGCTATCATCTCCGCCAGCATTTTATAAGGCTTAGTTTCACAGCGACCCCCCATTAAGTCGACCAAAAACAAACAAATAAATAAATAGCCTACATAAATATGTTAGAGAAGATTCATGCATTTTTTTCCCTTTGAACATAGATTTTTGATACTCACCACCAAGATGCATCGACCCTTGACGTGAACCAACAGATTGCTACAGATATATAAAAACATATTCCAGTTGGCAATAAGTTCATATTACAACAACTGGCTGAGTCGGCATGCGTTCAGGCACCTGCTCTTAGTGCTTCCATTGGCAGAAAAGAAGAACAATGATACATGCGATGCCACAAACTACTGTCCCCTTTTTTCTATCTACTCAGTAGTACCTACAATTGGTAACAAAAAGTTGTCTTGAATGAAAAAAAAAAAATCAAAGTAGATATCGGAGGCAAACCCTTAAGTGTAAAACCATTTGAGGCGATTATTAGGAGAAACTGTTGATCATATGCGTTTCCCCGTTTGAATAGAGATTTGCTGCGTTGGGAAAGCCGATGAGCTACTATCAGGTATAAAACGTTAACACAAGGGGTGGGCGCAGTCCTCCCTCGTTGGAATGAAGTGAAAAAATTAGATGTCTGAAAGTATCTGTTCAGGCTAGCTTGACACCAGACACAAGTTTGGCCGATTTCCAAACTGAAAGGTGTAGAATGTGGTTCAGCGTGATACGCTAAAACTCGGGACATTTTTATAAACACAATCATATACTGACAGGGAGAGTAAAACAAGTGATGTAAATCACATTTAAGTTATCAGATAGCCTACTAAAGTGCTAAGTATTAAGGATTAAACTATCAAAACACAGTTGTACATATAATGGTTCCAGAAATTAAATGTTAAATTGTACATATATTAAGGCAGTGACTTCTTAGCCATATTAAGCAATATGAAATCACACCACCATCCACCCCTCCCCCCGTGATGTGTGCATTTAAATTGGATTATCGCTTCCTTTTGAACTTCTTTTGCGATCTGTACAATTGTCACGTTGTATTACTCCAATCTTTGATCTCTCATTTATATAAGAGATTTAATGTGTCCTTCTCCTTTGAATCGGGGTCTTGTCTCCAGACGAGATGAGGATTAAATGGTCAAACTGGATTCTCTGGATCATCTCGGCGAGCGAGACTGCTATCACATAAGAAAATTAATAAAATAACATGCCACCCATATTACGACAGGCTTTAGCTAACCAACATGCAGATATACGTTATTCTTTATATTTTAAGGGAAATATGAAATAACCTAAACGCTGGATGACTACAAGTTTTGCAATAAAATGGAAATTATATCGGTATACAAAAAAATAAGGTAATTCAATCAATTCAAATTCCGGGGTCAACGTTTAAATGCCAAAGCCAAAGCCAAAGGTATTGACCAACAACTTTCCCAATTTTAAATGCTCATGGGTAACCACTTTGATAAATTCCCAGTCCTCCTCATTTAAAAATTGTAACATTGATCTGAAACTACTATCGGTAAAGAAATTTCACATAACACAGAAAATGTTGCTGAGTAAACCAAGGTTTTTATTTAACCAAAAGCTGGTAAGTGACTTTCACCAGTTCAAATGAAAAACATTTTCGAACTATTTTTTTGTGTAAGCACACTACTCCTAAAAATCAAAGTAAAAAAAAATTGATGAATAACAACAAACTGAATAAATCAACATATAGTGGCTCTAGAATTATATTATTATTATTATTATTATTATTACTTTTATTCAAAAGCGAGATTTGCTCCTTAAGAACATGCTAAACGAGGAACACTGGCCAAGGATTCTGGGCCCAACAAAGAAAACAGAATCAATCTATGGGATGAGTTTGGGGTTCTTGGCTTGCGAGAGCAGCAACAGAAGGCCAGCTCCCAGCATGCTCAGCCCCAGGCTCTTAAGGGCTGTTCTCTTCCAGTTTCCGTGGGAACCGGGCAGGGGCAGCTGACAGGGGTCCTCGAAGCTGTTCATCTTGGAGCAGAATCATAACGGAAAAGGTGAGGGTGGGAATTACACTCGGTCACAGATCTCTCCAGTGAAAATAATGACCTAATTCAGGGCTCCCCTAATCCTAACTGGATTATACCAGTTCCCCCCCCTCCCACCCAAAAGCTGGGAAGTACAGTTCAGTCAGCTCTGTTTAAGTAGATCATTATTTGAATTAAGAGAAGTGCTGGTGTACATGTACCTCCCACTGGCAGATGACATGCCCGATCTTGCGCAGATAAAATGTTTCCAGTCCTCCTCAAATCTCTGCCCTAAGCCACGTTTCAGCGGATGGATAAGCACTTTGTCTGCATGACCTAAACAGCATCCTTAAACGCTGCCCCTCGCGTAATGCCACAGGATAAACTACGAATGTTCAGAGCACAGCCTCTCTGCAGTCACGGCTTTGATTCTGTTGTACTTGGTATCAAATGATCTTATTTTCAGTTGTAGTTTACATGCCTGTCGTCAATTTACCATGTCGCTAAAGTAAAAAAAAATTAATTAAAGCGGCAGGCGCAAAAAATAAATTTAAAATATCAAGGCGGGTGACTGGATAAACAAAACTTAATTTTATACACTGCACATTGTGGGTGGTGCTATGTGTCGCTCTTCACAATAAATGACGTCTGAGGATAAGACACAAGTCCCTATAGTGCCTTCTTTTTGAACTAAAGTTAGCTCAGGCATAATTTTTTAAATCAAGGGTCCTTAATCCAGAGGCATTCTCTGGGTAGTCTGTAGTTTTAGCTTTGGGTAACCGGTCCAGCTGTGGTGTTGAGGTCCTGGTAGCAGTCCTCAACGACTGCAGACGACCCGCAGTCCTGTGAGCAGGCTCTCAGCTGCGAGTGTCAGAGCCGCGGTCCTGGGTGAGCCAGGCTCCCCTCAGACTGCCGCAGTGTCAGAGCCGCGGTCCTGGGTGAGCCAGGCTCCCCTCAGACTGCCGCAGTGTCAGAGCTCGCTCCCGGGCCGTCCTGGGTGAGCCAGGCTCCCCCCCCCAGACGCGCCGGTAGCAGCTCAGAGCCGCTGCGGGTCCTGGGTGAGCCAGGCTCCCCTCAGACTGCCGCAGTGTCAGAGCCGCGGTCCTGGGTGAGCCAGGCTCCCCTCAGACTGCCGCAGTGTTAGAGCCGCGGTCCTGGGTGAGCCAGGCTCCCCTCAGACTGCCGCAGTGTTAGAGCCGCGGTCCTGGGTGAGCCAGGCTCCCCTCAGACTGCCGCAGTGTCAGAGCCGCGGTCCTGGGTGAGTCGCTGGACTCGCAGGGCGGGTGCTGCCTCGTGGCCGGGCCACCGCGGCTCCCCGAGGCGAGAGGGAGAGATAAGATAAACGAGCGCGTCTGCTTTAGATTGGGGATAACAGCGAGGTCTCTACGGAGCCCCGCGCTCCTTGGCACGCTGCCAGACCTCCAAATGGCCTCCGTCCCGATTGGCGCCTGACACCGCCGCGGCCGCGCGCCGACCCGGACGCCGACCCGGACGCGCCTCTCCGACGGGACGTTGTCACGCGGCGGTCGGGTCGGGGCTGACTTATGGGCTGTTAACGTCACCGCTGTCGGCTGCAGACCCCCTCACGCCCCCCCGTTGCTCCTCGCTTCCCATCAGCCCCCGCTGACAGTAAGCCCCCGCCCGCCCCAGCCCGCCCGCCCCTTCCCACAGGCCCGTGAGAGCGTGGCGTGGGCGGGGCTGTGGCTCGGTCACAGGGGGATTACCTTGGTCAGGAGGTTCCTCAGGCAGGTCACCTCCTTCTGCAGGTTGGCGGTTTGGGTCACCAGGTCGGCGCAGATGGACTGCGAGTCCTGCTTGGGGTCCCAGGTGAGGACGAGCTGTCGAAGGCCGAGCACGCACCGTTACACGCGCCAAACGCTCCCGCAGGAAACGCATTAACACCTCCGCAGGAGACACATTAACACTTGTGCAGGAGATTATGTGAACGCTCCTGCAAGGACCATTTACGCGTCTGCGGGAAATGTACGCTTACCTCAACACTCGACGAACTGTCGAGGCAAGCAAGCACCATAAAGCACGTCAGCGCTTCTGCGTGAAACATGTTCGGGCTTCTACAGAAAGCGCAGCTACAGCTCAGGAAACGCTAATTACGCCTATTGTTGCAGCCAATGCTCATTTAATGCCAAAGCTATTAAGTGTAATTAAACGGGGTGGCAGGGCGACTGCGAGGCGTGTTCCCGAGCTGATCTATCGGCGCGGTTCCTCTGCGGCAGGCGGTACCTCAGAGACCTGCTTGGGAAACCTGTTGATGACGTCCTGGACCGTCTCTGTCAGGTAGCAGCACTGCTGGCGGAGGCTAATCAGGAAGTTGTACAGCTCCTCACTGCTGAAAACCCAGGGAATCAGACGGCACAGAGAGATAAGCACACTGATGAGAAAAGACCATTAGACAAGTTTCATTTTTACAACCATAAAAATTTCAAACATGAAAAAAAAACAGACATAACAGGCTTAATCTGGGAAGTTTAGATTAGACTAGATTTAAGTTGGCTAAGAATCCTCGAATCTGATCTGTATTAGTGCCTCCTAATGAAATGCCAGGTTCCTACTGGAGGCTTCTGTAATCAGTGATAGCCCTGTAGTGTGAATAATAAAACTGGTACTGCAGGTGAGCTGGCCTGTCGAGTGTACAGTAACTGTCTCTCTGTGCATGCAGTCTGGGTTTGCCAGGTGCAGAGATGGGCCGAGCAGGGCTATCGCTAACTAGCAATGCCAATAACATTGTGGTAAATGAAGCAGAACACACCTAGCAACTCCCTACAAACACAGCGGGGTAAGGCCAGGTGAGATGCAGTCCAATCCACCCTGCCCTTAGAGAACAAAACCTGTCTGAAACAGTTTCAATAGCTCTTTAGGATGTACACCACCAAAATGCACAGTAATAGGCTACCTTTGATTAATAGCACACTATTAGCATAAAGAGCATGTCTAGCACAGACAGCAGCTGTGGAATGGTCTCACGAATCTTCAATGGCACTGCTCTGGGACAGATAAATACTGCACTCCTCCACTCATTGTGAAGCAGAAAATTCACACTTACACAAAATAAAGTCACAAAGGAGGCGTTTTATTTGTTAATCAATATCACCAGGCCCACCCCTTCCGCTACTGCACTCCGTAGCTCTGGCCCTTCATGCTGTTCACTGTGGGGGATGAGATGCGTTTAACTCCTAACGTTTTATGGACGGTTTTTTCGGCAGTGCGCCCTTCCTCGAGCTCCCCCCTTAAAAAAAAAAAGCCCGCTTCCTACTTATCACCTCGCGTGTCAGAACCATTACAGACACTCTGCCAGAGCGATATTGATAGTGTTATCTTAACAGTACATTTCCAGCGGCAGCCCGGTCTTGCTTCAACACTGTCAGTCAGTGAGGTAAACAGTGTCAGCGGGCCTGGAGTTACTATCTCCCGCGCGGCGGTCGGGCCGAGGCCGGCCCTTCCCTCTGTTAGTTTTTCTCTGACCGAATGAGCGATCGGCCGGGGGGTCGGCGCTGACATGTGTATTCGGAGCGGGTAAACCGTGGCGGCGCGGGGCCCCGTAAACATGTCTGCCCGTCCAATCGGGGGGTCACATTCCAGGAGAGGGCCGAGGTCCCGCCGCCAAAGAGGGGGGCGTTCCTCCCCGCCCGTTTCTGTGATTTAATTCCGCGATTCATTTTTTTTAAGGGACCATTTTAGCAATGTCTCCCTTCCTCGCATGATGTGAAAACCGCTAGATCCTGAAGCACATTATAGCTTTACGGACAGAGAAGCTCTTTCCATTTATTGCGCTTGGAGGAGACAGACCTGCGTTCTAAAAGGGTGTCCCACGTTAGCACCACGGTTAAAATGTGTGCCCCCTGCTGGGACATGCAAATAAAAGGCAGCCCCCTGATCAGACAGGCCAGCCATAGGAAGGGCTCATACAAAAAGCCACAGACAAGGTTCTAAAGTCAGGACTACAGACCATGAGTACGGTATGCATGAAGCAATTGCCAAACTGATAAATGCCAACATGCAGTTAAACATGTCACAGCAAAAGAAAAATCCTTGGAACTTTGTTCTGCTTGCATTTCATTAATGAACAGATACTTAGTGCTGACATCGACTGCACATGCAGCCGACATCACAGAGATAAATAGTGTGTTGGCACGTTCACAGAATGGACTGTTTCAAATACGCACCGCTTCAAGCAGGAGGCAGTTAGCGCATATGAAAATGTCAAAACACCATTAATGACATTCAGACGGGATGAATTATGCCAGCCGGTGGGGGATGTGCCTACCCTTTTTCCCCCAGTCGTGTGTTCAGCTGGCCCCGTTCTGCCAGTCTTACGCACCTCTGGGGACCTCGGTGTGCTTAACAGAGAGAAACGGGGGCAGGCGACGGCGGGGAGCGCTGCCTGCCACCCACCCGTCCCCTTTGAGAAGAGAGATTCCGACAGCACGACGCCTGTCAGAACCGCCCGCTGTTTCCGCTCTGCGTTTGTGCACGAGTCGTCTCATACCAGTTCAGACTGGCGGGTAGCGGTACCTGACGCAGAGCTGCAGCGAGGGAGGCTACACCACCGCTACGTGCCTGAAACTGCTCGCAGACTCTAATGAGTTGCCATAGATGACTGGAGAGCGCTTTGGGCTCGTACGGAAGGCGCTCTACAGACTTATTTGTTGGGTACCTGCTGTCAATGTTGTCCAGGCGGGTGAAGGTGTCCATGTCCACTCTGTCCAAGTGCATCTCCTGCACCGCGGACATGACCTTCCTCTGGTCCTCAGGGTCTGTAATACCGATCTGTGGAGACAGTTCCCCAAAACTCAGACAGTGTTTGGCATCAACTAATGTACCAATCTACTATATGAAGGATCAACCACATGGTAGGAATCTGAGTATATCTATGCAGTTTATATTCTTTTACACTCTCGCTGTATTACCATTATAGTATGTTCAATAGAACCTGGGCACAGCGTTTACTCTCTGTATGTCTGTGGGTGATTAATGAGGCTTTGTTTACTCTGGCTGTCACCCTAGAAAAAGGATCATTTGAGAAAAAAAGCATCAACAGTTTAAAATCTGGTCCTCAGTATATGATGTCTGCTATAACCTCAGGCCATGTGATCAGGGTGAAAAGGCTTAGTGAGTCTCATCATTAGAACTGATTAAGTTTCGCTTTGTCCCGTTAACAGGAAAGCTGTGCCACAGGTCACGATTCCAACGGACAGCTGCTATGCCTAAAGACAGACGCAGGGACAGAGACATGAGTAACATAAACCTACTGCAGGGAAGAACAGATGATCTATGTAGCACTATGTGGACCTCATATATGAGTGTGTGATTGCCACTGGAAGACACGTAGTACTGAACAGACTGGTATTTTTAAACAGATATCAAGTTGAGCAACACAGCATGCTACTTGCCTTGTGGCCCTTTCACTAACAAACTGCCAAGAGTGACTGGCTTCTTAAGGAACTGAGGTAATATCTCTTAATGAAGTTAACAACTGCTTTAAATGCCTTCACCTTTTCAAAATCTTCTTTCTCCATCGTGGACAGGTAATTCCAGGTAATGTCATTCTCCTGTGTAAGAGAAGGGCTTTCTGAAATTCTGCCAAGTAATAAACAAAATCTAAATGACAAGATCTTCAACAAGTGATCTTAAACAGGAATAGACATCATTCTACATTGCTGCACTCAATATGCAATAAACATATTCACCTACAGTAGATGCAGAACAATTAATTCAGTTCTCTACGACAGTGGGGGATGGAACTCACAAGCATAATATCGGACAGGTATTCCAGATTCAGGCCATGCAGAAGCAGCTCAATGTCACAGAGTTTATCAGAACTGGAGCAAACACAAACACAGACACACAGAGTTAAACTGCAAATATTCATGTCGTGAAAACTGACACAACAGTTCACTTCTACCTGAAAATGTAATCACTGAACCTAAAGTGCTTTTCACTTATTCATAGTACAAGACCAAAAACACATTCACAGCTGCTGTCATCACTCGTGGCCACCAGATGCCACTACAGCACTGTTCCTTGAAGCATAAGCATAGTGACCATGCGTTCATTACAAGTAATCGTAGTTCACCTTGTGGTTGTGGGCGGTTCAGGATTCTGTTTAAAGAACTTGAAGAGCGTCTCTTCCTTGGACAGAACTTCCCCGCTCACTCTGGGATCCCCCGGTGAAGCCAAGATCCTGGAGATCTGGAAGTGAAGATCATCAAGGATCAGACTGCTCACTGTTTCACTCACTACAGCATTGCATCTGGATCCCACTTCCCTCAGCAAAACAATCATATTAACAATCTAATTCAAATTAAACTTTCCAAAACATTTTATTATTCCAGTCAAATGCCAACCATTAACCAGAGTTAATTCTTTCCCAGTTTATTTTGTGTGGTGGCTTGCTATATTTTGTGTCATTCTACTTTGTGCATAGATGGGACACTGCTACTGAATTTGATTTATACTTAATTTCCTGTAACAATGAATAATAATACAAGCCTATATACAATTACAAAGAGGCACACTGAAATGTAAAGTGAGACTAGCCTTAAGTGCCTGGAATGAACCACAAGTTTGAGAGGGAGCACGGACTGTGGATCCTGCACATTTTAGGACACCATGTGCAGTGGAGGACTAAAGAGAGTGCAGATAGACTCTTTGACTGCAGGAGTCTGTATATTATGAAACAGCATTTTGAAATTTCTATATGAAATGAAATACAGTGAGCGGATAATTAATCCAGCTGAGTTCTTAATTGCATTGCTTTCAAGGGTCTATATATATGCTTTTTAGCACACACTTTTTAATTAACTCTTTAACTTGAATGCCACTCTGGGTTTATCACTGCTTGGCAGTTCACTGTTCCAAGTGCTTTTGTGGAGGTGTGTTGGTATTCACAGAGAGTTAACCACAGAGTTTTAACAACAGAGTGCCAATTCTGAATTGTTCAAATATTCATTACATTACATTACATTACATTACAGGCATTTAGCAGACGCTCTTATCCAGAGCGACTTACACAACTTTTACATAGCATTTTACATTGTATCCATTTATACAGCTGGATATATATACTGAAGCAATGCAGGTTAAGTACCTTGCTCAAGGGTACAACGGCAGTGTCCTTACCCGGGAATCGAACCTGCGACCTTTTGGTTACAAGCCCAGTTCCTTACCCACTGTGCTACACTCCGTCCCCTAGACTCTGTTCATTTGTTATGAAACTATTCTATTGTTATACAATTTCCCTAATCAAAAGCAGTGCATTTAGAAAGGTGCCACAAGGGACAGATATAACAAACAGTAGAAGACAAAATCTCCTAAAACACATTTTGCTCACACATAATTTAGAGCTTAAATTGAGTCATCCAAATTAATATTTAAAGGCTCAGTCAAACCTTGATCCAGCTCAGCTGAGTTTGTCTAGAGAACCAAGGATGGGAAGTAAAGATTTCCCATGCCAAAATTAAACCTTTATAACTCAGACACACAGATGTTCAGTCAGCTTGCTCCATTTGACATGAGGAGTACATAAAATAAAACTGAGGAGTGTGGAGGTAAAGTCCTATGGAGTGCAGTGACAGCGGATCTCCTCCAGGGGTCAGTATGTCACCTGAGGCCGCTTGTACATGTCCGCCAGTTCTGCTGCGTTCTTCCCAGCTTTGGTCTTGATGGTTTTGTCGGCTCCGAGCTGCAGCAGCTTCAACACAGCCTCCTCTTTCCCATACTGCACAGCCATAGCCAGGGCCTGAGTGTTCAGCATTACGGTCAATGATTAATAATACTCCATTAATACTCTCTCTCTCTGTCTCCAGAATAGGAAGTTGGGACAGGAAATCATCACCAACTAGACACACCACTGCAGCAAAAAGATTTCAATTGGTCGTTTCTGTGTGTCACAGCTGTTGAGAGCATCAAAACAAACTATGGATTGGGCCAGGGCTCCCCTGAAAAAGAGACAGAAATCTCAATGGGACTCACCTGGTTAAATAAAGGATAAATAAACCGACAAATGCTGCCTTGTACCGTGTATCCGTTGGCATCCTGGGTGTTGACTTCAGCTCCGTGGGAAACCAGCTGGTTAATCACCTGACTGTATCCGTCCCTGGCTGCCAGCATCAGCGAGGTCATATGGGATCTGCCAATGAAAAGACATCGTTCCCCGTCAATGAAACAGTCTGCACAGAAGCCCTGAGTGATGACCACACTGTTACTCTCAACTGCCCATAACTGCAATAAATAGCTAGGTGCTCTAAATGCAAAGTATGCAGCTGGTACCAGATTAATCCCACTGAAGCCCTCCCTACCTGCTCAATGCTATGGCCAGTTATGGAAGCAACTGTGCCATACACCACTACACATTCACAGGAATATTAGGAGTAGAATAGGTGTGCTATCCATATCTTTCACTCTCTTCATTAAAGCTTAACCAGCAAGTAACTACGGTAATACACCATGACTGAATAAAATATATAGATCTGAATGATATGCATACGCTTTTACGTATGAAGTCAAATGGAAATCGGGCAGCTCCTGAATCAGGGGCTAATTACAGGACCTGTATTGTGGACAGTCCACTAGAGGGTGGTGTTGCCCAAATTCAGCTCTGCTAGCCAGCCTAAGAACTGCAACTGTAGTTCCTCCATCTAGTGTTTAAATTATGACATGACTTGAATAATAACACAAACCAACATACAACTTACAAAGTGGCACTGAACTAAACAGTAAGGCAAGACTAGCCTTAGGTGCCTGGAATGAGGCAGAAGCTTGAGAGGGAAGATTGTATGGACTGTGGATTTCGTATTCCCTCTCAATCTTCAGAATAAGAACTGCAACTGTAGTTCCTCCATCTAGTATTTAAATTATGACAGACTTGACAGCTGGGTTTTCTGGAAGCCTTAAATTTGCATGAGAGGCAGCAACACATTTAAACCCATGTTCAACTGCCTGGGCTCAATTATAAAACTGAATCATGGGACATCCGGATGATCAAGTGATTCACACGAAAACTGACATTGGGCTTCATTCACGACGTGTGCACGATCACATTTGATCCTAAACTGCGTATTAGAAGGTTTCCAAGAACATTTTGGCATTCATTATTTTTTTATCTGTATTTGCTCATGGCTGTTTCCTAATACAAATCACATGAACAGGATTGCGCATAAAATCTACAATCTGCCAGCATTCATAATCTCATACAACTGGGATATGCACAAAAACAAAGGTCTGAACATGCGTCATGAATCTCATATTGTTTTTTTGTGTGAACATTTTTAAGAACAAATGTAAGAATAATTTAAGAAAAGTTTCGTGAATGAGGCCCATTGAGTCTAAAAAATGCCTTCCGTTTAACCAGGGCAGTTCAAGTGTTTTCATTTTCACAATACTGACAGAAATACCTACAGAGCAGCTGAAAAGAAGGTTTTACTTTTACATTCAGTACACACAGAATGGTAAAACATTCGTGCACACATACGGATCCACAAGCGTGCACAACACAGGCACACGCATGTGGATGCACATACACACACACATAACACAAGCACACAGTGTTGAGGAAACCACTCTTAAAGCGTATGGGGAAACTACTCTGAAAGCCACCAATTACTTCGCACCGAAAGTAGCTGAACTACAGCCAAGCTACCCCAAAGAGAAATGAAGCTTGTGAAACTACAGTTACTCAAAAAATGTAGTTCATTTTGAACTACAATGTGGTTCTACTTTGTAAAAAAAAAAAAAAAAAAAAAAATAGATCTTTATCATGTTCCCCAGACATGACGTGGGTGCGAGCAATGCCTCAGCAGGGAGACCCAGCAATGTATGCCAATTGGCAGATGACTTTTTGGCAACTACAATGGAGTGGAGTGCTTCTCACCAATCAGGATTAGAGGGGAAAAAAGAGAGAGAGGAGGAGGCATTTGGTCAAATGGGTCTGGGGAAAAAAAAACACTGTAGAGCCAAAACTGGTTGGTAGTCTGATTGGCTAATCTGAAAATGACAAATAAGTAATTAGCTACTACAACCACTACACAAATCCGAATGTAGTTGAACCACCAGCAAACTGCAGCAAAATGTAATTTCACCACATTAGTTAAACTACTCCCCAACATATAAGGATACACACAAATATGGACTCACATGCATGCACAACACATGCAAACAGGTTCAGGGCACAAAAAAGGTATCCAGCATCTCTAATTAATGCTGTACTTCACCTCCACGAGCCAGGAACTGAAGTCCATGAAGAACATATATCTAACCAGTCCTGTAAAACGATTTACCTGGCCACCCTGAGCACACACAAACTATATGGTCCAGATAGGATTTATGGAGTGATGCTCTAACAGCCTGGGAGAGAAAGTTGCAAAACTGAAAAGGCGTGATTCCTATCGATCCGAAGCATAAAGATTTTGTGAAGACAGGGAAAGGAGGCATTTCTCACGTCCCCTTCCCACCGTTCCGGGACTGTCTTTATCTGAGAGGGACGTGTGAAGTCAGCGGTGACAAATAGCAGCTGAGAGAAATAAATCAGCGACCGCGCGTTTGTCACCGCGGAGATACCTTTCAGCCAATCATCACGTATGCAAGGCGCCCTTTCCCAGAGGAGCCCTGGATACGAGCACACCTTTACAGCGCACAGCTGTGTGTCCTGCACCTGCTCCGGCACAGTCCCGGCACCGGCCGCAGGGTGACATTCACCGCCCCAATAGCCCCGGCTTTCCCAGGGCACCCACCCCACCGCCCCGCTGCTCACATCGGTGTGGACACGGCGCGTAAAACTCAGGCTACAAGGCCGCTTGCAGGAATGCACCTCTGAAGGGGGAGAGGAAATGTCGGCTGATCTGGCAACCATACAGCAGGGTAATCAATATTGCGTCAAAGAAAGAAAACAAACGGCTCCCACGTCACCGCAAACGTGCGGCGGCGGACAGAGCCCTGGGCCTTGTGAATAAACCGGAAAGATCGCTCATTCCAGGACTGTTTCCTTTATCTTTCACAGCCTTTCCCTGACGCGCACATTCAAACTCTTTCTTTCCGAATAAATGTACTGCACACGTGAAAATGACAAGCAAAGTAGGAATAGATGGAGGACTTTTCTCCCGTAGTTTTCGTGTAACTAAAACTGCACAAACGAGGCTTTTAGTAAAAAATAAATAAATAAATAAATGGACACATTTTTTTTGAGGCACAGCTGCACAAGTGACACGGTATTATTAACAGATCGTTGCAACACATTCTGCACGTGAGGCGATCTGGCCTCCCGGTACGTGCAGCATGTGTTTACCTCAGGACGCATGGAAACACAGACAGTGCGCACGGCCGGCTAAACACACAAACACGCAAACAGGGCGGGCCTCTCGGTGCGGCTCGGCAGACCCCATCGCACCCCTCCACATCCCTCTGGATTTACTCACTGTTCTCCAAATATTTTGTCTGGAGAGGAGGGAGAAAAAAAAAAATCGATTCCCTACCGAAGCGGCCCGGCCGTCGGAAACGTGCGCTCCGGCCCGTCCCGACGGCGGAGGGAGCGAAACGGCGTCACGGGGGGGAGGGGGGGGGAACTTCACACATCGCTTGCCGTGAGAAATGTCCGCGGACGATGACAGCGCTAAATGGTTCCAGGCCGGTCTGTTTGGAGCGGGCCTGGTCCCCGGGCCCCCGGGGGCCGGTGTGCGGGAGGCGCCGGGGCCCCGCCTCGCGCTCCGCCGGCCCCGCCGCCCGTTTGTTGTTCGTCTGTCTCGGCGGGGGTCTGTGCGCAGGAAAGGCGTCACCACAGGACGTTCCAGCCGGCTGCGGTTTGATTCGGGGCTGTACCGCGGTCCAGACTTCCTGCACCGAGCCTGTCCAACTCCTGCCTGGCACCTGTGCCCAGGTTATGACCACGGCCCACGTAACTGTTAATAGACTACAGAGGAAGGCGACACTGCCGCAACTGCTGTTTTTAATGAGCACAACAGTTTTCTATGAGTCGCAACAAGCATTTCATGATTTTAAATGTGATCTCTGAAATACCCCGTCACAAATTTCAACATGAGCAATGCGCTGTGACATCTGCTTATAGTAATGTCAGATTGCATCGGTCTCATCCTCCTGATTACTGCCAGACACAAACGAGCTGAGAGACAGAAACAGACTGACACGCGCATTCACAGACACGAGGGTGAGGGGGATGACATTCTTACTTGTTACAGGCATTCGGGTCTGCATTCCTGGACAGCAGCAGCTCCACACACCTGGCGATATTGTCCTCTTCAGCAGAGGCAGTGCAAGCTGCCATTAGCACTGTGTACTGATCTGCAGGTCCAAACAAGAAACCCTTACAGAGTTACCAGTGATGAGGCCTTCAGCTTAGAATACAACAATTAATACATGTCCAGTAGTGGATCAGTTATCCCTGGAGTTAGTTTCTCTTCACAGACCCCTAAAGTGGGTCAATGAGAGGAAAAGAGGTATAACAGAAGGTGTTTTGAATGTATTTGGTTAGACATGGAGTATGAAGAGTTCATAAAACCTTATGAGGGGGGAATTACTGGCTGTGCACAGCACTTTGGATGTCAAACAGCACACATTCCCTTGAGATCATTTCCACATACCAATTTTTCCCAGAAAACACACTCATTAGATGCAGATGACAAGATAAATGATAACCACTAATGATTAAACTAGTGATCTTTAGATAACAGCCAAAGGTGCCCTTTAGTGGAATGCGAAACATACAGTACTGAATCAACCTCAGAAACCTACATCAGGCTGGAGGACATTAACGTCCGCATGAGGAAATCTATCATGTTGGTGACAACTCAGCGAGGGCCATACAACAGAGGATACTGCAATTTCTGCACTGCGCTTAACCATGGGAATCTATTCCCAGCACAGCCACGTCTGGCTACATCCACAGTACACAAAGCACGGCTCCTTTGACCTCAGACACGTCACTATCTATGTACTTAATCACAAACATCAACAGGCGTACAATCCGATGGGCGATGTGCAAACATTTACCTGTCCGGCACAGGGAAGATAAACGCTGCTCGCGGGAGCTAAAGGGGAACTTGCAAAGCGGCTCGGCGCTGCTGTGCACGATAAGAGACCGCGGCGATGGAACCCGCTCCGGCACGTGCTTCTGGCCGCGACCGCGCGCACGGGCACGGAGCGGCGGGCCCGCCAGGGAGTTTGTGTCCGAGGCGGACTGGGAAAATAAACCAGCTGACAGGGCGACGGCCGGCCTCATCAGTCACGCCACCGCTCTCCCGCCTCTCGCCGCTCCGGCCAGGAAGCGCGGCGGGAAGCGGCCGCAGCTCCTTCTCTGACTTGATCGTTTCCTTTCACCGCCGTCAGCTCTGCCCACCAGCGACAGGGGATACGTACCCCCCTAAAACCCTTAAGCCCCACCCACTTCTCATTGCATTTCACTGAGGCCAACAGATGCCTTCATTTGCGGTCATTTTTTTCTTTAAAGAGAAACAGGAATGGAAGTAAAGTCTGAAAGAACAGTCTGGACCATAGTGATGGATATTTCAAATATTTCCTCCGTTTATATGACAGTTATTTAGTAAATAAAGTCGGCTGAAGAGGAAGCACTCGAGATTAATTAAGCAACATGGCAGGTGAAATTGAAACAACATGTTACAATGGAGGCACTGAGAAAAAAGCATTTCTGTGGAATGGCAACCAACCCCAAAGGCGATCTGGTCTAGCCATTTGATCATGTGATGCATCAATCCTCCATTACAATGTTTCCCTATGGCCCAGGGGACACACTGTATGCTGGTTTTGATCTCTTGATCAATTAAAGTTGTTGTTGAAAATGTGTTTAAGTTCTACCATAATTGTTTGGTTGCACTTATTTGAACACAATGAAGGTTTGGTCATTTGCTGTCAGTAAACTCCATTCCTTTTACACAGATGGTTTCAAGTTTCCACACTCTCAGCAAATGGAAGCCAACTGATTTCACCTGCCAGTTTGCAACTGCATCAATTAAAAATGGAACCTCTTTCAAATGGAATTATAAGCCATATAGTACATACAGTACAGTAAATGAAAGCATAAGTTGGTTTGACTGATTGAATGTGACTGACTGATTGAATTCTAGGGATGTGAATATGGGACATATATTATTTTTTAAAGCATACATTGCCGGCATGTGGCTTTAAGAAGGTAAATCATCCTTCAATTAAATTTTAAAAATCACATTAAAAACAATTAGTGTCTAATTAAGAACAATTGGCAGCTCATTACACCACAGAGCTTGTTACTATGGTTGCCTATGGTTGAAAAGAAAAACCAGCATACGCAATAGATCCCCAGGACCAGGGTTGAGAAGCACTGTTCTATTACACAATAAAGTAGGACCACTTTAAAGACCTCATCTTTAACACTGTACAGGGTCAGGCAGAGGTCAGCCTCAGGCCAGAGAGCTAACAGCTCCCTCTTCAGCTTTAAATAGTCATGGCAGAGAAAAAAATCCATAATTTACCATCCACCATATGTCGAGCTGTGTTTAAATAAAGTACCATGCACATACCACGCCACTGCCTTTCAAATGGCATTGAAATATGTGTAATTACAAGGAACAATACATTACAAGAACATTAAATAAGACTAACTGATTAAATAATGACTACAATAGTTTTCAAAATTGTTAATGCTTCAAATTAATTATGCATAAGAACATTTAACACGCAGTGGCAAAAGAAAATCCAGGACTTACTAATTGTAGTGCATAGTCACTGGCTCCTGACTTCCAGAGTCACCTGATCCAGACCTCTCCACTATCCCTTCCACTGACATTGTTGTGGTATGAACTAACCTGGAACATATTTTATGTTTCATGCTGCCAATCCACCGCTCATGCCAGCTTGAAGTTAATAGCACAGGTGTCGCTTTACCCAGTGAGTAACCCAGAATCTGTTTTAAAGTACCAAACAAAGTCCAATTGAAGTCTCACCTCTGCTGAAGTTTGCACTGGCTCCCCGGTCCAGCAGTAACTTTGCCAACTCATAATTGGCAACGTGGACAGCACACATCAACGGAGTCCATTCAAACCCCAGACGAGACTCCACGTCCATGCCTGCAGTGTGCAGAGGGGTCAGGGCAGGCAATCAGTGGAGGATAAAGCGCCTCATGATGACAGCCGTTATCATAACACACTAGCCCAATTCATCCTGCTAGGGGATTAGCCTCTGTCTGCGGGCTTCATTCACAGGGCCTGTGTCTGACTGGAACAAATCCTTTTAACTTTTTACATTTTAGATTAAAAGTTAACATGAACCTGATTTTTTTATGCTATAGCATGTGTGCAAGCAGTAAGACATTCCCAGCAAGATCTATTGAAATGACCATAAAGGTTCTTGATTGTTGTAGATTACTGAATCACCAAAATGAACTGCCTGAGGTCAGCTGCATCTGAACAGGCTGTTCCCAAGGAACTGTACGAAAACCAGGGCTGGACTGTGCATCCCACTGACAATAAGATGGTGAATCTTCAAGAGCCTCATAAATGATGGCGCAACAATGTGACATCAATCACTGGCTTGATTAAACCAATCAAAAGACTACTCTCTTCATGCCAGAAAGCTATGACTGGTTGAAATTATTTGGTCAACAGGAACACTTTTTAGTTCCACCCATTTTGGGGTTCATGAAGTCTCCCTCACTCACATCCTAGCCCTGGTACTGGGAGAACATTAGGTATCAATTTTCAGTTCAGCTAAGCTCTTTATTAGTAAGGCATAGCTGATCTGCTAAATAGAATAGTCATCTAGACAAAGAAAAAGCATTTTGCAAATAAGCCACATTTAAACCTTCACATCCATAATAGTTTGAACTGGAATACCTGGTAATATGTTATTATTTACTGGTAACATTAATTAAGATATGGCATACAAAGAGTGTGTTAAATTACCTGCTAAATCAAACTTAGAAGCCTGTGTGATTAAATGCAGTATAAACAATGCAACCCATAGCCAGGTTAAAAAAAAACCTCACAAAGAACACTTACAGGGCTGATGAGAGGTGGAGTCCTGAACTTAAACAGGAAAAAAATGTTGAGCTTTGTAATTCACCTCTCATGATGCTATCTGTTACATGTTTAGTGATGCTCTACCTTTGGGATGCTACCATTGGGATACCCTTCCACAAGGCTCCAGTCAATGATGCCAATGGAACTAACAACATTTTCTATTATAATGGAAATTGAAAAAATGCCAGGAAGTTGTAGTCATGAATATAGTCAGTCAGGGAACTGAATGCATTGAGACAACTGAACAAATCTTAATGTATATATTAATACATTAAGATGTGTTCAGTTTTAGGCATTAAGCAAAACAATGAGACTGAAAGCTAGTTTAGAAGCAAGCTAGTTGTCCAGTCTATTTGTTGGTTGTGTAATAAAATATAACAGCATGAACAAATTAAGTAATTCAATCTGGCAAGGTAAATTCCCCGACCAATTTTCCTCAGAACATTTTCTTGTCTGCCTAGGCATTATTAATTAATGGAATAACTTATTCCAAAAAGTCTCAGCTGGAGTAGAATAGCCAAGTTGTGAAAAGGTTGTAAAATAAACTCCATTGATTCCCATCAAAACCATAGCAATACTTCATCTGCATAATGTAATTAGTGCAGAATGAAGTGACTTTTGTATCTTGTTAGAAGCTCCAACATCTTTGCTCAAGTATACCGTTGTCCAGTAACTGCTCAACCAGTTCCACATCTCCAGTGTTAATGGCACGTTTCAAAGTGGACACTCTATCTTCATTGGGTCCAGGGACAGAAATATTTGAATTCTGAAAGCAAAGTACAAAAGCATATTCACACACAACAGAATCATTATTATATAAATGTAGATGAAGTGTAATGCAGAATAAGCAATTTAGATTTTTAGGTTGTATATTTCTAATATACTAAACCGACAAATAAAGCAAATACATTATTTAGATTACAGCACATAAAAATGTATTATTTCTCACAAAAAATGTGACTTTTTTGGCTCGTTTTCTGTCAATATAGCAGAGGCAAATCGGTAAAAGCAACAGGTTGCCCTCTGCTGGCATGTGCTGTTATTATTGTTGTTGTCGTCGACAAAAGTAATAATTCTCCGGGAACAAATAGAACTCGAATAATCATGGTTGTGATTACATAGAATGCTACAGAAGCATTCAAGGGTTTTGAAATGAACTCTAACTGCTAAAAATAAGGAGTGAACACACTGGCTGGATAGGATGGCTGCTATTATGTGTAGGCCCTTGATCGACAAGGTCAAACTCCTCGAGCATTTGTGAGTTTACCCAGTGAAATGACAGTATTGCACCCTTGCTGTACTGAACAAGTACATCTTAATGATATAATTCAACGGTTACAAATAAGCAATGCGTAAAATAAGAAAACATGTCACAAGGCGAAGCAACGCTACAAGTCGCTAACCAGCAGGCTAAATGAAGCGGGTAAGGGACTTTTCCACTTAGCACTTGCTGTCTCTAGTTTTGTCTTCACCGTGTCTACGTTAACTTATGTGGCTTAGAACTTGCTTGTCCTGCACAATGTATGTTCAATCACCTCAGGTGTCTTGGAATATCCAAGATCCCATTCGTCGTCACTGCTTTCATCTCCAGCAGGAAAACCTTGCTGCTCCATGTCTCCACTAAATGTACGCTCTATGCATGGCTCATGTCTTTTCGGAACTGACGTCACGAATAGAATTCCGTCATTCGTGGTTCCGACCGGGTGTCAACCACAGAACTTTATCAACACACATTATTGCATTACATTTATTTAGCAGACGCTTTTATCCAAAGCGACGTACATAACATAAGTGGCTCCGCGCGCTTCGACCGAGACAGAAATAACATAATGTGGTTTGGGGTTTTTTCTTTTTTTTGTCCATCTTGCCGCGCATCTGTTGAAGTTCGCTCTTGAATACGTCACATCACAGAAACGCTGCTGATGCTATCAAACCTTTGTGGATAGCGGATGCAATCAAACCTGGCACGCTAATTTGATGGTTAGAAAATGGTTGCGTCCTTCAAACTGTGTGGGTTTGTCACTGTGAACTGCACTGCTTTTGCCAGGTTTATGGAGTGGTAGCCTACAGTATGTAATCTTAGCACTGAAGGCTTTTGGGGCCCCTACACTGAACACTTCCCAGAGTGCAGGGACAGAACAGTTTTCCCCCAGGGAGTCACCATATCCGAACCATAAACTGTAAGCAGAATCGTCGATATGTGAGGGTGTGAGTGTCTACAATAAATCACTGAGATATTACGGTGCATACCCATTTAACGATTTAAAATGATTAATTTATAATATTTAGATTTAGGTGAATAATATGGATCCAAAGACAAACTTTCGAGAAATACTTCACACATTAAAAAAATTGAAAACTACTTCTGATGTCACTGTTCTTGGAGTTTTACTTATGAAACAATTATGAAGAATCTATCCATCAGAAGGTAACAGAGAATAAGTTCAAATGCAATTTAACCTTCCATGATTTTAAGCATTGCTAATTTAATTCAGGCTAAGTTGTCATTCATAGTTATTGCCAAAAAATAGAAGAAGAAAAAAAGAAAAGAAAAAAAAACATACTTTTCCCCGGAGTGGGTCTGGACTTGCTTCAAGGCACCAGCACTTCAGTGTTTTCAGGAGGGTCAGTGCAGGTCAATTTTTTTTGCCTCTTTGCTGACTTTCGTATCAGTATGGCTGGAGGGGATAATCTTTGAATCAATTAAATAAATCTGACAAAGTTGTGCCTACTTTGCATTAGAAGGATATTGAATTACCGTTGCTTATCTGAAACAAGCAGTTATATAGTAATAGGCTACATTTCACACAGTGGTGTAATATAGGCGAACATGAATGATCCACAATACAAAGAAAGCACAATGTGTCAATTGAGTGTTGATTGGTAGCTTATATGGTAAATAGTTAGGTATAAGTTAAAATTAGCTAAACGTACAATTTGTTTTGAGCTTCTTAACATCGGTTGAATTTACATTGTAAAATAAAAGAAAATTAATATTCAAGGTCGATGATGTATGCAGACTGAAAATGTTCGGTTGTGCAGTCGACAAATGGCCTATCTAATAGCCTATAACGACTTCAAAATGAGCCTATAAAGACTTTTGCTATGTAGGATTTATTTATTTATTTATTTATTGATTGCTCATTTGTGTTTAAAAATGGAATGGCTTCAAATTGCCCTATAATCTTCTCAGACTGTGTAACCTGACACTGATGGCTTGTAGTTTCATACATGGAGCTGTATCGACATGATAGCCTACGACATTGTAGGCATATATAACCATTTTGGTATGTGCAAAGCATTTCTCAAATTTGTTCTCAAACTATTACGCTGAGGTAGTAATGCACAATGTAATTTGTAGAAAGTATAGCCTACATTTGCGTTAATGAGTAGGGTGCTCAACAACTTGATGAATATTTATTTTAAAAAACGTAAACGCTGTCGTTTCAGTAGAGGTAGGTTTTCTTGACTTTATATCTCATCTACAGTGCAGGCTACACGCGATAGAAGATGAGAACAAGAATCATCGGCTATGCTTGCCTTTTCTATTCACACTTTAGTCCTCCACAAATTAGGGAATTGTAAAACGACTCTGTTAGACTGAATATCCCTCTTCCTCTTGGTCTCATATACACTCAGTTAGAATTGCATTAAATCTTACTCTAACTAAATAAAATAAAATAATTCTACTCGAAATGATCATAACGGCACAACGGGCCTCATTCACGAAACGTGTGCGATCACATTTGGTCTTAAACTGTGTGTCAGAACGTTTCCAAGAACATTCTGGCATTCATAATTTTTTATTATTTGTATTTGTTCATGGACATTTCCTTATGCTAATCACATGAACAGGATTACACATAAAATTTGCAAATAGGCAACATTCATAATCTCATACACCTGGGATATGCACAACAACAAAGCTCTGCACCTACGTCATGAATCCCGTTTTTTTTTTTTTGTAGCAACATTTTTAAGAACAAAAGTAAGAATAATTTAAGAAAAGTTTTGTGAATGAGGTCCAATGATTCTATCCTCAGGGAAATAACCAACTATAATCAAATCAATACTGTAGTAGCCTAAGTGCACTCATAGAACTATCTGATTTCACAATCGGAATCCGATTTTTTAATTAATCCACTGTAGGACAATGTTATTTCCGTTATTCCCCCTTCTCCAAATAAGAATGAAATTTCCCACGGGATCAAATGTTTATCTTCTTTGTAACTATCGGTGCAGAAAACGTATTCACAATGAACCGAGACCTTTATGCTACTAAATTAATTATAGAAAGGGTGCCTGCGTTTTTCTGTACACCCTTTTTCACATAAATTGTGCCTCCATTCTCTGAATTTGCGCCTTTCAACCCACGTATCATTTCTGTGTAGTACTGCTGGTGTCCTGCATAAAAATGACATCTCCAGAAGATGTGCGGCAGCAGTCGGTCGGTGGCGCGGCTCTCTCGCTAATGAAGGGGCACTTAGTGCGCATATTGTTCGTTGTTCACAAACCGAGGATAAGACTCACAGACGCTGCGGGTGCACTGTGAAGTGCTGACTGTGAGACAGCAATATCACAACTACACTGTGGTCGGCCGCTCTCACGTTGCTATAACTTGGGCAGAGCCAATTATACCGGTGACATCACTGCGCACATAGCACAAGGTGGAGAACAAAACAAGAGGTCTGCTTCATAACGCAAGAGTAACAGAACAACCGATGTCCGCAACACTGCTCTCGGGTTCAGAGATTGTGGCCCGGCGTTTTTAGAATGCAGAAATCTCCAGTGGAAGATGCGAACTTCCTATCAAGATTTTTCTTCTGGTAAGAATATATTTTATTATACCCAGTACAGGTGGGGTTCTTAGAACGGAGATGATTAAGCAGAGTTATTGGGATGGTGAGGCAGAACGAAGTTTAAGTGCGCTACAAAACTATTGCAACAGTTCACGTAGGCTAGGTAACTTTTATACTTGTTGATGCCATGCTGCCATCTTTTTTCCTGAGCGCTTTTATTTCATAGGACACACAATGCATGTTTCAAATGTATCTATATTAATTATGTCTTACGCAGTATTCATTTATGTAGCAGTACATTTGACCTTGTTCCTGAGTAATCTGTGCTGGTTGATGAATGCGCTTGGAATGTTACACTGGAAAACGACCTGGAAGCTGACTTGAAAACTGGGGATAACTGACTTTAAAACTGGGTATTAGGTTCACATACAATATTGTGAACCACATTGTCTACCAGCATTCCTGATTTTTTATTTATTTGTTACTTAACAGATTGCATATTCATTATAAATTCTAACATATAAGCATACAGATTTTTCCAGTGAATGTAATGTATTTCCAAATTTAACTGTTAGCCAAATTAATTTCTTCCTTGGGAGATTTTTTTCATGTTTCATACTACTGCTGGAAAATATATGAACTTTATGAACCAGCACAAACTTCCCTTTTTATATGTCTATGATGGTTAAAAAAGTTGTGTAAGTCACTATGGATAAGAGTGGATAATGTAATGTAATGTAATGTAATGTTTATTTGAAATACTTTGCAGCTTTTTGTTGCAGAAGCAATGGAATGTCACATTTGGCCTCACTAACTGCTGCCCTTTTGTTTGTTTCTAGTTGGACATCAGCGATTTTGAGAAAGGGATACAGGCAGAAGTTGGAGCCATCAGATGTGTACAAGGTCCCCTCTTTTGATACAGCTGATACTCTCTCTGAACGCTTGGAAAGGTTTGTGTTTTTTCAATATGATTCTGTTTGTTGACTGTATTTGGTTTGTTAATAATTGGTAATATTCTAAGAAAGTATTGTGCATTGGTTGAATGATTTTAATGAGTCCGAAGTTGGGATGTAATTAATCAGTCACATATGGTATGGCATGGCTCATCTTTTAACAAACCGTCACTGAGCATTTCAGAGAAGACTATGACACAACATACACCTGCTACTTCCCTGAACATTTTCATGGTTAGTCCTATTGTCTCATCTGTCTTGGGTGCCTGTTTACTATCCAATGTGATTTAATTCGAACAGTTGCAGACAGAGTACACAAAACAGTTTGGTGGTGTTATTTAGCCATAGTGAAACATTTTTTTGGTAAAAGTTTATGAACAAAGGAGCTTAATCTTTGCAGGACTTTTATCTGAAATGTATGTTCAGTATTAGGGAATGAGAGTGAAAGAAAAATAAATATACGTTTTTTGTTCATATGCATTTTCGTATCATTTTTATAATATTGAATATTTGATATATTCATACCTTTTCTTACATTTCTACAGAAGAAATACAGAAGAGGTTGTTTTATACATTTATATTTTAATACTCTTTGGCAAAGTCTTGTAACTCCTGTCATGCTATTATTCCAGTTTGCATCCTCTGAGTCCACGAGAGAGAGAAAATCAATTATTTGAATACTTTGTTTTATATTTTATTATTTCATATTATTATGGATATACTTTTTCTTTATTTGTTACATTGTTTGTGTTTTTCTTTCATTTGTATTTGCTTTAGTAAATGTACAAAACAAATGTACATTTTTCTTTCAAAGGACTGAATGGAGTGAGATATAATAGCTGTTTGCGCGATTTATTGCATTGCCCTGATACATTGCTACAGCTTCCAGTATTCAGCAGATTACTTGGCTGACCTTAAACCTGAACCCCCCTGTACACATATTTTACATCATCCTTATGTTAATCCTTACTGGCAGTTGAATTTAGAGAAATGAGCCTGGCAGAACGTGGCATTTTGAAAAACCAGGACACAATGTAAGCAAATGCAAGCCGCTTCACGGCTCCACTCTCCTCCTGAGTTCTTGGCAGCCCAAGTAGCTTGAAAGCACGCAAATGTCACAGGACGTTAAAACTTTTGATCAGAATCGCCGGCCACCCCTAAATGCCACCTCTGTTTCTTCTTGAAAAGGAGCAAGCATGCCGTGTCAAAAGACCAGCGCTCCTCCAGGCCCCTGTTGGACCATTATTTGTGTGCTTGTGTTAAAATCCCAGCGTCCTTCCAAATGAGCATAAAACACGACCTTTTAAACCGCCGGCCTCCTGGAGGGTGATATACGGTTGGCCGTTTTTAATCTGCCAAAATGTGGTCTGCTGGGAATTTGAACTTTTATTGAATTCAACAGGTTGGTGCGGTTTTTCATCATCAAGGTCTCTGTGTACCATTTAATAAGTTAGCCAAATCTCCCTGGTTATACATGAGTGCACCAAAAAATGCAAGTCAGGCTAAGCCATCCATTTACAGTCAGTGACGCTCACGCGCGCGCACGCACACACACAAGCACATACACACAAGTTTTAACTGTGTTGTATTGTGCTTTGGCAGAGAATGGGACCGAGAGCTTGCATCCTCTAAGAAAAAACCCAGACTCTTCAATGCCCTACGCCGTTGTTTCTTCTGGCCCTTTGCCTTTTATGGCATCCTGCTGTACTTCGGGGTGAGTTTTGTCTCTTATGTTCCCCCATCTGTTGAGTGGGGTGTGGAAGGGGGCCACGTGATGCTCTGCACAATCAGCAAGAGTACGTCTCCATATTTTCCAGTTTCTTCAAGCTGATTTGCTGTCAGTCAGCTCTTGAAGTGATTCAAAAGACAGGAGATGTGAATTTAATGTTCTGACTAGTCGAGTTATAAAAACATGCAGTTGTTATAGTAATATAAATAGTATTGTATGTCAGCTTGATCTGCTCCTATATATCAATAACAAAAATCTGACTGAAATGCATTGTATTTGTAGTGGTCTGTTGTTGCAGGTCTTTCTCTTGTCGACTGTGATTATTGAAAGTAGGCTTTTATGAGTGCAGGGCAATTCATTGAATTCTGTGTATGTGTATCAATTTGAGGGAGCTTATTCTTTCACACTAGAGCACACGCTTCACTCTCTGTGAGTTAATGTGAGTTAACCAAGTTTAGTCTTTTTTAAAACTCTGAATGAATTCTTTCAGGTGAGCCACTGTGTCACCCTGTGAGCTAACTCTCATACTGTAGGTGAGTCACAGACGAGTGGCTGTATCAAGCCTCTGTATTTCTCTCTCTCTCTCCCCATCCTTCTCTCTCTCTCTCTTTCCTCTCTCTTTCTCTGTCTCACAGGAAGCCTCAAAGGCCGTGCAACCTCAGCTCCTGGGGCGGATCATTGCCTCGTTTGACCCTTTCCATGCGGAGGAGCGGGAGCAGGGCTACTACCTGGCCGTGGGGCTCTGCTTGCTGTTTGTGGCCCGGTTCCTGCTTCTCCAGCCAGCCATCTTTGGCTTGCACCATCTGGGCATGCAGATACGGATTGCTCTGTTCAGCCTGATTTATAAAAAGGTGATGCCCTGCTACTGAATTTACCTATTACATTCTTTTTAAGCCAAGCATGTACCTTCATACATTGAACAGCGAAAGTTGATCATACTATTTGCCGCTATGGCTGGGTGTTGAGGGAACATCCTCTGGGAAACAGATGGTAGAGAATGGTAAATAGAGAAGACCTCTACTTTGGTTCAGATTGAAAAATTCCTCACAACAAACCATAACAAGAACAACAACCACAGTCACCACATTTACTGGTTCTAAGAGTGTTAATTATCATTTTCTGTAAACTTATATGTTCAATAACCTAATGGAATGCACATATGCGTATAGTTTTGCAAGCTGGTCTGGATGAGAGCATCTGTTAAATGGATGCAATGAAATTCAGCAGATCTCATTTATACATTTGTGTTGATGGTGTATGTGATGTGTGCGTGATGTTGAGCACAGAATTTGTGCTGATGCTCTGTGTTTACAGACCTTAAAGCTCTCCAGCCGTGTCCTGGACAAGATTAGCACTGGGCAGCTGGTTAGCCTGATGTCTGCACACTTGAATAAGCTGGATGAGGTTAGTGTTTATTTACCTGAATGTGTTTGTCTGTAAAGCATGCTTGTTGTTGTGTACTAATTTAGTAAAAGGTTCTGTTTGGAGTGAGACTTATGGTTTTATGGAAAAGGACAAGTTGATTGTGTGAACTGTCATGGTGCACACAGGTAACAGTACAAAGACTGTGCAGACCCTAGAAGGAGCAACATTATAACTTAACAAAGCCTGTGGGATGGCTTGCCTGTATTACACACTTTTGATGCATACACAATTGTTCTGTGCGTTTTACTATATTGTACGGAGTGACTGGACGGTGGAATATAAGGCTCCCTTACTTGTGTTTTGTGATGTGCGGTTGAGGCCTCAACATGCAGTAATTGACGTACAAACTGAATGCAGGGAGCAAAAAGCCAAAACACTCACCGCTACGGAAAAGGGTAGGCTGAACTTTGGAACTCTTCAAGAAAGTTGAGCGGCGGTGTTGAATGTGGATACACTGTGCAACTGCTTTGAGGCAATTATCATCTGTACCTCATGTCACTTGCGCAAACTGGTTGTCTCTCCCAGTTCTTGAGCTATTTTTCAGGCCCTGCGTCTTCCCTTGCATTGCTTGTCACACGATTCATAGCTGTTGTGTTTTCAGTCACCATACCATTGCAGTAAGGTGAACACCATCCTGAGCGTTTGTGAATGTATTGCTTAGAGCTGAATGGTGTGTTTCACCAAGTCACAAGTTGTGCTGTGAACGTATAACTGTGCCATCTGCCACACTGTTGAGTAATGAATATAACGCTGCAGTGCTATGCCTTACGCTGTATATGAAGCTAGCAATGGGTCCTGCCGTTATATTCAGGTATGTGTACAGCAATCTGAAGCAGTTTGTTTTCTGCGTTTGCATTCTGCGTGTGTAGCAGTGTGTGTATTAGTGTAGCAGTGTCTGTGTGTGTACTGTATATGTGAGTGGCAGTATGTGGTATAATGAATCCGTCCTGTACTTCACAGAGCCTGGGTCTGGCACACTTTGTGTGGATCACACCACTGCAGTGCATTCTGTGTGTGGGGCTCATCTGGGAGCTTATCGAGGCATCGGCCCTCTGCGCCCTGGCTGCCCTCCTGGTGCTGGCTATCTTCCAGGCCTGTCTGTCTCAGAGGATGGGCCCTTACAGGTAGCGCCAACATCTCCTGGTACCGATGCCCTCTGGGAGCACATGCTGTACCCCTCAGCAATGTGAACAACACACATTACTCTGTGTGAAAATAATCAGTTCGTGGTTTCCAGCATTTTTCACTGGTGCGTGTGTTTGTGCTACATATGCACAGTACAGTGAGTTGGCATGATGCTGTTTGCTCCTGCAGGGCTGAAAGAGCCAAGCTGATCAGCCGGAGGCTGGCACTGACCTCAGAGATAGTGGAGAACATCCACTCTGTGAAAGCCTACGGCTGGGAGGAGATCATGGAGACCATCATTAAAAACATCAGGCAGTAAGAACAAGAGATTCTGCGGTGTTGCTTTGACCATTTCTTTTTGACTGTATAGGGGGGGGCTCCAGTACCCTTTTATAAAATGTAATTGCATTTGTCTGTGCAATTATGTTGATGATCATCGCTGGCTGACGGGAGTTTGTTCAGATGGGATTTGTGGGCGTGTGTGCGGCCGCAGTAACCGGGGTTGTGATGCAGGGACGAGATGACTTTAACCCGGAAGATCGGCTCCCTGCGCTACTTCTACAGCTCTGCCTACTTCTACTCCGCCTTCATCGTCATCATCGCCACCATCGTGCCATACGCCCTCCAGCAGAGCATCATCCTGCGGCGCATCTTCACCGTGCTGTCCTACTGCATGGTGCTGCGCATGAGCCTCACCCGCCAGCTGCCCAACTCCATTCAGATGTGGTACGACACGCTGGCGCTCATCGACAAGCTGGAGGTAGGCCCCTGGCCAGGCCAGGCCGAACTGGGTAAGGGAGAGGGACCCACGGGCAGGAATGTTAACCAGGCTTCCGTAGCGGAGGAATTACATAACACTGCGAATGTGCATGGGCTTCACACATGGGCTTCCACTTAGCGTACCCTCAAGGTCTGTTTTTCCCCTCTGGCTGCAGTTGCAGTGTTTTGGTGGCTTTGGAGAAGAAATCCTTTGCACGCTCAAACAGTTAGGAAGATAATGCTGTAGGCACTGCTTTACAAGTTGTGCTGCTGTGCTTCTGTGAGGAATGTCCTTCCTCAGTGGGCAATCGATCGGTGGTTTTATGTGGTCGGATTGCTGCTACTGGTTGGTGGGTTTTCAAAGAGCAGACGCACCTGTACTCCTGTGGGTGTTCCATCCATACTCATTTCTGGACTCTCAGCACTGTTCTGCCCAGTCTAGGAAATGTCTGTCCCATTGTCCCGGTGAAATTCTGGAGCTCCTCCCTGTGCCACATCTCTTCTGGCCACCAAACCGCCATTGTTGTCCCAAGCTGAGCGACTGAGTGATTTATTTTTTTATCACAGGCTCAGCGTTATCTCCAGGACAAACTGTATCTAAATGGCTGTCACAATATCTGCAGGGCTCAGAACAGAAAATTCTTTTCGTTGTTCTTTCAGGGGTTTGTGCAGTGCCTCGAAGCATGCGATTTGATTTTTCTGATGTAGTCAGTTCTCTATCAGATACCTATATGTACTTACCTTTTTTACTGTGCAGTCTTATAACCCCTATAAAACATTCTCTGAGTAACATTCACATCAATTATGCCTTCCAGGACTATCTCACAAAAGAGGAGTACAAAGTGTTGGAGTACAATCTCACCACTACGGAAGTGGAGCTCATGAATGTCACTGCTTCTTGGGATGAGGTATGGCTTTATGGGATTAATCCCAGGGGGATATTAGTTTGTCAGCCTTTATGGTGACACATGGTGACACAGCCTAGCTCTTTTTAGAGGGTCTGTCTCTGTGGATGACACTCAGAAAGAGACCATGAATCTGGAATTGAATACCAAGTAACTCCAGTGAATCAGAGGGTGCTGTGTGGTTCTGGAATGTTTCGCTATGTTCTTATTCTGGAAAGTTTCGCATTGTGTTCTTTGATAACCCAAAGCAAACATCTTCGGAGTCTGATCATTGCAACACAATTACCTTATTTGGGAGTTACAGATTAAACCACAGAATTGCGTACTTGTAGAGAAATTTCATCAAAAATGCATGGGCCAGGTGATCCTCTCACTCTCTGTCCTGTTGTTTGTAAAAGGGCGGTTATCTTTTCTATTCCCCAAAATACTAGGTAGATGCTTGACTCCATTTAATGATCTGGCCTTGGCCAATATTACTTAGCATTGTGAAGGAAAAACATTGTCTCGATGTAAACTATGTGAAGTACAGAAGGCCCTTCTCTTTATTTTCAGGGAATAGGCGAACTCTTTGAAAAGATAAAACAGGAGAACAAGGAGAATGGACAGCCTAATGGAGATTCTGGTCTCTTCTTTACCAACCTGTACGTCACACCGGTGCTGAAGAACATCAGCTTGCACTTGGAGAAGGGGAAGATGCTGGCTGTGGCTGGCTCAACTGGATCAGGCAAGGTAGCCCTACAGATAACGCTAAAGATGGTAAACTGCACATATGAAGTCACAGTGTAATTTTTCTTAGTAGCTGGCCTTATTTGGAATAGCACACACACTATATTACTTTTCTACATGCGATCTATAATCATATGTAGAAAAGTAATATGCAGATTCCTGTTTACTGAAGAGATCCTTGCTGAAAAGTACCATGGCGGTGTCTTTGGAACCAAATGATAAGCCTACTATGATAATTTCACAAGTACTTATATGATGTCCTTCCTGTAATAAATTTCAAATGAGACATTTACCAAACCGAGGTAGGCTAAATATCAAAAGCTCTTTGTACTCGACCCAGTTACACATTTACAAATCAGTCAAACATAATCAATCAGTAGGAAAATCACATGCATTTGTTTCATGAAGTGACACTGTCTTATTCAAACAATGGTGTATACACATAAAGACTGAACAGTGTTCAACGATTTACAATATTTACTTGTGCCGTAAATCAGCATTGTCTTACATAAAGCACTGTCTTATACTGTCATGGTACTTGACTCGCAGTCCATTGCAGTTGAATCACATTAGTAAATTTACCTTGTAGATCAAGGCTTTGTGAACATCATAAGTGAGGTGCAGTTAGTCACAGAATTAGCTTACTTTCAATTATGTGCTCAAGTAAAGCAATTATGTGTGGTATCAATGCTGTGAACCTAGTGCCAATACGACTTACAAAACAACACAGTCACAATACCATGTGATGTGTTACAACAAGAAACTACTGCGTTGGAAATTATGTGGTGTATTCTTTTTCATTTGGAATGGATTGCAGTTGTACTGTATAAAAGGAACTATGGAAGTGATTCAATTAACTATTCGCTATTAACTAACTATTGACCAGATAAGAATGATTGAGGTTTCCGATAATTTAGTATATTAACTGGAAGTGTTCTTGGGTTGTTGTCCTGAAGCCACCGAATAGAAGGATCAAGTGACCCCCGAAATTACCAGCCCTTCTCTCTGTGTTAATAATCAATGGATAAAAGCCCAACCCCTACCTGCATGGAACAATTAGTCAATTGGTGGGATTGCTGGGTGGCTCATCTTGTGTGCTCCAGTGTGTGGATGAGACCCAAGGTCTGGCATTGAATCCAGTATCGACTGTGGATGCCAACATCATTCTTGTCTACATTCTCCCAAATTCAATGTTGAGAAAGATTGCAGTGAGACAGCCCTAAATGCAAAGAAGATGTTAAATATTGGGTTGATAGGGAAAAACCAGTGTTACAATTGTTTAATTAATCTTTCTCTCTCTCCATCTCTACTGTCTCTCTGCAGAGTTCTCTCCTCATGATGATTCTGGGGGAGCTGGTGCCCTCAGAGGGGAAGATCAAGCACAGCGGGCGCGTCTCTTTCTCCCCCCAGACCTCCTGGATCATGCCCGGCACCATCCGCGAAAACATAGTCTTCGGCCTGACGTACGATGAGTACCGCTACACCAGTGTCATCAAAGCCTGCCAGCTGGAGGAGGTGAAGTGCTGTCCCACAATGCCGCAAGGCCTCTCTGTTTCTCCCCAAACATAGCTGGAAGGCCTTGCCTGAGAGTTGTGATATATGGAGGTGTTTCATATTATACTGGTTATGAGCCCTGGCCCCCCCCAACCCTCCTGATAGTGAGCTAGGAAATCAGATTACCTCTTTGTGCTACTCTGTGGTGAATGAGGGGTCATGAGGTTCTGTAAGAAGGATTCTTCAGGCTATGTAGTGGCAGAGGTTGACAGTGAAGCAAGAGGCCCCCTTGAAGTAATTAACTTGAATAGTGCAGACATCAAGGTCACTGTTCTGCATATCTTGCTGTAGGGGGCGCCATTGAGGCAAGAGAAGCCAATGCCTCTGTTGTTGTTTCACCTAAAAGTGTGGAAGTGTTTTCTCAAGCAAACAGGACAGCTATAGGTATTGTGTGTGCAAACTGTAAACAGCTACAGGCAATCCTCCTCTGGTGTAATGGTAAGGTCTTCTCTTGCCCCTATCTCTGTCTGGCGTGATAGCACTCAGACTTCTATCCTTGCCTATATCAAGGTGGTTTAGAGATTTTTGAGGCCATGACTTCAAAATTTAAGTCTTTTGGTCCATTAGGAGAAAAACTGAACAGAACACCCTGAAATAATGCTTCCCTTAAAAAATCTGGATAAAATGTGGAATCTAAATTAAGTGGGAAATAATTTTCTCGTTTGAAGTGTCTCCTTCTCTGGTACTTGACAATTTATTCCATTTCATGGGGTCTGAGTTATTTCCCCAAGCATAAAATATAGTAGCATGCAAAAATGTTAACAGCCTTGTGTTATTGCTGCTGTGTGGGTGAAGTGCTGAAAGCTTGTGTACTTTTGAATGCCCTCCTTATGGACAGCGGGACAGGTATGAATTTGTGTTTATGTATTCGAATGGAGGTTCGTGGACTTAAAATAGGGGAAGATTTAGACAAGGATCACCCAAATGCAGCTGGCTTTATGTTAAAATGTTAAAAGAACGAGCCTAAATGGGCTGAATGGTCTGTTCTTCTCATTGAAAAATCCATATTCCTGTATGTTATTATTGAATTAAATTAAGGATATTAAATCAATTTAGCTTAATTATATCTACATTTTTTCACTTCTAGTCCATAACAGGAATGCCACAGCATTCAATAAATCATGTAAGAAGGGATTCTGCTACAGATGGATGTAAATCACACTTTTGTTAATAATGCAAAGAAATGGGGCTGCTGGATAGTTCCTTTGGTTAAGGCACCATGCTGTGGTGCGTGAATAAGCTTCATGGCTGCGGATCGAATCCGGACCATGTTAGTGTCGACTGTGTCCAGTAGCTACATAGGGCAATGCCATAGGGCGTTTCTCCAATTGCCGATTGCGTCGCCCAGGGTGTGGGAGGGTTCAGTCGGTTCAGGGTCCACATTCATCGCTAACTGATTGGGCACCTGTAGATTGCAGTCAAAGCCGAATATGAAGGGTCTTTATCCGAATCTGCTCTATACAAACTTAGCTGTAGTGAAAAGAAGCATCTGGCGACACCACGTTTTTTGAAGGAGAACCACGGATGTCTGCACTCTCCCGAATCAACTGTAAAGTTCACTCATGAGTGTGGCTGCGGTTAAAGATGATTGGCCATTTTAAATTGGGATGGGAATTGGACATTGCTCAACCCCATGCTGGGCACCAAAATAAAAATAAAAAAATGAAAATAATGAAAATAAATGAAACCGGTGAAAAACACACAGTTTTAAGTTTAAATTATAACTTCCCCTGTTTTGCGCTCACATGCTTCCTGTTCTGTAATCCCATTCATGCTGAATAAACTCTGTTACACTGTAACCTCCATTCTCACAGTGATGTCAAAGTCATCCTCGATCGCATAAACATGAATGGCATCATCCATTCTCTGTTTGTTGGTTTAACTAAAAAGACATTCTTTTTGGTATCACAGCGCATTTTTACCTCATGTTAACTTTTGCGTTGCATTTGAGCGTATGCTGGGTATGGTGGTGGTAGATGCCAGGGTAAAGGAATGAGGAAGAGCAGGGTCTTGCATTATTGAAACTCAGCTCATCTCCTTCAACTAATGACTAAAAGCAGAGGGAGTCAGAACTGTTCAATCAGGGTCAGTATGACCTGTACACATGCACATTGTGAGCAGAGGTATTTTTAATTATGAGTTATTAGTAGCAAAAGAAAACCTTAAATTAAATATATTGATTCACAGACCTGCATTCTGTTGCACCAATTCAAACTCCTATGTCCAAGCAGACATGTACAGGATGTGGAGTTTTTACTTTGGCTCTCATTTCACTGAATCACTGTGCTTTCCCCCTGTGCGTAAAGTAGACTGTGGTGCTCTTCACTGAGTAACACTTAGTGCTGTGCCCTGCCTGCATGTGAAATGGTGTAGCATGGAGTGCACTGCTTCTCTCTGAGTAACACAGTCTTGCGTTCTCTTCCAGGACCTCGCCTTGTTGCCGGAAAAAGACAAAACTCCCCTGTTAGAGGGGGGATTGACCTTGAGCGGCGGACAGAGGGCTCGGATCGGTCTGGCCAGGTACCCCACACCTGAGCGTCTCTCAGCACATTGAACTCAACTGAACACCTGTGCCTCACCTGAGCACGGAAATCTCTCCCATTCAGTCCTTCCTGGGAAAAAAACTAATGACTCTAATCACTAATGGCTGAGGTGGACATTAACAGGAGGCCAGGCAGTCTTCCAACTAGGCATGCTATTGGTGCATTTTATTCTTTCATATATAGCTGTTTTTTGCCATGAAGGGTGCCAGCTTACTGTGGTCTCACTTTTGTACTTGGGAGCCAAAGCATGTATGTGCAATGTACTATATTGTAGATTCGATTTTGTGAAGGGTAAATCATGTTATTATTTTTGCTTGATTTAAAGTTATGATTCACAATTTACGAGAACTTGTTCATGACATGAGAGCACACATATTATTGATCATTCCTTTTTAAGTGCCTGTCATTTACTAGATAGTAATACCAAGGCAAAATCAGTCACTTTATAGCTGATACTTTACAACCTACTTAATAACCTCTTTAACTTTATAGCTCCATTTGTCCCACTGTTTGTTTTGTGCTCATATCTCCCTCTTATATTTACTGCCTTAATTTACTGGTTTAGTATCTTGACATTCATTTTGCCTGTTTAAGTTCCTGGAAATTTAGCTCACCTGATAACTCCAGCAGTTCACATAACTGAACATATAAAAATAACTGCTGCTGGAGTTTTGAATGGTTTATGGCTTACTGTGACATGACCTCTTTTTGAAAATGTGTTATCCCTGCAGAGCTGTGTACAAAGATGCTGACCTTTACCTGCTGGACAGCCCCTTCACCCACCTGGACATTGTGACAGAAAAGGAAATTTTTGAAAGGTTGGGTCCAGTCTGTGTAAGATCTTTGATTAAGCATATCAAAAGGAACACTCAGTCCATGGTAATTTGATATGTTGAGTCATATTTTATTTTGGAAGTATTCAGGGCATCTTTTATTGCTTTCACTGAGAGGTTAATAAGTAACTACAGCAGTGTTGTGTTTATTAATGACTGAGGGTCGTCAGAATGAGGTGTGGTATTCATATTGTTCTTTAAAGGCAGTTTGTCTGCAGCAGTGGCTCTGTCAGTGGCTATTTTGAAGTCATTTGTGAATTGTCACCTAAAATCCATCCCATTGTGGATTGCGGACAACAAACCTATCTTGAATTGTGGTCCAGTTTCAAGTTAAACTCACAGCCTTCTAAATATTGCAGTTGCGTGTGCAGACTGATGGCGTCAAAGACACGAATCGTGGTCACCAGCAAGCTGGAGCACCTGAAACGCGCCGACAAGATCCTGCTGCTCCACAACGGCGTCTGCTACTTCTACGGCACCTTCGCCGAGCTGCAGTCCCAGCGGCCCGACTTCAGCTCGCTGATGCTCGGCCTGGGGGCCTACGACAGCATCAACGCCGAGCGGCGCGGCTCCATCCTGACCGAGACTCTGCGCCGCGTCAGCGTGGACGAGACGGCGGGCCACCTCCCCGAGCCCCCCCGGCCCGCCTTCCGGCAGTCCCCCCCGGCGGCACCCGCCACGGGCGACGCCCCGGACAAGAGGAAGCCCTCGCTCATCCTCAACCCCCTGGCCGCCGCCCGCAAGTTCTCGGTGGCGCAGCACCCGGAGGAGGACTCGGGGCGCGACCCGGCGCAGCGGCGCTTCTCGGTGGTGCCCGAGGACGACCAGGTGGAGGAGGTGCTGCCCCGCAGCAACGTGTACCACCCCGGGCTCAACTTCCCTGGGCAGCGGCGCCAGTCCGTCCTGGCCTTCATCACCAATGCCCAGGGCCAGGGACGGCGGGAGCAGATGCAGTCCTCCTTCCGCAGGAAGCTGTCCATCACGCCCCAGAGCGAGCTGGCCTCCGAGCTGGACATCTACGCCCGACGCCTCTCCAACGACAGCATGTACGACATCAGCGAAGAGATGGACGAGGAAGACATGGAGGTGTGTGGGGAATCAAACACAGCTAAACTCCACAGTTATATCCCTGTGACTTCTGTGGACCTGTCTTGCAGAGCTGTAGTCCAAAGATGTGCGCTATATTCCCAAGCCACACTCCAGCTATATACTTCAGAACTATATTTCTCAGCTATAGCCTGCTTCAGCTCTGTATTCCAGAGCTACTGAATATTCATATGCCCTGAGTGGGCATGTCAGTGAGCTTCCTGCAGTGGACCTACATACATGGTCACTACCATACAGAAGGGGTGGCAAATTAAGTTATTTGTCTGTAAACTGTAAATGGACATATTTATTCTTTATAAGTTAAGCATCCATAATTTTTAAATGATAAAGTTTGGAATCTCATTTCATTGCTTAGATTGTATGGCTGATTTTATGCTGTTTACAAATTCCAACCTTTCTAATTGCAGGAATGTTTTGTTGATGACCGAGAGAATGTCTTTGAAACTACCTCATGGAGCACATACTTCCGATACTTATCAACGAACAAGAACCTTGTCTATATTCTCATCTTTATCATCCTGGTCTTCTTGATTGAGGTAAGTGGGATATTTGCGCCTGTATTCTGGACTACACTGCTCTTCTGCATGGTATGGCCTGCAGTGCTGGGAACATTATGAAGTTAGATCCTCACTAGAGTAATTCATGGCTTTTTAATGCATTTTTGATGGGGGAAAGATTTAGGACATGTCCAGGCCAGTGTTGCTGCATAGCTTATGTCCATGTGTGCATATGAATATTTACAGTAGAATAAGCCCAGACAGACTCTACACAAAATGCTCTCCACATGTGTTGTGGGTAACAAATAAAGTGTCCCATTGCAAATCTACACAGACAGGCAGACAAACTGGCAAACACACACACACACACACACGTCACGCACACATGTACAGGCATATAAAATAATGTTACTCTGGAAATGAATTAATCACATTATTAAAAATGTGATTAATTGATTTTCAGATTTGTATCCTGATTTTTTTTATCTTGACCAACATGAAGTATGTCACATTTTGCAACTGCAGTATTCACTTGGGTTATCCTGGTTCCTGTCATTTTCATTTTTCTGTAAAGGTAACCATTCACTGTTATGTAGTTGTCTTATCGTTGTGTTTGCAGGTGGCTGGATCTGTGATTGGGATATTTTTTATCACTGAGTAAGTACATCTCCTATCATACTGAATATGGTGCCCTAGCCTAACAATCATTGTAGTTTTAGTAAATTCAGTTTATTTTACAGATAAAGAGTATCATAGTGATTGTATATTTAGCACATGTGGGGTAATAGCTGTGTAGAGTAATGATAGCGTGATTGTGTAGTGTTGTGGTTCTACTTTGTATTGCTTAGGTTTTATGCATGGTGCAGTGGCTGTTACTTTACTTAGTTCACTTACCAACCGCCAATCCACAGCACTTGGAGCACCGATCCTTCTAACTCAGCTAATTAGTGTTACCTGCACTCCCGTTCCAGTGAGATCTGGAGGAAGGAGAACGAGACGTCGTTCCCAAACTCCACCCAGGGGACGCCCTACGCCGTGATCGTCACGCCCACCAGTGCCTACTACATTGTTTACATCTACGTGGCGACGTCGGAGAGCGTGCTGGCGCTGGGCTTCCTCCGGGGGCTGCCGCTCATTCACACCCTGCTCACCGTCTCCAAGAAGCTGCACCAGCAGATGCTGCAGGCCGTGCTGCGTGCTCCCATGGCCGTGCTCAACACCATGAAGTCAGGTCAGCTACAGCCCCCGCCCACTGTTGTCCCAGTAACAAAGGCCGATACTGTAGGTACAAGCCTGTCCCAGGAATAGTTCCTTTAGGCCATCCAGAGGCCCTGATCCCAGAGAGCCACAGGGTCTACTGGTTTTTGCTTTTACTTTAAAATCAAGCAGTCAACTGATTGGCTGTGTAATTAACAGCTTTGATTAATTAATTAAATCAGTACTCTTAGAGTATATGTTTATTTTAGTGTTTCTTTGTTTTTAGGGCGAATTATGAACAGATTCACCAAAGACATGGCGACCATTGATGACATGCTACCTCTCATCCTGTTTGATTTCATACAGGTCAGATGATATTAGATTTAACTATGAGGTATATGGTAATATTACCCTGAAGAAATAATTTCTTAGCTATGTTGATCCATATTTTGCTCAAATCATCACAGAAATTTGAAACTGTACTTACAACACCAAGTGCCATTTATTCTCCTTGTGAACATACTGTAACTTAAAATGTGATATACAGTAGCTGTGAACAGTACTTTAATGGAAACAAATACATTTTCATTCATGCGTTTTTGTTTCTCCAGCTGACCCTGATTGTGTTGGGAGCCATTTTTGTGGTGTCTATAATGCGGCCTTACATCTTCCTTGCTGCCATCCCTCTTTCTGTCATCTTTGTGATACTGAGGAAGTACTTCCTACGCACTGGACAACAGCTGAAGCAGCTGGAGGCCGAAGGTGAGATATGAATGGTGGGCATGTGGTGAGCAGAGGTGTCCTCACCAGAGCATGTAGACTTCATGATAAGCTGCATATACTGTCTCACAGTGCTTCTCTCAGCTAGTAGAAGCCCAAACCAGGAAAGTGGGAATGGCAGGGAGCAGGCCACTGTGGGTGTGAATCTATTTTTGTGTTGATTGATGTGATTTCCTTAGAGAGATAATTCTTGCAACCTCATGATGTGAAGGATGGGCATTCATTAGATGAAACACGGTTCATGTGATAGAGGAATGTGAAGAAGGTGGAATAGAAATAGACAGAGATGGAGGAGACCTACAATGGGTGGGTGCTGACGGAGAGCGTGGAGGGCCAATGGTCAAGCTGTTGGCAGTGAAGAGGGAAGACAGGGAACGAGCAGGCGCTGTGAGAATGCAGGGTTCAGCAGGAGAGGTGAGGCCACCCAATCAGCTTCCGTTATGGCAGACGCTCTGTCTATAGAGCTGTCCTGTGGAGGTTTGTGTGTGACGCCAGGCATTTCCGCAGGTTTGCCCGGTGCAGTGCACAAACCCAGCAGGGAGAGACTGCATGACTGGGGGTTTCCTCTGTCCACATCCTGGTATCAGTCTGTCATCCTGCTGAAATGGGTGAAGTGTGAAAAAGAGGTTTCCAGATAGGCAATGGAAATTATTTAGCCTTTTTCTTCTTAACAGAATTGTAGCTTTTAAATTAATTAAATGAAACTAGGCCTCCAGTGGTTTAGAAGGGTGATCACATTTGTTATCCATGGTTCGGGAGACTTAAACTGTGACAGTGTTGCATTGACATGGATTGTGCGGCAATAGTTTGGCCGCCCTCTTGTACCGTAACCCTGAACTCAGCCATCGTTGATCAGATGCGTATGTGAGAGAGAACACATAAATTTTATCCCTTCCTTCCTCTTACCTTCCTGCCGTTTGACGTGAACCTGTCTCATATACTGTATTATTGTTCTGCGAAACACTGCGTTTCACAATCGTAATAAGGAAATTAGCCGAGGGTGGCAGGCACATTCCATTCACTGTTGCGGTTACAGTATTGAGTATTGAGTGTCGGTGGGAAAGACCACACGCTGTTCAGGGAGTGCACTTGAATATCAGACAGTCACAGTCATTTCTGTAATGTGTGAGCTGATTTATAGCTCTGTTACGGACTCAAAGAAGCATGAGAAATGCACGATCTAAAAAGGCTGTGGTTGAAGTGTTGAGCTGAAATGGGTGCCAGATAATTACGAGGGATCTTTTTAAAGATAAATGGATGCTGCTATGGAAACAAATAATGTGATGTCGTGGGGGTAGTTAAAAGTCACAGTGTTAGGTGGAATGGTCGGAGTGACCCCGCGTTCACACAGCGAGCAACTCAAGTGTTGATGAGCCACTCATGTGTACTATTGCCCATTGTGTGCTCTAAGTCAGCTTGTGCAGGTACAAATATTTTGTGAAATGACAAAACAGCAATAGGCAATATAACAAAGACATATGTTTACCATAAATTATTAAGTTTTAGTAATCCTAGGCTACTGTAGCTAAACCTAGCATTTATCTTGCTTGTGTAATTGTCATAAAAATGTTTTATTTAGTTGTAGTAGTAGTAGTAGTAGTAGTATTTTTTATTCAGTCATCACACACAATACAATAAATATAAACAGTCTAGACAGTATAAACAAGTCAACAATCTATGTATTAGGTAGTGACTGAAAAGGCACAGGCTGAAGCATAATGCTTATATATGCCTATCCTACATTCTTTTCAATTTAAGCTCCCTCCAAAAATAAACATAATAACAAAATAAAAATCATTTACACAGTGATATAACTCAAATACCTTACCTTACCTTTATATCAACTGGTCAGCCGAGTCGTTCGCTGTGTGGACAGGGGATTACACTGGTGTGTTGAAATCCCAAAGAATGATTTGGGGATGTAACCCTTGACTGAGATTGTTTCACCATCACTCTGGCGGAACAATATTAAATGCATCGCAAAATGCTTAAGATATAAAGCTGTGATCCTTAATCACTTACCCCAAATAAGTGTAGAGTTAACTAATATGTAGTAAAATATGTAGTCAGTCACATTAATGCAATGTAAAAAAATTTAGATAAATGTGTGATGTGCTGTGCTCAGCATTTCTCTTCACCACGACTCCTGAATAGTATGTGAAAGGTTTAGTAATTAATATAATAATATGAATAGCAAATATAAATTATTGAAATTTGTTTCTTCCCCCCTTTTCAGCTCGGAGCCCCATCTTCTCGCACCTGATCCTCTCTCTCAGGGGCCTGTGGACAATACGTGCCTTTGGCAGGCAGTCCTACTTTGAGACCCTGTTCCACAAGGCCCTCAACACCCACACGGCCAACTGGTACCTCTACCTGTCTACACTGCGCTGGTTTCTTTTCCGCATTGACATGATCTTCGTTCTCTTCTTCACCACCACAGCTTTCATCTCCGTGGGAACGAACCGTAAGGATGCATGCTTTGGCAATGTTCTTCGTGTGAGCAACGTAGATACTTGCAGGGTTTCAGAGCGGGGAGTGATAGCATGAATACACTGACTCCACATTTGTTTGTGTGAGAGATGTTGCAGAGGTTTCCAGATTAAGCTAAATTTTTTTTAGTTTGAGATTTTGGAGGTTTACAGATGCAATGTGCAATGTGATGGGCCTGGGCAATGCCTTCTGGAAAGCTGGAAGGCTTGGGCGTCTGCCAAATAAAATGTAATGTAATGTAATGTCAGGACCACATAAACAGACAATTCTCATTGCCAGGTAGTTGTGGAGTTTGAGTCTGACATCCTCTCTGACCATAGTGTGTGCATGAGTCCAGGTTCTTCCGTGTCCTCCAGGTGATAAGCCCGGTGAAATTGGCATCATCATCACCCTGGCAATGTTGATCCTGGGAACCTTCCAGTGGGCTGTTATCACCAGCATCACTGTGGACGGCCTGGTACGACTTGCTAACAAACCCACAGCACCTGTGCTCACCAAACCAACCCCACCCAGATCGCCCACACCTGCATGAGAAATTATCTCTATCTATGGCATTTGTGCTTGTGGCTGCATGTCTCCTTGCTTGTTGTGAGTTTCAGTACAGAGAACTTACTGTGTAACATGAAATTCTGATTCAGATTTATCTAGTTATACATAAGTTGAAACAAAATTGGATGCTCTGTATTTTAACTACACACCTTGAGGCTGACATTGCAAGCAGACAACCAAATTATTTAAATGTAAATAGTGCTGTATACATACAATTTGATTTGACTGATATAAGTGACTTCACACTTGTCATAACTGGTCATGACAGTGTATTATAGTTTACAGGAGATCACATCACATTGACATAAATGTATCCTGTGATCACTTTGTCATTTTGAAAGCGGCCCTGTAAAATTTGCTGCATACATTATGGCAGTGATATGACACTTGTCATGAGCTGTAATATGCTGTTGTGGCTGGTAATGTCAAATGTTATGTCATGAATAAGTAGTGTTATGCAGGCTTCATGGTGTTCAGTTAAAGTGTTACTGTAAGTTGTGCTATGCGCTAACGTACAGGCAGTGCCCTGAACAGCACACACACCCTCCCACACTGATGCCCGAGGCACGTTCAGCACAACTGAATTTGTGCTTATCAAGGAGCAGTACGTTCAGTTCAGTTCAGTTCTCAGTGGAGCCTCCTTCAAGACCAGCCACAACATATTAGTCACAGACCTTTTTAAATTCCTGTGGAAGCACACATGCACACACACACACACTCACACACATTCAAGCATAGACAAGCACACATACTGTATGCATACAGACACCAGCACACACATACACATGCGCATACAAATACACACATACGCACATGTGCATGCACACACAAATTCATGCAAATACACATCCCAGGGAGTAATAGTGCACTGTGCATTTTGTTCCAGATGCGTTCTGTGGACCGGGTCTTCAAATTCATAGATCTTCCGTCCGAGGAGCCCAAGCACACGACCCGGGTCAAGAACACAGATGTGGTGATTGAAAACCCCCACGCAGATGATGGCTGGCCATCCCGTGGTCAGATGGACGTTCAAGACCTCACTGTGAAGTACACAGAAGCTGGACGTGCAGTCCTTCAGAAGCTGTCCTTCAGCATTGATGGTGGACACAGGGTAAGAGAGAACAATGGGTAATGTAGTCTGAACTGAGGCAGCAGGCATCATACACATATAGTACAGTGAACCACGTAAAGTGTTGGCTCGGTCCAGTGGAAGTGGTACCCTCTTCTTTTCTGCTTTTGATTATGGAAAACTTAAATTACCCGCAAAGTTTATTGCTAAAATCTTGGATGATAGAGGTAACATTATTTGAGACAATTTTACATTACTCACTGAAAAATAGCAAATAACAGTGATGGTAGATTTTTTCAGAGCATCAACGTTACAGTGTGGCACATTATGGAAACATGAACTTGTCATACACGTTATAAACTCATACACGTTATTTGCAGTAATACGAGACTCCTACATACACATGAATATGCAAATGCGGGTCTTTGGGGAGACTCTGAAAGCTGCTCTTACTGTTTCAGCAAACACATTTCCACAAACCACCAGAAGGCACCTACCAGAGTGGGTAGTTGGCATTCATTCTCATGTTATATGACTTTATTTCAACTGTCCCCAGAAATCAGTTTTAATGGACAAATGTTGTAAATGTACTCTGATATTTGCCTGCTACCAACATCTCTTGAACAAGTTTTTTAATTGGATGGAGTCTTACTAGAGATGAGCACAATCATGAACTTTTGTTTCTTTGCTGCCTTGGTGAGAAACAGAATAGAGTGAATATACATACAGATACATGTTTTTTATTATGGTATGCTGTGGGGCATACAAATACACATATATGTTTGCTCCCAGTGTTATTCCAAGATATGGGAACCTTTCCTGTTCCATTTTTGTCTTTACTGAAATATTTAAGGAAGTACAGATTTAGAAAATGAGCACAAGTACATGCCTACATTTTTGCCTCCTGTATGTTACAGGGTTTAAACCACAATATGTCATTGACAATAGAATATTCCACAGTGACAGGCTGAGAAAGCTGTCATAATGGCAGCAGGCCCCACCCCTTTCCCAGAGGCCCCTAACTGAAGGCTTTTAGCTGCACTGTAAGCCCTAGGGAGTCGGACCATGTACAATGAATGTTAGTGAAGAGAACCCTTTCATCTTCAGTAATAAATTATGTTTGAAGCACGTGGATACAGATGGATAAATCAATAAAGGAGAGATAGAAGCAGTGGAAAAGATGGACACTTTTGTGCCACATCAGACATGCAGTATTGAACCAGAGAAGTGTGATGAAACTATTGGATGGCTGCTAATAAATGCGGACATCTGTGAGCCTGTGAGTGGTTCTGTTCATAAACTCACTTTCCATGAGTGTGGGCTATGCTGGCAGCCATAATCAGGAATCTGCAGCAGCAGGATACCACTGGTCTCAGAATGCGCAGGCACACTGTGATTGTACAGGCGGATTATTATTTTCTGAATGGTCTCCAGTCGGCTGCATAGCATGCGCATGTTGGCATCACGCTTGTCCTCTCCTTGTAAAATGTCCTCAACACAGTGAGCTGACATGCACATTCCCTCTGAGGCCTTTCAGAAATGGGCCGGTCTTCCAAATTCTGTGATGGTGTGTTGTAAGGAAGGTGTATCCCTGGGGCAATAGAGGCAGTTTGTTCAACCTTGAGGAGATGGGCTGTAGCTGGTGCTTGGGCACAATGATGGACGATCTGCATGTGAGCTGGTGACAGTCAGACTTGTTTTCTCCCAGTAAGCAGATTCTTTGCAGTGGGGTCTGGGCTACTGCTGCTGTGGCTAACATTCAGCATGGATGCATCCTCATGCTGATGCCTGGAGTGGTTGCTTATTGTGCACACAATGTACAAATGGCAGTTTATTGGCAGAGATACAAACCAAGCAAGGTTCTTTTTATTGTTTTTGGGAAGGCATTCTAAACCTTGCAGTGTATTCACAGTTAGAGTGAATTTAATGAGTAATATGTTCATGACAAAATCCACAGAATGTGTTCTGTTGGATGTACCATAGGAGGTGGTGTTTCTTAGGTATGTGTCCTTGTGTATATTAATACCAATACTAATACAAATACTACCACTACTACTACTAATAAATGTTATTATATTTATTATAGTTCTGTTTTTCTGGGTCTGAAAGTTATATGTAGTTCCCTGCTTCACAATTTGTCCCTTGTGTTTTTCCAAATGTGCTTACAGTTTCTCCAGTTGAGACATGAATGTCTAGTGCAATATTAATATTAAGGGGATTTTAGTTGATAACAGAAAAAAGGGATTTTGCCAAATTGTCTTAACTTGCTATTTGACATGCAGTGAGATGCATGTGTGCAGATACATGGCTGGTTTCACATGTCCAGTATAATGGTAATTTTCTGGTAGTGATTCCACCTGCTTTCCAGAACCACACTTGAAAGAGTTGTGGGTCTTTCCAGTAAATGAGGGAATGAAAGCCTGTGTTTAAGTTCAGCTCAATTAGGCTCAACTACCCACAGCAATGTCAATGACATCACTGCAAGGAGTGGTATTGAGGTGTAACTAAAAGTCCAGATTTTATGTGCAAGCATTGAATGGTTTAGATTCAGTCAACCTCGAGGCTTTCTATGGCTTACCGCTCTATAAGCTGTTCCACCTTTCCATACGAGCTCCACAGTGTTAACAGGCCATCTAGCCACCACGTCTGTCTCTGACTCCATTACAAATCCTAGCAGATTATGCTGTGCATTATTGTGTGAAGACCTTTCAAGTGTTATTTTGAGATTTACTTTACCTAATTTGTACATTGTAGTTCTGTTCACACAACTTGAGAAATAGCTTCTTCATCCACTTCATTAATGTCTTCATTAATGTTTTTAAGGTGTTCGATCAACTCCTTCCCTTGGCCACTTTCCTTGAAACTAAATAATCTTGAGTCCCTTCTGTTTTTCCAGTATTGTCTGCGTATGTGTTTGTCTATGTGTGTGTGTGTCCATGCAGGTTGGGTCTAAAGTGTGTGACAGTGTGGCACAATTACACTCCAGGGACTCCAGGTGGAAAGCCTGGTCTTATGATTAATCTGTACATGCATTCCTAAACTCCAAACTGATCTCAGTTCAGTGCTCAGCAAGTGAGCTGAACAGGGCTGATGGGAGATTTCAGTTGCTGAGGAAAGCAGGGAAGCAGGGAATGTGCGGCCTGATTTTGAGGGTTATCCCCCCCCCCCCCAGGTGGGTGTTCTGGGGAGGACAGGCTCAGGGAAGAGCACTCTGCTTTCCGCCCTGCTGAGGCTGGCATCCACGGACGGCGATATCTCCATCGACGGCGTCTCCTGGAACTCCGTGCCCCTCCAGACCTGGAGAAAGGCCTTTGGCGTAGTACCACAGGTGAAACTGAAATATCATGACCAGTTGTGAAGTGTGTGGAAGCTCATTAGCAGAAGGCTGCAGACTTAAATTGTATGTTGGAAACGGCCCAAAAGCAGAGTACAGAACAGATTCTGTTTACTGTCATTATCACCATGTCCATGATAATGCACTGCATACTGTGTCAAGACACTCCATTGGCTGATTTTTGCCACTTGTAATTACTTCATGCTTTGTTAAAAGTGAGGTTGAAGTGACTCTTCCCTCTTTCTTTGGAACAGAAAATCTTCATCTTGACAGGGTCATTTCGCATGAATCTGGACCCCTGTAGCAAACACACAGACGAGGAGCTCTGGAAAGTCATAGAGGAGGTGAGTGTTACCTCACAGACTGGAACAGTCTCTTATAAGGCCACCTAATTCTCCTCATTCTGTCAAGTCACAAATCTTTGCATGCCTCGTTGTTCTTCGGATCTTTTGAGAAGCCCGTCCGTACACAATCAGAAATGAAATGTATTGCTTCAGTTTACCTAGTGCCTGCAGGTTCAGTAGCTGTTCCAGACCTTACATATACTGTAATTCTTGCACTTTATTGTAATTCAGTACTGCTGATTGGTCTGATAGTGGCCACGCCTGGCCGTGTGTCGCAGGTGGGGCTGAAGTCGGTCATCGAGCAGTTCCCAGACAAACTGGACTTCCAGCTGGAGGACGGGGGCTACGTGCTGAGCAACGGCCACAAGCAGCTGGTGTGCCTGGCCCGCTCCATCCTCAGCAAGGCTCGCATCCTGCTGCTGGACGAGCCCAGCGCTTACCTGGACCCCATGTGAGTGATGGGGGCTGGCCCTGCCCCCACCCCCCCCCCCAGGCCAGGGGTAATTGCGCTAAATGGGGCCTGAAACCACCGGCGGAGTGACCTCAGCTCTGGCACGGGCAGGCCTTTCATGTCCTGTACAGCAGGAACGCCAAAAAAAGGCTACACGATTTTAAGCACCGAGAGGAAATTCAAAGAGCCTTCTGCACAGGGGTCTAGAACGTTTGATGGCTGAGCTCACAGCAGTGGGAAAGGGCGAATTGGTTAACCTCAATCAGCCAGGCATCGTTCAAGGCACTAGCGTGGGTGTAAACAGAAAACACATGGATTATATTGTGCGCTGAAGTGATGCAGTAAAACTGATTGCAGTAGTTTCATTAGAAAACAATCACTTGGAACAAAATTCAGTTCAAATTTAGTTCAAAATGTGTTTTTTTTTTTTTTTTTTTAACATCAAGGCTACCGTTTATGTGATGGTAGTTGCAATTGATTGCCATTGTTGTGTAATCAACATTTAAAGGTAATATTTTCTTCCATGGTTGGATTTCACATGGGTCGTTTTCCTTATCAATTGGAAATTAATTACTTGAATTTATTACCTATTGGAATAAATTGTTCGTTTTCTTTTAATTGTAACTGTAAGTTGCTTTTTTCTTTTCATCACATTTTGCAGTATTATATTGGACCTAGCAGTATAGTCATGCTATTTATTTTCACATTTCCTTTTGATCAAAAACTATAATCACCACAACCAATTACTGTGAGTCAGAGAACTTTTATCTTTGTTCTATGTTTATATATACCATTTTAAATAGTGTAATATCCTTATTTTAAAAGTGTTCTAACGGTTGAATTTTTACAAAATTTTAAAGATGGATGTTATGTCACATGTGACATGAGTAAAGTATGTCAAGAGGAAACAAGGCCAGTTGAAACATTCAAAAAAGGTTTAAGTTCTGCTTCTGTTTTGAGCTCAGGAGTGATTAATGGCCTGGAAAGGTGGGGGGGGGGGGGTGTGTAGTGGAGGGGAGAGATTACATTCAGGCTGATTTTGGTGTCTGCTGGGCTCCTGCAGCACGTTGCAGATCCTGAGGAAGACCCTGAAACATTCCTTCTCCAACTGCACGGTCATGCTGTCCGAGCACCGGGTGGAGCCTCTGCTGGAGTGCCAGTCCTTCCTGGTGAGTTCCCCTGTTCATTAGGGAATATTCCAGAGCTGACGCACAGAATGCTGGGAAAATTCATCATTTTCTCCCGTCAAGTCCCACCTGTCACTTACGAGTGAATATGTTAATACGTTTAAGAAATATGGCGTAGAGACAAACTCTTGCAGGTTCGATGCCCGTAGATGACATTGTGTTTCTGTAATAATCCAGCTGTGCATAGTATATAGATTTAACTGACATTATAAGCACCCTATAAGCTGCCTTCAGAAAGGATCTGTCAAATAAAATGATCAATCAGAAAATTATAAATCTTTGGTAGGCACAATGTTTTTTTTTTTCCCCCCACAACCGACATTTGTATATACTGGTATTTAAGTTGTAATTTTAATATGTCCACCTGATATGCTTGAAGAGTGTGTTGGATGCTGTTGTTTTTAGCCCATACATGGCTCCGTATTTTATGTGTCTGGCTGTGGTACTGAATGGCAATTGTGAATTGCACAGCATTAGGCTACATTACTGTTTCTGCCATATCTCCAATCAGTGGAGAGGATCACAGCACATCATAATGCCGAGTTAATTAGGGTGGAATTAATCTTGCTGCCTGCCACTGTATTAGACAAGCACCCAATTCATTTCAAAATGATTTGTCTTTTCAAAAGGACAAAATGCCAAAATCCCGCCCCCCCTTGAAATCTAAGATCTATGAATTCCTTTTAACACCAGGAAGAATCCTGTATCATCCCCTAGTAACAGTGTTCATGTGTGGTCATCTAGTGAAAATTTTCACTTTCATAAAATAAAAAAAAAACTGGTACAAAGCCAAAACAGAACTTTCATCCTTTCACCTCTTACTCACAGGACAGCCACTCACCTCTTTCCTTATCCCCTCCCCACTAGATGATTGAGGGCAGCTCGGTGAAGTCCTACGACTCCATCCAGAAGCTTCTGAATGAGATGAGCCAGCTGAAGCAGGCGATCAGCCAGACGGAGCGGCTCAGGCTGTTCCCCACGCACCGCCGCAGTTCCAGCAAGCGCTCGCCCCAGCCCAAGATCAGCGCCCTGCAAGAGGAGGCCGAGGACGAGGTCCAGGACACCCGCCTCTGAAGTGCCACAGCCGCCCCCCCCCCCCAGAAACCATCACAAACAAAGACCCGGATCTGGTGGGGAGGAGCCTGAAAACTGGACGCAGTCGTTCATTCCGTCCTTCACCTCAAAAGGAAAATGTCGGCGCTTTATTTTTTTACAATTCCCTTTTCCCAAGTGATTTTATTTTTGAATTATTCCTGCCTTACACTAGTGGAAGCATATTTTATTTTGTAAATAAAATGAATGAAATGGATGACAGTACGGACAAATGATTAACTTCCGACATCATTATTTTTCTATCGAATGCACTTTATGTAACGAGGTACAGATACTCCTTGGTTTTTTTTCACAATGGGGACAGAGAAGGAAGTAAGAGTATCAGTGCTATGAAAAATGTTTGCCTTAATACAGCGTTAACTCCAGTGCTTCAAAACTGGATATCTGTCAGCTTTCTTGATTTCGCTGGACAGATATGTAATTTAATTTAATGTATAAAATTGATAAATAGTTTTGTAATGGCCCGTTACAAATATACTTGATGACAGTAAGTATCTACCTTGGCACATTAGCAACATATTTTTTACAGTGTAATTTAAGAGTCTTTTCATAGGAATTGACAAAATGTTCTTTTGATACCTTTTCAGAGACAGAGAAACCCAAACAATAAGGGTTCCTTTCCACAGGAAAATAAACATGTGAAAATGACGTGGTAATAACAGTGCAGGTTTTGTTGAAAGCAGGACATTTCTTTCACACTCAGCCGATAGGTATATTACACTTCACTTCACAGGTCTAAAAATATCATCTGTACATATGAACAATTTAAAGTGACAAGTCACAGAAAATGGAACAGAGAAAAAAATGATGTGCTGCTTTGAATCGGAAAAGAGAGAAATGGGTGGAGCCATGCCTCTAGGTAGACATGGCTAGTCAAAGTGTTTATTATGGCTTACAGTTGAGAGAAAATGTCCTGTTTGCAAATACAGTACTTATTGCCACATTCCATTCACTTTGAAACAAGTGAACATTTAGGAACCTAATTCTCATATTACAAACATATGTACAGTCTTTTTTTTAAGTCTACTGTACAAATTCAATACCACTGACAGCAATTTGTCTAACATATATGTTTCTAAATCTTATTTACACTTATTTGGTAAAACCCTGATTCATTCCAACTTTGTTTTAAACTATTTTGCAACCATTTAAACAAAACACTTTTATATTTTAAAATATTCAATACCAAAAAAAACCTGCTTTTGAAATTATCCAAAATGTATTCACCTTAAAATAACGAACAGTTTGCTCTTTTGTTTTGCGTTTTCCTTGAAATTCACATCTTTGTTTTATAATAAATCTCTGGTCCCCAAACACACGATGTTACACATTGTAACAAGTACAGATAACAAAGTACAGATACAGAGGCTGTAATGCTACATTACAACATAGCAATGAAACCCAAAAAAAGTTGGGGAGGGGCTATTTATTGTTGTTTACATGCAAGTCTCTCTGCAGGATCCAGATGTCTTGTGATTGGTTGTTGTTGTTGCTGGGCGGGGCTTGCCTTGTTTTGCTGCTGGTTCTGCTGTTGGTTCCGGTACTCTGCTCTCCCTGCAGGCTCTTGCTGCTTGGGATGGGGAGTTGGGATTTGAGTCGTGCTGTTCGTTTCTCACTGCTGAGGGTGCCAGGGGCGTGGCTGCTGGAGTGGCGTCTTCCTTTCTGTAGGTGGAAGAGGAGTGGCTTATACTGAATGACAGCTAATTATTAAGCATGTTGGAGTCTATACACCTTAATCAGGGGACTGTTTGGCCCATTTGTGCTGTGGGACCCTTTTGCCCTTTTATTCTGAAGAATTAGGTAAACTGCATATCAAGCAAGTAAGAGGCTTCTCTGGTGAAAATTGAATAGGTATCAAGAGTCCAGTCTACAAAGCAAGTCAAAGAAACTAATTTTCCAGACCTGTATATTTTCCCACCGTACAGCTAACCAAAAAAACCACAAACTAAAAGAAAATGCAAATAAATCATAAAAAGCAGAGAAATCTAATTTATATCTCTATTAACCTGGAGAAATTTAAATGGGAAATCTACAGACAACAGCGACAGATTCAGTTATGCAATACATTAGCCTCATCCGACCGGCCAATGGTCATTAAATTGGCAGCCATGATGGATCTGACATGAGTCATACACCATTATCTCTATCAGTTTTATCATTAAAAAGACTGGCACAAACAGTTACCACCATGAACCAATCAAACATAAGTCTTCTTAAATGAACAGGCTTTCCTGGGAAAGACCTGGACGTTAGATTTCAGCTTGACCTACTTGAACCTTCTGTACTCAGCTCCCAATTTTTTCATTTTAACAGGAAATTTATGTCAGTTTTTATGAGATTGTTAATAGAAGCTGGTAAAATTGTGCAGATATCCGGATCTCAGCAATAAGATCCACCAAGACGCCAAACAGCATAGACATGAATCCAGCAATCACACTAATACAATGGTCTTAGATACTGAAGCAGAGTTCACACCAACGTACTGGTCTGGATTCAGTGAGACAGCCAAGGACTCAGAACTGTGAGATGAGGCTCCATTTAGACTTTGTTAAATAAATGCAGAATATTTAATCAATTAATTCAATTAATTAGATCTTGCCCAACTTGCTACCACCGCTCACTAGCTTGAAACTCTTAGTAAAGTTTCTTATCTCAAAAACCATGACAGATGCATGTTCTTTCACAGGAAACTGCTGCTGGTGTGTCACAGGAGGGACATGTACGGGGATCCCGTGCACAGCTAATGTAGGTACAGCACATTCCAGCCATGCCTGGCCAGTAAAGAACTGGGGAGGAAACAGACAGTGAAGTCCTGTTTTCCTCATCATAGCTGAGGGACAGCCGATAAAAACATCTTACTGCTGGAGTCTGTGCAGGCTCCTCATTGTTATCCTGTAGTGTCGTTTGTCCACTGCGGGTGCCTGGAAACACGATGAAGTCCTCACTGGAGGGAGGTATCTGGGAAAAAGAACAGAAACGCAGTATTTACAGCCCCACCTGCTGGAGGAAAAGTGAAACGCACTACGGCAAATGCCCCCTGCTGGGGAAATGGAGAAATGCACTACCTCTCAGGCAGAGGCGAAGGACAGGGGGGTGATAAGAGACGGGGGGTTCGGTTGTTACCTTTCTGATGTCCGGCTCAGACTTGCTGGAGCACATGGTCTGCAGCTGCAGCATCAGGTCTGTCTCGTCGTCCGAAACCAAAGAGAATCGGGAAGGCTCTCCGGCTGCACAGCTGTCAGAACGTGAGCGCGGACACACAAACACATACAGAGTCAGATGTGTCTGGTTTTTCACCGCCCCCTACCGACTTCTTCAAACAATATCTCATTTCAACAGTACCCTTGGCGAGTAGGCTTTAAATCAAGAATCCTGAAATCCAGGAGGGCCACACTGCCTGTTGTCTGCACACCCTTGTGGTCTGTTTCACCACAAGTTATTGGTTGGCTAAACATCTAGACATCTTGTTTTAAATGCCTACAAGTTGTTTTCTTATTTTTCTCAACTAACCATAGAGAAAAAGAGGGTGAGTGTAATGCTCTCAGACCCAGATCCTAACTTACCTCTGAGGTGTGGTGCTCTTCCTGCTCAAGTGGAGGTCAGTGGTGGACAGTGAACCTGCAGGTGGAACAGAGGGAGTATTGGTGACACGGCTCCATTTCCTAACCGCTCAAACAGTGGGGAAACGGAGCGCCCCTCCTCACCCTCTCTCAAACTGCCGCCGGAAGCCCAGCCAGAGAGCGGGCTGCTCTTCTTGCGCGGGCTGGTGTTGGCCCGCCTCCATGCCGCGCTGTCCCGCCCCTTCCTTCTTCCTGCTCCCTTGTAGGAGCCCAGTGCCGACAGTGGAAACCTGCTGCCCCGGAACTCTGCCAGGTGCTTGTCTACCTCTGAGGGAACACACACACACACACCCACATACAGCCCTGGGTTCATACAGAGACACACAACTGGAATAGGTAACCCACACGCATAGGTAAACCCTGTAAGAGATCACAGAAACTGAACTATGAGACACGCCTGGCATGCAACCATGACACCCTATGTAGGGGGGGGGGTGTGGATTCGGTACCTGGGCGGGGCAGTGGGCAGCCCTGGAGGATGGCTTTGTTGACTAGGATGCTGAGGGCAGCCTTGACCACCGCCTGCTGGCTGGGGCTCAGGGTGCTGTTGCTGTTGCCTGGTGACTGTTGCTGGGCCGGACTCTTCCTCACAGTTACCCTGGAGATGACGGCTTCCTCCACCCTTGGGACTACCACCAAGTTCCACAGCCTGGTGAGCCATCTGATCTCACACACACACACACACACACATTAGAAACACAAGCAGCTCACACGCAGAGAGCAGAGAGATTCTTGTGTAACTGAAGTTTGGAGAGACTCACTTGACGATGGCTTGGGTCTGCCCTGGGATCACAGGGCAGGACAGGAACATCTGTGGCCCCATGAGGGCCTCAGGGGTGCCCAGGCGGGACACACAGGAGTTGAGCTGCTGCCACACAGAACAGACCCAGGCCATGGTTCTCCACAGAAGATCGGTCGGAGTCGGGACCTGACCCTTCATCTGCGGCAAAGCACAATGCAGTGTCAAAAAGACACGTCAAAACAGAACCCCATTATAACTGTACCTGATCACTGGCTTAAATATACCCAACCAAACAAGCAACAGTACCAGAAATACCTGAAAATGAACTCTGAAATAATGTATCCTGATAGCAAGACAAACCAAGATCTCAGTAGAGGCATGCAAGCTTGAAATAGCTGAAATTAAAACGAACCATTAAACCGTTGGCCTAGTTTCGTATTTTAGAGGGATTAACAGGTAGTGGAGTCTGAATACAGATACATGTGCAGTGGATTTTATTTTAATTTATTTCACTTGACGTTCAGTGGTTTCAAGGGACGCATTTGTCCTCCCCCATTACTCAGAGCCTTCAAAGCAAGTACAATTCACAGGTGTGAGGTGTAGAACAGAACGCTATCTGTGGGCTTTTTCTCAGAACCCCTCCCCTCTTTCTGACCTTGTGGACCAGTTTCCTGCGGAGGTGCCGCGTCAGCAGCCCGGCCAGCGGCTCCGAGTCCCAGCGCAGCTGGACCCAGCGGAAGTGCTGCTGCAGCAGCAGCTCCGCCCCTTGGAGGTGGGGCTTAGACAGTGTGCCAATCAGAAAGCCTCCTTCCTGGAAGTGATGCAGGCAGCTGCCTTCCTGAGCTGTTGGGAAGTGGGATAACAAATACATTAAAAGGGCTAATTTTAATAGGTTAAAAGTCAGTCACTAACAATAAGCACCATTATTCCTTCATTACAGCTAGTGGGAAAACTTTTGGTACTTAACAAAATCTAATTTAAAATGAAGCAAAAAGAGTCTGTGTTGAGGTAAAGTACCACCTCCCTCATGTTCACACAGAGATAGAGACAGAGGCGCAGGCTAATTGGTCCTTAGGGATGATCTTACACGGCGCTCAAGTGAATGCCATGCTTACAGCCATCAGGCCATCATGCCCTCAGGGGGGCTCTGAGCCCTGGGATATTCACAGAGGCTCAGGGCGGGGGGGAAAGGGCTCACCATGGAGCAGGGGAACAGGGTAAACCACACCCCGGGTCTCCAGACTGTCACACAGGTCACCCAGAAGCTCAGACAGAGAGCGCACTTTCTCCAGACCCTCCAGAATCATCACCACACTGCGACCGGCTGCAGCTTGGTTTGCCGGGACCAGGAACCCTGCGGAACGACACAAACAGAGGGGGTGGAGGGACACAGAGGAAAAAATGGGTTTCGATGAGACACATGGCCATAGAAACAACATTGCACAAAATACAAACAATCAGTCACACACAAGCATGTACACACACGCACCCACACATACACACAAAAGAATGAAATATTTATACAAGTTACCATCGTTGATACAATGATTTTAAAGCCGCCTCACACTAAATTGACTTGCCTTGCTAGTAAAATGTAGAATTGATCTGCGTGCATTTCCTTTGTGATTTCGATAACTGAAAGGACTTAACCCGCAGCATTTCTGATGGTGTAACGCATAAATATTGTCTGACAGCCCGCTGGAGCCCTAGGGCACGGGAACAGCGCACGGAACGCGACACCCGCTCCTCTCTTCCGTCATATCTAAATAAATAACAGATGAATAATTCATGGCTCCGGCTCCTCGCACGGCTGAGAGCGCGCTGAGGAATGAGCGCAGATGTGCTTCACCGAGGGAAAGAGTGACTCACAGGACTGCGCTTATCGCACACCCCGAGCGCTCCCATCTCCCTCCCTCTTCACGCGACACCGACAAACTCGGTTCCCATTCCTGTAGCTGTACACGTTTTAAACATGGTCCTTTCTGATTGACTAAATCAACACACCCTAGATCAGCAATGGAGACGGTCATGAACGAGTGTACGGTACCACAGTTGATGAAGGTCTCCAGAAGCTGCTCCTTGGACAGGTCCTCCTCCATTTCCACAGTGATGATGTCACATCCCACCCCCATGGCCTCCTGCCTGTGCTGGTGGGGTACACAGATTCATGTATTTAAGACTACAGAGCTTTAAACTTCCTTGTAGTGCACAAATGTTTGCTTCGCTGCATTCTGTATTTGCTGTACCTTGATGCAGAGTGATATCTGGTTGGCAATATACCCCTGGCAGCTACCCTCCAATCCATGGAGGATAACATTACGGTATTGCTCCACCTGAAGAAAAAAAAATCACACACACCGACACAATAAATTAACTACATTCACTAAGAAACATGTGACTCCGTTATCAGGAAACGGTCCTTGGATTACATTGTACCATTGCTGCGTAGGTTCACATAGACACATGCAACAGAACAGGAAAGCTTTTTATTAAGACAGTAGGAAGTGTAAAAACTGCAAGCACTGACAGATGAGCCATTCCCCCATTGTGTGTACTGAAAGTGAGGCGTGAGCACTATAAAAACTATATTGTATATCATATATTACTATCATTCCATGTCATAAATATCACTAGACTAAGGCGGATTACTGTAATGCACTAGCAGCCATAAAACAATAAACATGTCATGATAGTATATGAACCAACACATGACTCACAAGCTGCAATTCCAAGCATGGCCAACAGAAGGCGCACAAAGATTGTAGCATTCATCCACTCAGCTAAATCAGTGTATTTATTACATTAGAATGATTAGAATAAATAGACATCGCAATACAGCCTGAAATAAAGGACATGCATTTAATAATTAACTATGGCAAATAATTCCTTCATTCACTGTTCGGTGTGAACTTTCTAAACTAACTCATATGTGTTTCACTGGGTCTGATTGTAATATTTACTTCTGTAAGATCCAGTCAAGGGATTAACCAGCTGAAATGTCACATTTATGTACACTTTCAGGGGGGTACAATAAAAAATGTAAAACAAGTCCACAAGAAATAAGTATAAAGGTAGGAATAAATATTAAAAGGTAGGAAATTAAGCTGCCCACTCAGGAACATAAAGACATCCCACACAAAATAGCACTGAAATAAATAGTTCTAAATATAAGCCAGTACAAATGAATACATTTAAACATGGCTTCAGTAAATACAGGAATACAATTTTTTGATTCCTGAAACACTGGAAAGAAACATCGGACCAAAGGACCAATGAGCTAGTACACAGAGCAAACCATTATTAGCCCACGAGGACCAATAAAAAATCCATATTTTATTGCTGGCATGATTATACATAGCTCAGGCCCTGATGGCAGCAGGAGATCTTCTTCCTTACCAGGCGGACATAGTTATTGAGCAGCTGAAGGGGTATGAGGGAGTCGTACGCGAGCTCATCCAGGGACGACTCCTGCAGGCCTGCCAGGGGATTAAAGGACAGAAGAATGAGCAAACAGAAGCCTGCCAGGCACACCTTCCTGCTGTGGGAGACTGCAGTGGGGGAAGCATATTGCTCAGATCTCCCCTCTGAAATAAGCAGCTTCCTGGAAGAGCACCAGAAAAGCTGCGATTAGCACAAGGTGGGATCAATATCAAAAAGGAGGGCGAATAGTTAACCCCAAACCTTCATACCTAAACCACAATGACAAGCTGAGCAGAGTTCACTTGGACAGAAACCGCATTTCCAGTCTATGGGAATTCAATTCACAGTGAAAAGTATCAAGAAAAAGCATGACTAACTTTGTTCATTAAGCTTTCTTTTAGTGTTCTGGAAAAAAGAGAGGAAAAGAAAAGGTAGATCTCACATGACAGGGTGGGAACAAACCTTTCAATTTGACTGTGATGTGTTGACAGTGACACTTTCTGATCAAGTCCCATGGCGACTGTGAGGGTTCCTGGTCCATGCTCCAAACAGTATTTCCTTTGGGAAACAGGAAAACAACATTGCCTTAATGAAAGCAAGGGGTGACCCACAGACAAAATATCACATCATAACCAAGAGTGACAGAGGATGGCAGAGGATGACAAACAGGAACAAGTGAGAGAGACAGAGGGAGAGAGGGAGAGAGAGAAAGAAGAGAGCAAATAATGTCTCCTGTATGCATACTTCTTGCTCCTTTTTAAACCTCTTCCATCGGTGTATTACTAAATTCGTCATTCCCCTGTGCCTCTTGGGACTTCCCATCTAGACTTGCACATCTCTTGGTCTCATTTTCTCAGTGTCTGAGTCACCCGTCACGGATACCGCGCATCGCACCGTATTAACCGCCGCTAGCAGAGAGGCGTTTTAGCCGTGACAGATCGCTGGCTCCTCCCTCTCCTTTACGATCTGCAAGCCTCTGCGCTGACTGCACCAAGACCAAGATCTCTCATGGAAACGCATGCGGGTGCGAGCGTCATGAAATGCCTTTCCAGAGCCAACTGCTACGGTCTCTGCTACTGGGTCAACAAAAAAAAACCTATAAAAGCTTCTATTGTGGGCTTTACATTTAAACAGGATGTGATTTAAGATACTACACAGAGGGAAAGAGTGAGCACAGTAGGGAGAAAAGGAGAAAGACTGAATGAGAATGTGAGAGTAGTAGAGTGGGAGGGAGAGAGGAAGGGAGAGAGAGAGAGTACCATTCTGTACCAGGTTCAGTATATGTGCTAATCATGTACACACATCTCTGCACACTTCCTAAATGCAGGCCTGCGGTCATTAAACCTGAAACAGCATCCAGAGATTATAATGGAAGCCACAGCTGTTTGGAACGGACACATCCACGCGTTCGTTTTGCCCGTTTCAATTTCTGCTTTCATTCCAGATCTTGTTTTTCATCTCTCAATATTTCATAGCACGACTACCCACAAATAAACGCTGATCAGTGCTGCAATACTTTTATACACATAATGTGTGCCCGAGGCTGTAAATTACAGCTCATAAATCTGGGCCTCGGCAGGGAGGGAGTACAGGCTGAACCAGAGCTACCAGTGACAAAGAAAGTCGGCTTTAAACTGCAGCTCTCAGGAAGGCTCCTACTCGCCCCGTCCGCAGCGTCACACTCGTTGGTTCAATGCTCAGAAACTGCCTTGTACTGAAAAAATGCAAAACTGTTTTACGGTTGCTGAAAATGTTTATTATTATTATTATTATTATTATTATTAGAACGCATTCCATTCAAAGGTCAAAAACAAAATTGCTTTATCTGTTAGAGAAAGCCAATTGTACATGTAAAAGATATACATTTACACGTACAATTGGCTGGGGAAAAAACTAATGTATAGGGTGACCACTTAAGACAGAGTGAGACTGAGAGGGCACAGGTACAGGTGAGACTGAGAGGAGATGGGTACAGGTGAGGCGGAGGGGCGGGGTAAAGGTGACACATTGAGGGGACAGGCACAGGAGAGACTGAGAGGACAGATACAGTTGAGGACATTAAGCTTCCCCTCAGGAAACTCCCTTTTTATTCAGAGACTGTATCAATGACACAGACCACTGAATTTGTCCATGTACTGGACTCTGGGTCTCGCTGAAGATGCTGTGGAGGGTCTCACCAATCAGGATGGAGGAGACGCTGTCAGCGCTCAGGCCCAGGTCCCTGCCGCCGTCCTCGCCAGCGGTCAGCAGGAGGAAGTGCGACGACAGCGTCCCGGTCAGAGCGAGACTCAGCTCCTCCCAGCGCGTGTCCTTGTGAACCGCGACCGCGCCGACCGTGGGGCCGTCCTCCAGCACGTCGACCATGCAAATCTGCTCCTCCGAGCCGCCCTGGATCCGGACCAGAACCCTGTAGGAGTCTGCGGAAGAGAGAGAGAGAGAGCCGGAGCAGCGTGAGAAAACCCAAACCCTCCGCAGCGAGTCAACCTGACAACAGTGCATTGTGGGTCTCATGCCATAAATGGGGATGTAAAAAGTGTTCATCTAGCGCTGAACATCTGGGTCATCTCATCTGACAAAAATATCACACCAGAAGCAGAAAATAAAGGAGACAGTTTGTGCTTTTCTACAGCGACTGGGACTGTGACTGGGGGAATTCACAGGTCCCTGAGCAGAACAATCAGGAACTCGTCTAACAACGGCCCTTCTTTAACTCCAAAAACCACGGAAAGCTGCTGAAGAACTACTCCCCACTGGAATTACCCCAGGCATAAATCCGTGAATAAACGGAAAATATTTTCCTGCCTGTAGGTCCCCAGAGTGAAAAAGTGACGGACCATTTCAGCATCCACAGATAGCGACAGGCACAAAGTATTCCCTGACACGTTATAGAGAACAGAGAAACGCACTGATACGCAGGTTGGATTCCCAGGTGTGGCACTGCCAGTGTACCTTTGAGCAAGGTACTTAACCATAATTGCTTCAGTAAAATATGCAGCTGCAGTTGTTTTTGATAGCCTAAATATGTTTAAAGTGCAACACAGGGCAACATTGATCAATGGAAGCTACGCTACACCAGGATGTTATTTCTTATGAAGGGTAGAGGAGTCAGACCATAGAACCATCGCAGGAAAGTGAACTGTAGAGCCCCAGTACAGCAGCTACCTAGAGTTCCTCTCTGGGGATTATGAAACTGGAGTGCAGCTGCCGTTAATGTTGTCCATAGCATGTGTCAGATGAAACGATCGCTGTGTCATGGTCATACAGGTTTTTTAGTGCCAGGAGAACTGAATTAAACTTAACTCATATAAACTGATATAACCTTTTTTTCTGTTTCTGTGGTTATGTACATATTTGTGGTGTACATACTATTTGTGTATACATTGAGTGTGATTTGTGGGGTGCCTGTATGCATATGATTCCATTAAAACTGTATGAAACTCTAATGCAAAGCTACAGTGTACATATAGGTTTGTATTACAGTTACTGTTTTAGATACGTGACAGGTAATAATCATTTTTATTATTAGAGCCAAAATGGCAGGGAAGGATGGGGTTAAATGAATGAGCTTACAGAGATTTTCCAGCAGGTCCTTGCAGTCGTCGGTGGCCACGTGGTGGATGGTGCGGTTGCAGGCGTCTCTCTGCTCCAGGTCGTGAGGGCTGTGGCCACACAGCAGCTCCAGGCACTTCTGAAAGGAACATATACCGTACCTCAGGGCCCATAAGACTCAGAAAGGACTGTTGTCCTTATTACCTGTGTGTGTGTGTGTGTGTGTGTGTGTGTGTGCACGTGTGAGTGTGCGTGCTTGCATGCGGATGTGCGCGTGTATGCTTGTGTGTTTGTGTGTGTGTGTATGCTTTAGCTCTTTTTCATCTTAACTAAATATTGACCAAAAGGGATGCAAAAAACACCAGCAAGCACGACAGCTTTCAGCACCAAGTTCCAGCAGCACAGCTCCCAAAACCCAGAGTACACACAGCCAGCACTGTACAGAATACTTGTGTGGCATTGAGACAGAGATGTGTTGAACATAGGGTTGGGCAGAAATCCAAGTAGATTATGGGTGTAGCAGAGAAACATAGAATGAGGATATGGTCAACAGCCAAGAAGAATATGGGCATGGCAGAGTGAGAAGAAGAATATGGGCGTGATAGAGAGAAACCAGTGAGAGAATACAGGAGTGGCAAAGAGAGTTCCATGTAACCCATACAGGTGCTTATTACTCAAAGACAGCTGGTCATTCTATTACCCCAGGCGAAGAGTTCACAAGAGAATCTTTCCACAGCATGGACAATCATATTTTATGCAGAGGCCTCTCGCAGGGCTGTGGCTTATGTTCCATTGTAGGATTACAGGAATGTGAGGGAGTACAAGGCCTTGTGTTTAGCGGTGATGTCACAGCAGTGCCATGCATCTGAGTCATGCTTGTTAGAGGTGAGTGACTAACTGACCTGGCAGGGAAGATAGAACACCTGGCCATGACCTCCGAAATGGGATTCAGGAGGATAAATGGGAATAGCGCTGTCTGTCCAAAAGATCATTTTAAAAGGACAGACTGCACAGTGCCAGTGCCTACTGTGGCCCCAGAGAAAGGGGGGGGGAGCATCAAAAAGGATCATTTTAAAAGTGAAAGATAAACAGCTGGGCCAAATTCTGTCCTCATTACAGACTGATCAGTCCTCTGAGTCAACTGATAAAAATAACCAGCTGCACTAGAGGATGCGGCAAAACAAGGACACTCAAAATTTATGTTCATAGGTGTGAAAGTGCATACTCTGGCTTCAGAGTGTGCACTGCACCTGTCCATACCATAGCGTCTGAATGTACAGTGTGCATATGCAAGTATGTGTGATGTATGAGTGTCTGTGTGAGTCAGGTATTTGTGTGGGTTTGTGTGTGCGTGTGTGCATGTGTTTGTGATGAACAAAGTTCACATGGGGGGGGCTGACCTTGTAGCCGTTAGCAGCAGCGATGTAGGCAGGTGTCCAGCCATCTCGGTTAGTGAGGGTCAGGACGCTGCTCTCTTGGCGTGAAGGGTGATACAGCAGGAGCTCCAGACAGCCCACATGACCTCCGGCAGCCGCCGCATGGAGAGCAGTGTCTCCATCCTGCAAAACAGAAAGAGCATCAGCATCCCACCCACACACGCACACGCACACACACGCACATGCATGTACACACACACACACACACAGGCACACATGCATACACAGGCACACAGCACTGCACCACACACACACGCTCACACCACAGCACCACACACACAGGACCTCAGTAGCATAGAGGATATAAACACCTGGAAGATTCCGTTTGCGTGAAAACCTGACCAGCATTACACACACACTTTACTCCAAAAAAATCAAAGACGTACAGCACTAACTTCTAAAAATAAAGACCCAAATCGTTCTTGCCACAAGGAGACCACAGAAGAATGAGTATTAACTTCAATACGCCCCTGTGACTGTGAACTGAATCCCATGGTTAAATCTAGAGGATGATTCACAAAGGGGCTTTAGGCTGCATTTTGGTGAGAGAAGGACAGGGGCGGGGCTTACTGCAGTGGCCAGGGAGCGGTCAGCGCCAGCGTCCAGCAGAGCTCTCACGCACTCCGCATCGCCACTGGAGCCCGCCAGAAACAGAGCGCTCTGCCCCCCCGCGGCCACCCGATTCACATCCGCAATCCCGCCCAGCAGCAGCTCCAAGCACCTGCGGGCACACCCACAGTCACATGCTGATGTCATCACACTTACTCCAATAACAGTCAGGTCAAACATGTGGAGCACAGTAACAGAAAAAGCAGAAGGAGGAGGAGGATAGAGATACAGGCACCAAAGAGATATATGCCTCGATACAGCTGGAAGGGGGCAATACAATAAGATATTCACACATAAATTCAAATACATAATTTACTCTCGGTTTACTGCTGAGTGGTGTTAAGGAATAAAACTACAAAGAGCCCAATGTTTGGGAAAATTCTGATCGACTCAAAGCCCCCACTAGGTGTTCATTCACAGAGCTCTTCACTACGAACTCAAACATGGCCACGTGGTCTATGGCGTCAGCCTTCACGGTCCTATTAAACTAAGCACTCTTTGAGTCCTTACATAAAAGTGTGTGTGTGTGTGTGTGTGTGTGGGGGGTGGGGGTCTATGTCACATGATCTATCGTGTTACAGGTAGCCGCAGCACGACCCACCTGAAATGTCCATGGGCAGCGGCCGTGTGTAAAGGTGTTAATCCGTTTGCATCAGAAGCTTCAGCAGACGCCCCTGCAGCCAGCAGCAGCTTAATGCAGTCTGGAAAAGACACGGGTGGCACTGTCACTACCGGGTGTCAATGAAACTCACACTCTGCTATGCCTGGCCACCGTGGCAGTGTACAATAAATAAAAATAAACCAATACAAAAACAAATGAATCCCTGAGACAGTACTTGGTTGGGCATACCGTTACTAACAAGTCTAGTTCCTAGTTAAGGGCCATGCTTAATACAACAAAACGATTTACCAGGAGATTCTCAAAAACAAAAATAATACCAAAGTTATATGCTCAAAATATTATTATAAAAAGGTAATTCACATAAATGCGTGAAAAGCCACTTTTAACCTTTTTCCAAAGAGCAGGCTCAGGTAAACCTGCTTTTGAGGTGGGTGCACATTGTTCAGCCGTTACCTGTGTGTCCATTTTGAGCAGCAGAGAACAAGGCAGCATTTGTGTCCTCATGGGTGTGACTAATATCCTTTGGATCTGGGTTAAGCAGCATTGACAGTAAAGTGACGTTTCCCTGGGTAGCAGCTTCGAGGAGGGGGGTGCACCCGTCAGCCAGGGGGGCGGGGTCACCACTGGGGAGGGAGGGGGCTATGGAGGAAGTCCAGCCTGGAGGATAAAGCCACATTTACAGGGAGGAAGTGACATGGTCCCGACGCCTGCCGAGGCACAAACCCAACACCTGCTCCCAGGTACCTTCCCCAACACTATTGCTCTCCCAACACAGGATGGCTTACAGCCCAGTACAGCCTCTATAGCTCTGGAATTGTGAGGGGTGTACCATGAAGAGGAGTACCTGCTCCACTGCCAAACTGCAGTGTTCAGCAGTGGAAGACTGCCTGTTCATTAGTCAGGGATTCTAAGTGACACTGCTCTAATTACACTGCAGTTTATTTATACTGTACTGTCGCTATATTACACTGTCATTTTGTTCTTGTCAACAACAGCATCTCCCATTGGGAAAGACTACTACACCCAGCTAAGCTAACCGATAGCTCTGGACCAGGGCACTACAGGAGCAAATAAACTGGGTGGAAGGTCATGCATTGCAGGTGGGGATCAAATCAGTGGGCGGGACATCTCACATCCACCTTCCCTCGCTGTTTGAACACTCAAATCCATTAAATCAAATTCAACCAAATGAGCTCAGTATTGATACACACACACACACACACAGCCTTGAAATCAAACACTGTTATTAATGAAAAGACAGATACAAAGGATAACAGTGAGAGTTATGCTCCCATCTACCCACAACCATAGACAGTATATTAAATGATACGCATGCACATATAGCTATGTACTATAAGAGGACAGAATTCCGTTACTTCCACAGACACAGATACCATGTACCATACTTTTCAGAGACAACAGACAGGTAATCATAATTTCGGGATATATGTGCAAAATATGTTTGCATGTAAACAGTTATGTATCACTCTCTTAGGTCAGTGCTTTATATGTAACATAGAAATACTAGGCCAAGGTGGCACAGGAGCAGAGAACTGTGGAGTCGTGCTATCGTGTGATTTCGGTACAGAGGGGTTAAATGGGTGACTATTCCAGCAAGACAAGCAGAAGACCGTGAGAGCTCGCATTTGACTTGAGTACTAAAAAGCAGAAGAAAATAGAAATCAGCATTAGCATTGCAAAGAATGCTTACTGTACGCTAGAATGATCATTGCCTAAAATTCTAATATTCACCAAAGGGGACTGATCACCTTCTGAGTAAGAGAAAGGAGAAAGGTTGCTGCTGGTGGAACAGATGTGCTTTGGAATCTCAGGTTATATATAGAACATATATATTAAAAAAAAAAAAAAAAAGATTAGAAAATGACTGTATCAGCAGGAAATGTATTTTCCCAGCTACATGCTGAAAGTCAGCGGCATTCTGGGAAGTAAGAGCAGCCGTCGCCATAGCAACTCCCAGCATCTCTGTCAGTAGCTCTGGGCTGCACTACACTTGAAATTGAAAACCTGAAGAATTCAATCAATGTTTTTTTGTCTCTATCTATAACAAGGAAGCTTTCACAGAGTGGGCCAATAAATCAGTGATAAGAGCATAAAAGCATGCCTCCTGTACTGTTGAGATTGATGCTGCAAAAAACAGCACTCTTCCGTAAACAAGCACACACAATTGTCTTCTGGTAGGAAAATAAATCTTCCAGGGAAGGCCTACAAGCCATCTATAACCCATCTAGTACCCATTAAAAGATTTTAAAAAGATCCTTACAGAAAACAATGTTAATGACTTAGAAAATAAAAAGGCTACATGCTCTTCACGGTTGTACTCAAAACAAAGACCAGAGGATTATAATTAAGAATAATTATCCTGTAAGCAATCCAATGCATCTACGGTGAACACATTTCAATCCTGCAAAAATCAAAGTCAAACTTGGGCAGAGCTGAAAATAAAGCAGTTTCTTAAAATGCAAGACAATCAATTTGATTGCCTAATCTATCTATTTGTGGGTCTCTTTTCTTAACTAGTACACATGAAGGTGAACCCCAGGACAGTGTATCATTGGTTGGAGACAGGACAGATAGCACACAGCATGCGATGGAGGGGAGAAGGGATAGAACAGCCACTGGCATCAGCATCAGAGAGAAGTTTTTGAAAGGACCCTGAACTCCCCCCAACTCCCTGGCTTATGGGCCTCATCTGCCAAAATGGCTGAGGCATAGATATTGCTTCCAAGACAGAACAGGTTTTTTAGAGCAGCTGAAGAGTGTACATTTCTTAAAAGGGGAAGATAGAAGAGGCATACTCAGAGTGAAATTTTAAAGAGGAAAAAAGGTATTTCAGCCAGAACAGTCCCTTTAGGTTTGTGAGAGGACAGTGCACCGGGGCAGTTCGTGTGTGTGTGTGTGTGTGTGAGCGTAGAGTGCGGTGTGTTTTGTTGCAGTTAAACAGGAGTGTTTGGATGCAATCATGGTGGTGTATTTAGGTCATGTTAGCCCGGTGCATTTGGGTGTAGCAAGCGTGTGTTCGGTTGCAGCGAGGGCGGTGTGTTCTGGTCCTTTACCTGAAGCTGCTGCCAGGGGTCTGTCTGAATCACAGGGTCTACAGGATGAAGCGCTAACAGGGTTTATGGGGGGGCTACTGACAACAGCGACGGCGACAGGGTGGCACTCTGCACATGCGGCCCACTGCGGCTCCTGCCCCGGATGGGGGTGGGCACCCACCTGAGATGCAGTCAAGGCTGGGACAGGACTGGCCCCACCTGTTCCCGCCAAGTCAAGGGCGGGTTTGGGTGGGAGCATGGGCGTGGCTGGCTTTGAGGGGACCCCCACACCGGAGGCGGGGGACCTGCTGCCATCGCCCACCACTTTGATAGGGGGGTGGGGCGCGGAGGGGGCCTGCGAGAGGCCCGGTTTTTTTGGCGGGACGGGCGGGGGGTTGCCCCGGTCGATCTTGCCCGACGTGGGGGACTTGATCTGCGCGTGGCCGAGCCGTCCGGGGAAGGGCCCCCCCTCGGAGGTGGAGTGAGGCAGGCCGGGCCGCACAGCGCCCCCTGCTGGCCCGCTGGTGAAGCGGGAGAGGACCTGGGTGACGGTGTGTCGGGCCTGCTGCTTGGCGACCAGTTCCCTGTTGGAGGGGGACACGTCTCGGGACCGGGGGCTCTGGGCGCCCGTGCCGTTTTGGTCCTGCTCCGGGGGGGGCGTCTGGAACTTGTAGCGGGCGGCCTGGACGCGGGGGCTGACTCCCGTGGGCAGGGAGGAGGTGGGCGTGCCCGGCGAGTGTAAACTGTGAATGGGCGTGGCGGGAGCGAAAGTGGGTGGGGACTCGCCTCCAGACGGCCCGTTCTCGGCCTGAAGAAGCCCCCCCGGGCTGCTGTAGCCCGGACCCCGTGGCATCCCGCCAGTTTTGGGCAGGTTCGTGGTGCCGTAGTTCCCGCCAGGTGTTTTGGCGGGCACGGCTTTCTTCAGACCCTCGGCCCCGAACTCCCCGGCCAGGTCCGTTTGGCACGAGGCTGCCCGCCAGCTCACGGGGTCCGTCTCCACGGCGACAGAGGCGGTTGCCTTGGCCGCGGTCGCCGTGGCGAGGCTTGTGCTCGTTGGGGACGGGGCCTTCGCGCCCCTCTTGGTCCTGAGCTCCTCCAGCTGCCTCCGCAGGCCCTCGCTCTCCGTCTTGAGCTCCGCGCAGCGCGCCTCCTCCCGCCCCAGACACGCCCTCAACTGCTCCCGCTCCACGTCCATCTCCGACAGCTGCTTCTCCATCTGCGCCTCCATCTGCTGGCCCTTCTGACGCTCCGCCTTCAGGTCCTCCTCCAGCTGCCCCGAGGCCTTGCCCTCCTCCTGCAGGCGGGCTGACAGCTCCTCGAACCTCTGGCTCTCCTCCACCACGCGGGCGGCCAGCTGCCGGCACTCCCGCACCAGCATGGTGACGATGTGCTTGTTCTTCTCGCGCTCGTCCTTCAGCTGCGCAGTCAGCCTCCTGTGCTCCTGCTGCAGGCTCTGCAGCTGCTCCTTCTCCTGCTCCAGCTGCGCAGGGAGAGAGGAGGGTGAGGGGCCCAAATAAACAAACACACACACGTATGCACACGCATGCGCACACACACCCACAGGCACGCGCACGCACGCGCGCATACACACACACACTCTCTCTCTCTCACACCAAATATCTTTCTTACATAATCACAAATACATGCAGACACACATTCTGTTTCACCCTCTGTTATGCATGCATTATTTATAAAGTAGATTTGCCCTGTGGAAAATTGTGAGTTCCCTATCTTGTTTGAAATGAGGCCATGTGCTTTACACTGTTTTCACATTCATGTCTGCATTTAGAGGAATGACTACAATCAGCCCAGGAGCAAAGTGCTGCGCTCAGGGAGAGAAACTCAAAAGTGTACAAAAGTTAAGGAGGAAAGTGAGACCGTAACAGAAACTGACTACAAAAAAAAAGAGGCGAGATCTAAAGTTTCATGCAGATGATTCAATTACGTTGACTTGTCAACCAGGAGCAACCATATGTGGACGCGGAGCTATTGTTAGCCTAGTGTTGGCAGTGAATGCCCCAGCCTATCTGAGCTCCCCAAGCAACAGGCTGCCCCGTGAAGTCTCCTGCCTCCGCTCTCCTCAGCATGTCGGAACGATACGCAATTAATCCCCGCTCAGCCTCCCAAAACAAACAGTTATGCAGACGAGAGTGCATAACGATTGTAATAATCTGGGTGAAACATTTTAAGTGGTTTTTTTTTCTCCTATGTTCAGTAGATGCACTAATCCAGAAGGGCTTGCAGAGAGCTCTTTGTTGACACTTACACGGCTGGATTTTTCCTGAACCAGTTCAGTTATGTAATCACCCATTTTGCTCAGTGTGTCAAGCTTGCAACCTTCTTGTCACCGATCCGAGTGCCACCAGTACTAAACTAGTAGCCACCACTGTATAACCAAGGAGTTACTATATTTAAGTCAGAAACTTAGCAGCCACTAAAATAATACTGACAATAACTGTGTGTTATGAAGACTTAAGTAAGAGACTGTATACATTTTTATGCGCATGCCAGAGAGTTAATGTTGTGTGTGAGTGTGTATGTGTGCACATGTATGTCCTGACAAGGTTCAATAGCGAAGCCTACAACGATTCATATGATAAATCACCTGCGTATTGGCATACCACCTGTGCTTTTAAATTCGCACACTCCACATGATTCATATGATTAATAACCATTTCAACAATTTGTAGAGAACAAATTTCCCTTCGTCATAGCGCCAGATACATTTCAGGTTTCTCACAGTGATGCCCTGAGACATGTTATGAAACATGTTATGACAAATGACATGTTTCACTCAACGGCTCCGCCTTCTCATTTAGAACAGTGCAACAAGTTTGCTTACTGTAGCAGGGTGGTCACCAACACAACAGTGAAATATGTACCTTATCGCCATAGCAACAAGTATAAGGTGTATGCGTGAGCACTGGAAAGACAAGATTTTTCAGAGCTTCATTTCAAACTGAAATCTGAATTTGGGTGGCAGGTAGGCTGCCATGGCAACACATCTCAGCCCACACCCTCAACACAAAAATTAGGAATAATATGCATCATTTATGAAGAAACTGTGCTTGTAGAAAACTTATTTATGGCTAATATTAAAAATCTTATACTTCACAGTATAAGCGTGCTTATGTTCACAGTGTCATTTGGATGTGTTCCCCCAAAGCTCACACAGCACCTTATAACTGCACTAAGAAACCAATTGAGCATGCCTGACTAATTAAAAACACCGGTGAAGCCACTTGTCCCAAACATTACGGTGTCTCGAAATGGGGGGAATTATGTATAAAAAGTTTGATTACAAACTGAAAATTGGATTAATAAATTATTGAACAAGAGCTCTGCAGTGCCTGATATTTCTCAGAACTCAAACAGAACAGAGAAATTGATAAAACTTATGCGTGCGGTAACTGGGACAACATGCTTTGGACACCTTTATTACTTATTTACGGATATCTGAAGTGAATTAGAAGTACAATAATTGGTCATGCTGATGGGAGTATTAAGCTTCGCTGAGTAACTGGCGGGGGATTGGTTGGATGTGGACGGTAGGCCACACCTTTTTCTGCCTGCTCTCGGCTGCAGCCAGCTGCGCAGACATCCTCTCCTGCATCTTTCTGCAGTGGGCCATGACAGCCTCCAGGACGGAGATGGGGCTGGCGCCTAGGCTCCGCCCCTCCTTGTCCCCTCCCCCGGGCTGTCCGTCACGCTGCAGGGCCAGGAAGGGGTCCGTGATGGTGAAGCAGGCGTAGCGCTCTTGGATGAACGTCTCCTTCCTGCGGGCCTGTGGAGACACATGGCTGTATATGTCAACCTCAGAGTGGAGAGTGAGACCACATGAAACTCGAGAAGGGTGTAGTGGAAATCAATGTTTTGCTGAGAACAATTTTTTTTTAGAGGTTCCTACAGCTCAATAACTCCTCCCCTTACGGGAGTCATGGGGGGTCACGCTATAAATGGGCCATGAGTCAACGGGTGTGGCTTTTGAGTCCCAGAAGGCCAGTCCTTACTGTCGGTCAGCCATTATTTTTACAAGGCACCTGCTGTGTTAGATTCCTGCAGGACAGATGTCTTCGTGCAGCTCAGATGTTGCATTTAACCTCCTCGATAAGATACAGAGCAGGCACAGCGATGGAAATGAAACTGCTGAGGAATATTAACACTACAGTGAGGAGACAGGCCACCTGAGACAGCATTAGGCTTGTCTGTATCAGCTCAGAAGGTATTAAATATCATGCACCATGAAAGATATAATAACCAAAACAGTATGATATATTTCATCAAAAGAACGTCCACTCTGCCTGTAGTCCAGCTGGCACCAGCCTGAGTTATACATATGACTCATGCCACTCACAAAGTTTACAAGCTCAGCAAAAGGCAGATCAGCACAAGATACCCACAGAAAAATAAAACTAATTTCTTTACTTTCCTGTACCAGAAAGTAAAGAAATTAGCTTGCGCTAGATTAGCAGACTAGAGAGAGAGAGAGAGAGAAAATGGGTCAGGTCTGCTCTTTGAGCAATGGACATCTGTCATGCTTCTCATAGCGAATCAGAGCTCAGATGCTGCACAGAGCCAATGGGAAACCTCTAATAATACTCTGTTTACAAATATAAATAACAAGAATACAGCTGAGAAGGACCTCCTCCACTGGGCCCCAGTCAGAGCAGGGGACTCAAATGGACTGCAGGAGCTGGTCATTACTGATGACGGCACTGGTTATAACATAAGAATAAGATTTTTATTTTTCAAACAAACAAAAACACAACACTAGGCCAGTGCAACGCTTGCAGTTGTTTTAAGATGACTAGCCTAAACCAATACATATTAACATCCATTTTACATGCAAGGCTTTATCTGACAGTCTGAGGCAGAAAATATTTCATCATGAGCATTTCAGCACGAGGCCACCAAATTTTATATCCGTTGTCCAGGCAACAGCATCAGATGAAAATAACCAGCCTGTCAAACAAAATAATGGACAAGACCTGATTAAATAGTGTTTTTCATTCAGAAATATGTGACAATTTGACACTATCGTAAGCATATCCATCGTGAACAGTAGGGAGGATGTAGGATCTTTAGGGCTGGGCTATATGCTTCTCACTGGCCCTTTAAAGAGGTTCCATTGTCTTCCGAATGGCAGACTACCCAAACCATGCAAACAGGACCTACTATAGCCATTTCAATAACATTCAGGACACAGAACCTGTGTGTAATTACATAATTACAATCAAACTTTCAGAAACGCCTGGGCAAGCAGTCTCATGAGGGGGAGGGGGGGGTGTATGCGGGGTGGATGTGGGGGGATGAGAGAGACCGTAAGAGTGAGGAGGAGAGAGGCAGAATAATTTTTAAATCCCCGTCTCCTGATGGCTCGTACCACTGTACCACTGAATATCTAAATCCCGGCTTAGCGCCAGAAAAGTACTCGCATCCATTATTTAAGCCCCATTAATTCTGCATTAATGAGTTTGTCTGAATTTTACATCTGCTTGCAAGATTTCAATCACAGACAGGGCTGCTTTATTGAACACAATGACTGGCCAAGGAGAAGGATTCCTGCTTTTAGCATGATGGTAAGATTGATAAACATGATTCCCTGCATTCTGTATGCTTACAACGACAAAAGCTGCGATTTCCAAAGAGCACCTCCCTCATTTCAGGTATTAAACTTTTAACTAAAAGAAAACAGACATTGAATTAAACAGTTACAACGTGCAGGGGAATGACGTGGTTTTATCTGATTTAGATTTAGACAAAGATTTACTCTTAATCTCCATGGTCTGAAAGATTACTGAATGAAGCACACTGTTCAGACGGATAACTGGAGTTAGCCGTTACTCTAGCCATGTAAGATCACGGTAAATACAAAGACTGGGGAACCAGACCCCGGTTTGCCAGTTTCTGCAGCAGTACTAACTAGAGCAGACAGATCTCCACAGAACACCGATGAAGCACAGAAACACAGCTAGACACATGTCCAAAAACACGTTTTGTCCAAAGCCATTGCATCTAGATAGTGTATGACCCTCCCCAAATCCTAACCAGTACTATAATCCCAACTCAAAAAAAAACACACAATCCAGTCTTAAACTCATTACTGACCCCAGCTATAACTGCAACACTGACACCAGTAACTACGACCCTGACCGCAACCTTAACACTGACTGAATTTCTAAAGATTATCAATAAGACTAACAGTCCTAACTGTGCCACCTGTAAGCAGCTCACATATTTTACAAGGTTGTTGGTCCTTAAATACTGCAGGTTGTAGATAGTGCTAATTACAACCATCCATAAGCTTGCACCCACTGTGGTGTGGTTCAAATCAGGAAATCAGCTAAGGAGTATACACAGATCCCATCCCGCACCTCTGGAAATACAATGGTGAAATTGCACAGCTAATCTTAGAAACTTTAAAAATGGAGGCTCACGGGTAAATAAAAAATGGCACTGCATTGACCTTTCTGAGAAAACTGGGAGCCTCTTCTTGCCCTATTTAAACAAATGCTTTGGTAGTGCCCCCAGGGTATCATTTACAATGGCACCCAATCAATAGATTCCAGTGTACCTGGAAATGTCCAATCAATACTCCACTCTATTGAGCTCTCTGGGGTACATTACTGCCCCCCCCCCCCCAACATAACTCTCATAAAATATGAAGACGTGTGAAGGAGATGCTGAACTGAACATGGTGAAAATTTGGACAAGCCACTAAACATTTCTGTGGTGAAAAGTCAGTTAAAACATCCAGTTCAGATAAAACCCCAACTACACTCAACTGAAAGGCAAAAGTTTTCTAGCTAACGAGGACGTAGCCAGGCTATTCCCAGGTAAAAACTGAGCTATATTGGGGTTAACCTAGTCTGCTTATGTCAAAAAGTTGCTCAGCCTAGATTTCCACCCATTTAGAAGTCTATATTCCAGGTTTTCCTCGATGGGTGCAGAATGGCAAGGACAGTATCACAGAGGACCACAGAAGGATGTCTCACTTAAGTCAGAAGATCCCTGGTTCAGAGTGCTTCTGGCTCAAACAAGGAGGTTTTCAATGACATCAACAGTGTGCTCTCTTTACATCTGCAAATCCTGTCTCATCCTTTCTTTCTCAGTGTGCTCCTTTGTGTACTCTCATTTTTGTCTTTCTCTCTCTCTCTGTCTGTCTCTCCCTTTGACACATTTAAGCTGGCTAAGTATGTTTAAGCACAACGCTGTGTGCCAAAACCTTCTGAATTCCAAACTTAGTCCACGCATGCATCTATAATCAGGTTCTGAGGCCTCTAGGCACGGAGCTTGTTTTTCAGAAATGATCCCATGTTTTCACAAAGATTATCTCTGTTTATTCTTCCACAGCAGTTACAGGTCACAGCAGAGAAAATTCATATTCACAATTGGGTGGATAAATTATGACATACCCACAACAAAGGCTTTCCATAAAGACAAGACAGATGTATAAGACTGAATAAGGAAAACAAGTTTTCTCTGGACTTAAAAACCTCTAAAGCTCAGCATCATCGAAAGCTCAGAACCATGTTCTAAAGAATAAAACAACAACAAAAAAGAAAGAAAAAGAAAAAATTGAAACATTTCAAATCTTTCTTCAACCCCACCAACGCACTGCCATATATCAGTTAATACCCACTCATGACTTGATGGACTGTTACATTCATTTTGGAATTAGCAGGGTCATGAAAGGTGTTCAGGCAGCGTTGGGCTTTAAAATGTCAAATGACAAGTCCATAAAGTAGGCTGAGCTGATTCATACATCCAACAAAGCATCTTCCATCATCTGTCATCCCTGCAGTCACTGGACCAGCAGAGGATCCTGGGGTTTTTCCCACAAATGATTCAAACAATACGGATGACAATGACTGCGCAACTGAAACAGATGCTGTCACCGCTCCTCCCAGAAAATGACAGCACCTTTAAATATTCATTGCCAGTGAATTCAGGAGACATGATTTACGCATTCACTGGAACATTTTGTAAAGAAGATCCAAAGTCAAACACCATAGTGAAAATACACTGAATCATGCACTCATGACTGAGTGAGGGACGCGTCTCAGAACTGTCGCTCTCTCTTTTGCCCTCACAGATCTGGCGGACGCTGGCGTTTTGGTGCGTGTAACTGTGTCAGGTTCCTCCGAATGCCGCTGTGATAGCGGAGAGCCGCGAACAGGCCGGGGCTCTGAAGCTGCAGAACGCTGGTGGGAGAAAAACATGAGATTAATCCTGCCGTCGCTGACAGATGGAATGCTACAGACTCGTAGCGGAGGGACAGAGGGTGTATTGTAGGGACAGTCAGTCACCTGGGCGCACGGTTAGCAGGTGGCAACAAGGAGGGGCCAGAGGGACTGGTGGACGAAGCGATCGCCTGGATCAGTCAACACGAGACGTAATGCAAAGGACATACTCTGCACTCTCCTGGGTGACAAAGAAACCGTTCTTCACTGTGACATCACGATCTTCTGCCCGACTCTGCGTGCGCTTCTGGCTATGGATTACTGTCAGAACAGCACAGCACCACAGCAGCAGGACTACTGTACCGTTGTAATATGCGAGCTGCTGGAGAAATAACATCGAGCTTTCAGTTGTGTATTTGGTATCTTGCCAGTCTCGGAACCTGAATACTGGCCAAAGCACTTAGTGACCCAAACCAACAAACAAGTTCCCAACTTATTCGAGTCGCCAGAGGTAAGGAATGATTTATCACTGTGTCCTCACAGGGATAATTTCAGGACACAAATCGTTGTGTTTGTAAGCACTTTTAATCGTATAAAACATAATGCAGTTAATTGCAAATGCTTTTGGTAATGAAGCAAATATGAGCCTAGCTTGAGTGTTGCTCCCAAGCACAGCTGGTGCTGGGTTATGAATCAAGGTTTGAAAAAACAAAACAAAAAAAAAACTAAAACAAAGATCTTATCTGGCTTTGTACCTGGTGTCTTGTTTCTGCATCTAACTGCGTACACTTAGCCCACTCAAAGGCACTTGGTTGACAAGACACCTGCCACCAGGCAGTTCCACATATAATGTAAATACAAAACATGCTCACACATTTCTGCCAATTACTGTGCAACACCCATCAAGCACAAAAGCATTATGGGACTGTATGCAACCCACATTGCCAGGCCATTACAGGTCTGCTTTTGTGTGACTCGGGCCTCTGCAGTACTATGGACCAGACCACCCTTGCTTGGATGCCGCATAGGGCAGTTTGAGGTTTACGCTACACTGTAGCAGCATCAGCGCAACCACTTCCATTCCCACAACAGCCACTGCCTTCCTTCTCATAAGAATCGCCACCTTCATTCTCACCACAATAACAATCTCCACCTCTGCTCTTATGAATCATGACCTCCATTCTCACCACAACAAGCATCTTCCCATCTGTTCTTACAGTAATAACCACCACCTCCATTAACACCACAACATTACCCCGTTCTTACAGTAATAACCACAACCTCCATTATCAGCACAACAACTGTCATCACCCCTGTTCTTACAGTAATACAAACCCCGCAACCTCCATTTCTCATTTACAGTAATAACCACCTAGTAACCTCCATTTTCACCACAATAACCACAACCACCTCTGTGCTTCCCGCTCCCTTTAAATGGACCAGTTCCGTTCTCTCTCCCTGGAGCAGAACCAAGTTTTATTCTAAGAGTGCCCCAGAATCATAGCGCTGAGCCAATTTCACTGGATTCATCAGGCACACTTGCTACCCCAAGCAGTGTTCCTGATGCAAGGCGAATGTATATTTATAACAGAAGGCTGAAGGACACATTCACATTAGAGGAACGATGTTCATCATACTGAAAAATACATAAGCTTGAAAATACAGTGATAATTCAAAGGCACCAAAGAGTTATTCTTGCTGCACATAAACAGGTCATGTAAACCAAGCCTCATTAGATGCTCATAAGAGCAGCAACAAACAAATGGAAACACAAAGCTCTGCTCAGCTGGGCCAAATGCATTTGAATGAAGACATTTAATAAATTGCACACTCCCACATAGATAAGGTCCAGCCCAGTGGGCTTATTGGAGGCACTGAGGGAATGGTGTACAACAATGTGTTTGTTGGGCTCACTTACAACAGAATGCAATGGACACCCCCACATACTACACAGTGAGCTTGGAAAACAGAACATATAATAAATAAAATCACAGGGGATTCCTTTCATTTCACCACCACAGTCAGGCTTAGAACTGCAGAAAGAAACCTTCCCAGCATTCTCGTCAACCACTGGCTGTTTTTCCACTGGCCTCACTGAAGCTCAGGGGAACAAGAGGGATTTTCTGAGAAGGTGCAAAGGCCACAGCTCCACCTATGAGAAAAGCATGTGGAAAGTCTAATACATATAAGTATGCGGTTACAGATGCAAGATATGGATACCTCTCCTCTGTGATATTTTAATATTATTATATTATTAAGGCAATAACCTGCTTTGCTCAACATGGCTGACTGTATTACGAATCCCATATCAAGTGTAGAGTTTGTCTATTCCTTCGAGATGTGCAAGAGTTTGACATTTTTATTAATAAGACAGAAAATGTGAGAAATCAGATTCTCGGTGGTACTGACCTAAATGGCTCCAGTGTGTCTGAAATTGGACAAATTTATGTCATTCAGAATGATAGCTCATGGATGCATATGAACTCTTAAATATGTTATCTTGATGTTACACCAGCCAAATACTTATGTGTTCATAACGGTATGCACTGATATCCTCACAATCATTAACGGCTCATTTGCTCCTGTGAGTTGCATTTTACTATAGATTTGCCATGGTTCAGTCCCTCATTAAGAAAAGCAACTGCAATTATTTTGTTCTGTTCCTGACATTTTCATTGTACATCACAATTTACTAGTGTTTTTCCATTGCTCACAATACTCACTTGTGTTTTAGTATTTATACAATTTGTCACATTTTATTTTATCTGGAGAGTAATTTGAGCACCTGTATGAGAATTGGTGTGCATTAAATTATTATGAGCAGCAGTATTCTCATCATTATCGTCCGCACTGTACCAACCCAATAATGAGAGGTACAGCTGCTTTTCATAATGCTACTGTAAGGCTGTGTGCTATAGTCCTTTCAGATAATTAACAGTTTTTTTTTTTATACCTGAGGCTATAGGGAATGTTGATCAGTAGTTCATAATGACAGCTTCAAAACAATGCATGCCAGAATATATCTGAAAGTACCCGGTAGCTTTGTGCTCTGCAGCCTGAACTATTCTGTTGATGTTCAGTTTTGACAAAGACTTGAGGGTTCGGGATTGTCGGGAGCACAGGGATGACAAAAAAATTGCAGCTGAACAAGATAACTAAAATTCCTAATGTCCAATGACCATACATATGCACATATACTAAGTGCCAACTGCCATCAGCGATCTGAATTGTTGGCCTACGACCCAGCATGAGTGAGTCATTATGAGAGACAGGCGCTTCCCCGTGCTCCCTAGCGATGCCTAAGAGCTGAAATGAATGAGGAAGGGCTTCGATGCAGGGGGAATCAGAGCTTTGAAGCACCGCACGGAGCCGGACGTTTCTACCACACGACTCTCCTCTGACATATGCTGCTGCGAGTTCCCGTCTCCCCCCTGGGGGGGAAAGCATGTTCTTAAAAGGAGTCATGTGACCGGCCAGAACTGCGGGAATCAATAGTCACGCTGTGTGATCAATGTGGTTACCAAACTGCGGCAGACGCAGCAAAATCCCTGTATCCATTAAGCTAAATTTCAGCAAGGCAACCAACATGCTAAGAAAGGGATCAGTGCAACAATTGCACAGCGATGTTTTAATCACCTGTTTAACTGTTCGAAGGCATACACGGCAGTCTCACAGTTAGGATGACAGCACAATTGATCTGCAGAATCGGTCAGCACATCATCTCCAGGGTTTTTGTTTCCCAGAATTAGGGCGTTTCATCGTCTCCTTCCAACGTGCTCTGTGAGCTCAGGTTTTTTTCCTGCTAGCGCTGCATTTCCCCAGTAAGCTCTACGCTTCACCGGTAAGCCCTGTGCTTTCCCAGAGCTCCACGACGACAGCTTATTTCCCACGAGTGCTACAACCATGTCATTCAAAATTATTTAATGATGGTGTTCATCAGTCAAAGTTTAGATGCAAAATTATTTAATGATGGCGTTCATCAGCCAAAGTTTACCACGGTCTCATCCTAGAGGATGACTTGGCATTCCGTACCAGCACGCTCACTATCTGCGCTATGCTGTTGTCTCAGTAAAGTTCTCTGAGCAATTCACAACTGCTATAAACAGACAGTAATCATTGGCAAAGGAAATGGGCCGTTGTGCCATGTGCACATCTCCAAAGCGCTTCGGTGTGACTTGGCATAAGGCTAGGGCCAAAGCACATGAACAATGGCCGCTTTCGCATTGTCCCCTGAGACCCTCTCATGGGACACACAGAGCCGGACAGACTCTTTCTCTGTGTGCTTGAATACGCTGGGCAGATTATCTTTGTTCAGGAATAGTTTCCTCCACACCGACTTCATGCTGGTTCTCTCACCATATGGTCCCACTTCAAATGCCCATGCTCACTTGTGATACCCAAACCACAGGAAGAAAAAAAAAATAGAATGTACCAAAAAAAGGTTTTATTTTGTGCTGTCTCACGCCTGTCCCACCTCCAAAGATCCGGTTGTGAGCGACTGTGTTTATGAAGTGGGAGGTTTAAGCGAGGTTTGGCAAGGTTCTGGTCACGCCAAACGGTGTGACGAATGCTTACGACACACAGCTGTTTCCAGTTCTGTCATGCAAGCTGGCCCGGGACTATTTTGAGCCTGCGTTTGTGGGTGGAGGTGTTTATCAGATATCAGCTAACAGCTAAAAACATAACCCAGTGCACTGGGGCTGGGTCGCTCTACACCACCAACAGTCAGAGACAAAGGTCAATACAGCCACGAGGAGCCAATCCGCATGCAGCTCTCGGGGTGAGAGCACTGTCACCGTGACAGCGTGGCCTTAAATAGCTCACCTCCAAGCATGCAGGGAAGAGGGTAGCATAGACACTGAGGACCCAGTGACACAGCAGTACAGAGAGGGCAAAAGAGTTCTGGCACTCCATCACACTAATGATATCCAGGCCTGGAGGGCTCCCAGTGATATAGGTAAATGGTAAATGGACTGCATTTATATAGCGCTTTTATCCAAAGCGTTTTACAACTGATGCCTCTCATTCACCCATTCACACACACACTCACACACCAACAGTGAAAAGCTGCCATGCAAGGTACCAATCAACTCATTGGGAGCAATTAGGGGTTAGGAGTCTTGTCGACACGCCCAGGGCGGGGGATCGAACCGGCGACCCTCCGACTGCCAGACAACTGCTCTTACCTCCTAAGCTATGTTGTCCCAGTGATATAGGCTCCATCCTCACTCCTACCACAGACATTTCGTGGAAGTATGGACAAAAAAAGTGCTATATTAAACACATATAAAATATATATAATGTATATATATTAAAAAGTTCCAGTATATACATTTCATTATTCTTTGAAGAATGGTTAGTGAATATACTGGCCTAGACCAACAGCTGGTTTGAAGGGCATTTACCTTTCATCATACTCCTCTGAAATAACAGCCAGAATGATGGGCACTCAAACACATCTCCACTATAACTTATGATCTGTGTATTATTTGGGTAGGGCTCTGGAAGGAGGTTCTGAATACTATATTCTACTCAAGTGCAAAGCGGCTGCATGACACTCCCCATCTGCTCCCAGCCAACATCCCCCATTCAGAAAACATGTATAGCATTGGGCCGATGCTAGCAAGTTCTTAAGCTATTATCTGCCAAGTCCAATACGACCCAAATATTATGTGTAGGTGTGCATCCCTAAATCTAAGCCTAAATGGGGTGACCATGTCCAGTAAAAGCCTGTGCCCATTGTCACCCTGTGATGTCACACACATATGTTTCTTTGCCCACAGGTCCCCACCTGCCCTTTTACACAGTGGTGAGGGGGTGGGGCTTTTTAGTTACCAGACTGACAGACAGGACCTCCATTTCGCAGTTGACATACATACAAAAAAACATAAACACACTGCTTAACTGCCCCGTTCCAGGAATCTGGGATCCTAGGGATAGAGGGAAAGGGAGTAAGCTGGCCTAAATATCCAATAGTCTAACATCAGCCAAAAAGGAAAAACAAGCACAGCAGCCCTTAAAGCCTTGGAACAGTATGCTGAGATTCAATATTGCGATCTTGGTGTGTGTCCTCTCCTTTTATCCTTCGCTGTGTTCTGCCCCTACAGAGCTGCCGAGCCTCAAGTACCTAAATGTAGACCTTATTTCTGATGCACGCAGCTGTCTCTGCTCCAAATTGCTGGGCCCTATTATTGGCCCTCTTCATAAAAACCCAAAGCAAAATTCATGGGTTCCCACAGCAACCCTAACCCTTTTCTGTTGCCATAGTAACATGTGAGAGGGTGAAATGTGTAAATTCCAACCCGAAAATGGAAAGTCTCAAATCACTGCTGCACCATACACAACACAACTTTCCCGTAATAGGAACACTCCCCACAGCTGCCTTCTAAGCACAATTCACAACTCTAGTTTTGCACACACTTACAGCCATACAGCCAAAACAGGAGAGCAATTTGCCATGTGACACTCTCAGAGGAGCCATGGGGAGAGGCTTAAAACCCCCCCATCTCCTAGAACCCCCAAGCATTGATGAGTTGAAGCAGGGTAGTAATTCTCTTGACGTTTGTTGGTTAGCAGGGTCCTGCAAGCATAGAGCACGCCTATCTATCCTACTTAGATCCTAACACAGTCTTGTGCAGAAAGGAAACTGCATGTTAGCTTGCAAAATTCCCGCACACATTAAGACTTAAGTTTGAATTTGAATTTTTCTGGCCATTGTTAAAAAAAGGCCAATTTACATAAAGTAAAAATGAAGGCCAAAGGACAAATTCTTTATCAGTGCACAGAAACTATTACATTGCTTTTAAAGAAACATATTAGGCTACTATAAGGAAAGTTTATCTTTGGTAGCTAACTGTTTTATACAAAGAAAATCAGGTACCTTAGCTAGCCAGCACCACTGTAATGGTTAGCAAGCTAAATGAACAGGAAATTCAGTAGCAACAATGAAGAAGATTTGGACTTTGAGCATATCAAACGTTAGCCACTACTCACAGGCTACACTGCTACTTGGTGTATGACCTATAAATGATACTGCGATTGCATTATATCATAACGACAGCGGTTCAAAGGTAAACTGATAGCAACTTAGAGGGCAATCGTTCTCTGATTCTTTGTTAAAGCTAGTGACAAATGTTTTTCTAAGGCCCAGAATTTCTGCTGTAAAGCCCAAATTGAAAACATTTTCATTTAAACAGGATTCACTACCAAAGCTGAAAGATTCTTCAGGCTGTTGTTTTCATGCTAAGGGTGGTGTGCAAGTGGGTGTCACAGCATGGTAGGTAGGTGACAAACTGCTCTGCCTCGGAACCCCAAGGCAATGAAGACAGATGATGCAGTATTCTGCAAGTCGCTGAAATTCATTGGCCTTTTTCAGTCATATCACTGACAAGTCCAGCGTAAGATGTCAAAGATTCTGCAGCAGCATCGCTAATATTTGCACTTAAAGGGGTAAGCTCAGGAGGAGTTTTTTGATATTCATTCTGTTTACTGCATTTGAAAGGCCCACAGTTTTTGTGAGCGATGAAGGACATTTTACTGTAGATATTTAATAGAAGGTTCCATTCAGACGACCTGCCAGGTTCACAATGGCTAGTAAAAAGGCATCGACAGGTTTGTGTTTTAAAGCAAGAAAACACAATTTAAGTAACTCCATGCAGCTATAACGAGTGATGACTCTGCATAGTGCCACAATGAAGTCTTGGTGCAGGTGCCACAAGGAAATATGGTTGAAAGGATAAGAATTTGGGAGTGTGGTGTTAAATTGCTTCCGACAGCAATACGTCCTCATCAACACACAGCTAATCTTTAACACACGGCTTCAAACGGTGAACTTTGTAACGGCCTAAACTTGGCTGCAGCAACAATTCTCATTCCCTCCATCTCTATCCTCTCTCTCTATCACGCACTACAATAAGCAGGGATCTCCACATTTTAGCCTTTCCACAGAAAGTAGAGCACTCATTGTGCAGTCTGACAGAGATGTTCTCCCATATCTGATGACTCATAAGGCAGCGCTTACTTACCATACTCCTCTCGGCATCCAGCAAAGCCCCTTTCACAATCTGCTCTGCAGCAGCACTATGGCACTAGACTGTGAGACCTGTGAAATTCCCCACATTCTCTGAATGTGAAATGTAAAATATAGCAAATAAAGACCTCATGCAATCACGGTTTCCTTGCATGAAGTTGTCCGTAAAGAGGTATACTTATATTTCATACTTCTATTTTATAGACAGGAAAATATTGGATGTAAAGTATACCATGATCTGATTTAGACTACACCTGTTCTGAAGGAGCTGGGGCATTCAGACCATTTAACGAAGCTTGGTGGTTCACACTTCACGTGGTTCATGCTTCTCATTTCACATTGTTCGGCTGTCAGGTCTCCAACTGAAGCCTCCAATTGTGGCTCAAGCACCGTACTGATTCAAATGTTATTCAGTGTACCCCAGCTTCTTCCAGACCAAAACATGAACAACGTGATTGCCAGTAACATGCATGTCATCCGTCTGCTGCCATTGAATAAGTGATAGCACCATCACTAACTTCCTTGCTATCCTTTTATATATTCTTTTCATAATCCTCCTAAGTATTCTGTCACAAAGAGAACATCCATCTCTGTTTGAATTTGGAAAAGGTGGGGATTATCTGAAAGCTCTGCAAAAACAACATTGCTTTTGAGAGTGGGGTAGTCATCCAGGAACAGCACAGATTTAGGAGGAAGAAATTCCCAGTGCAACAGTCAACCGAAAGAAGAAGAAAAAAAAACAATGTGCTGGATTCAACTGTCTGAAAAAGCTCATGGCACGGAACTTTTTTCCAGGGAAAGGGGAAAAAACTCAGGAAAGGCTGGTTTTGCTTGGAGAATAACTTCCGCTGCAATTAGCCAAGACAGTGGGGCCCCTACTTGCTCTGTTTATATCGTCATAAGATGAGACCAAAACCGTAACAGTACCCTGTGATGGTATTATTAGAGCTTGCTGTCAAAAAAAGACTGTGCCAGATATCATTCTGCAAACAGGCTGACCCAAAGGCTACTGAACTGTGACCAATTAGAAATCTAACAGGAAAGTATGGTAAAGTGCAGTCTAGAGCATACACTGTGAATGGTGAGGGTTCTGTTCTCAAAAACTTTGTCATGAGGTACCTCCCTGTGCCTCCCATTCAGACACTGGTACATTTCCCATTCCTCCAAACAGGCGAGAGCAATACTTCCACCCACAGAGCCAATGTGCCAAGTCTCACTTATTAAGCATTTCAAAATCTGCTGCAGGCTCATTGAAGACTTCCTTGTCTGAGCTGCCTTGCATTTCTCAGGAATCAGTGCCATAGCAACACAAAAACACTGAGTTTGACTGACATGATCAACAGACCGTGGACCATTCAAAACGGCAGACCGTTACAAAACTATATAAACTCCTCATGCCAGGAATTCCTTCAGTACTTCTCCCCCTCGTTCAAGAGCATGTCTGAGAAGCCTCTGCACCTCTGTGTGAGTCACAGACAACCATTTAAGGTGCTCCTTGTACAGAACATGAAAAACTTTATATAGCTGAAACTGTCAGGAAGTCTCAGCGAGCACACATTTGCCGAGTGTCACAAACATGTAAATGAGTTCAGACATTTCATGCCTGAAACATTCAAACTTTTGCTTTGCTGCCTAGAGTTATTTTTTTATGTAGTATTAATAAACCTATTTGAATTAATGTTACAAAATTAGGGAACAAAAAAGGTTAGGAAGGTAGATTCATTACCAGCCAGAGCTTGTTCCCACTTGATAGGATACCCCTGTCATTCACCTGGTCAGTACTGTAAACAGCTGGTTAACACATGGCTGTTCATTAATACTGTGCAAAGAAGATGTTGAACACGTGGATTAGCATGCACTTGAAAGGACTATACCCAAATCCATTCTCATGCTGTTAACTGCAAGGGCTCTGAACCACTGTGGAACCCGCTGAGTTGAAGGTCAGTATTTGGTCAGTACATCACGGTTGCTGCGGAGTGGGTGACTCACCCTCAGAGCCTCGATGACCAAGTCTCGTGCCTCCAGCTCCCCCTCCATGATGCTGAGCAGCGTCAGGAGCTCCGGCTTACTCAGGTTGTCCACATTAAATTCACATTTCTGCAATGAAAGCAAAACATTACACTCACATTTCTGCAAATAAAGCATCACAGTGCCCGTGCAAAAACTCTAAAGATTCCTGCCATTGTAACACAATGAAATAAAACCCCACCCCATTAAGGTGCAGAAGTCAGAAACATTTTCAGTAAAAGTCCTGGAGAAGAATCTAGAATTGAAATCCATGTCTCACACCAATAGTTGTTTTTCACTTCAACCCAATCAATCAACAAATATGCTTTCAATTTGTTTTTATATTCATGAACAGGCAATGTACTGAATACCCTCACTGTAATATCCAGTCAAAACTGGAATGCTTATAAGAAAACCAACTTAACCAAATGCTTGATTACAGGCAAACAGCGCCTAGCACATTGTCAGTTAATTGTAGGGGAGCAAAAACAAAAGGGACAAAATATACAATGGGATTTAAATACATAATAATTCTGATAAAATATATAAAATATAACTTTGGAAAATTCACTTAATATGGCCCAACTTGCAGTGCTAGTGTGTGCATTGTGTAGAAAGCACATGGTGGAGGGTTAAGTTACAGGACCAGTAGACTTCCCACCCTTCACTTGAGACCAAATTTGTCTATACGCTTTTCTCTCCAGGATAAAAAGAGACCTTTGTTGTTGTTTGTGCCGTTTAAGGTTCGGGACTGCCAGCTTGTCTGTCAACATTCCAAAAGCCCACATTCTAAAATCCTGGCAGGTGGCTGATCAGGAAGTGGGACCTCTGACAGGAGGAGGAAATGACCCTAGACGATGAAACTACGGCTGCGTTCAAATGCTATAAAAAAATGTATCCTTCCTTCCTTAAGTCCCCACCTCCTTCTGATTTGGACGGGGCTAACTAACTGCCATGATAGAGAATGCCTGATAACATCTGAACACTGTTTATTGAACAACAGAAAGAAACGATTCAACCCAAGTTTGCCTCCTACCATGAAGGATACTGGGATACATCCATTGTGGAAGTAATTTGAGCAATAAATGACCACAAATCCCACAGACCTTCATTTCAAGAAGTCAAAAGTATGACAAAAAGTTAGCAGTAATAGTAAGGAAGGAAGGAATGAATGAATGAATGAATGAATGAATGAATGAATGAAGGGTGGAAAGGACATTTTGCATTTACCACGGACGACAGATCACAAACTGCAATACATGAATATGTGAAAATACATACAAGTGTCTTACAGAGGCCGAAACATAATACTAAAAATAGTAAACAAAAGAAGCCTGCTATTAACTCAACAACAAAAAACTGTCACATTGCAGAAAAACAATCAAAATATAGTGCAGGTGCATAGATCAATGAATCACAAATAATATAAAGGAAAGCAGCCTTTTATTTTAGTCATTCAAAATAGAAGTCAAAGCATGACTGAAGGTCAATCCAACCTGTTCATATTAGCTACTTTCTTTTTCACACATTCTTTGCTTTCAGAAACAATCAAAGAAAAACAGAGTAAGACTTTGTTAATACATTCACAGACATGACCACAGAAACCGGGCTTTTCATAGTGCATTATTTAATAGGTGATTTAGCTGTGCTCTTGTGTTCTGAACTGGTGAATGTGAAGTATGGAGGATGACTTAATTCTTCCATAAACCATGTAAAGGGCAAAACCAGCTGCTGTCGGTGCTGTTCTGGGAGTTCACTGCGTTCACATTATAATCACAATGCATTGCATCTACCAAGACACCCTAATATCCAACACTCATCTTCAGATGCCTGACAAAGGCAGATAATTCGCATTAAGTAAATGTTATTACTCTTGCAATGTCTTAAGCCAAGATCAGAGGGCATGTTCTTCACACAAATCAACATGTATACTGTTTAGTTTTTTGTCTTACTCTATAACCTTTAATAAATGCCCTACAATCTAATTTAAAGATCTGATTTCCCAGCAGGATAGCATTCCATGTGTAATTTAATATGCAGTGACTGTCTAATGGCTTCTCTAAGAGTGTGTGTCTGTGTGTATTTGCGTGTATGGAGGGGGGAGGGATTTTTGGGACACATATCCTTTGACAAAATCAGAGGACAGCAAAATCCCTGCTAACAACCCCGCCAAATAGTTAATGGTCCAGGCCAAGGCCTAATAGTTAGGTTGACATCTGAAACACAATGGAAGTAGCCTGCTTCACCTGAGAATCTTTCAAGCCCTCTTCAAATTCCAAACCATTTTTAAAAAAACCCAGAGTCCGTCCTCTTTATGGGCTCCCCATTAAAAAAACAGATGAAACTACAGGAAACACACAGAATATGAAACAAACAGATAATATAAGAACAAGCTTGGACTCAAACCATTCAGGACTTCAGCATGTCCCCATGGGGCCCACAGAACAGTATCCTCCTGTTAAGGTTAAATTGGAGACGACTGGGGATCTCACTGACCCCAACAGCCTGAGGACGCCCGACTTTGTAACTCAAATGTTTGAATATCAACGTGTCAACCACATCTAAACCAGCTATGCACTTTAACGAAGCTTAACTGGGTAATTCAGTACTCTGGGCGCTGCCAGCTGAGTCACTGAAATGGTGATAAAATTAGAATCCTATCCGGTGATTGCCTCCACCCAAGCCCCCTCCCCTCTCCCCACACACACACATACACATGTAACCGCCTTCTATGCCCCCAGCCCCACCCGGGACGCTGATGCATTTACATTTTCCTGGTTGATTTCGCATTTCAAATCGCTATAAATGTGGGCAATGTTGGCAATAAAACACCTTAATTGCTTTGGTACATATCACATATTTAAACAATAACAGCAGGAAAATAGTATATCTGGGCGTACTGAAGAAGGAACTACCGCCGTGCATGGAGTGGTCCGTCATTAGGCTGCAGCTTTATGCGCAGGTCTCCCGGCATTGAATCGAGCGCAGAGAGTCAGGTTCTTTATAATCCTTCAGATGGACAAATTATTAATTTAATGTTGCCCAAATGAAGGCAGCCAATCCCGAAACACAATGAGAGCCTATGTTACAACGTTACAACTCGCGACCAGCTACTCTAAGACATCCCAATATAAAGAGACACTTAATTTACTATTCAGTTAGTCTCTGAGCACACCGACACACTTCAGCGCAACGCCAAGCTAACTCACTAGCGAGATATGTCGGAGAAAAAGATAAATGTAATTTTCGTTGAGCTGTATGCTTAAATACCAGTGCCTTTTCTAACCAATTCCTCCAAATTTTTTTTAGCTAGTCCTTCCATAACCTACATAACAGGCTTTTGGAGGTACAGCAGAACCTGTGTCACAAAATGAAATTGTATTTTTTAAAATTGATTTCTTAAAACTAATGCATACTATAATAAAATAACTAACAGGCCGTGCAAGTGTCCACATTCAAATAAAACATGAACACACAACGAAACACAAACTGATAAAACGAAAGAAAATTAACAGGCTCGCCGTGGAGATTCGAGCATCTGGGTTTAGCTCAGACAATCCATTTTGATGTTACGTTTTAGTTATTTCCGAGTGAAAAATTTACAACGCATTCCACCAAAGAGCCTCTCAAACACCGGGATTATCCCACATGCTGTATGTCATATTCAGTAAACTGTCATAACCTTTAAAATGCGCAAAGTAGCGCTTCCCATATACATCCATTTTCACGTGTATGGAAATGAAAATAAAATAAAGGGAAACCACCTAATTCACACCTCCAGAGAAAAACCGCAAATCACCGCACAGATGCTCTCAGAACAGCTGCTTTGAGTATACAAAGACCCACTCGCACATCTCTAGTTGGCCGGTCTAAAATACAAACGCAACATTAAAATGTTTGTCTGGGGTGGTAATTTTATTCCTTAATAGTAAACATGCTATACCAAACAAACATCGCCCCCGTAAACAACTTGTTTAAGTGGCTGGTTGGATCTGCTTATTCGTTACATGGCAAACTGCTGCATACGGTGTCCAAAGGACCCTCGTTTGAAATCATGCGTGGTCTTTATCCTTATCGTTATTCCTGACAATAAATATGTTAGGAACTGGTCCTCTTGACTCCAGAGGAAAAAATTTCTTACCGCTTCTATGCTTCCATGCACCGCAGTTGCAAGCGTTTGAACAGGAGGAGGCTTCTCTCCGCTTGCACCCTCCGTCGCCATCTTCCTAGTGCCGCGGCGCTTGGTGAAGTGAGAGCGACACACAGATCAGAAAACAACGCATTCGGCTCAGCTTTAACTACTAAGCTGCTGAATTTGAATCGCAGGGGATTACGACCTCTGAGTATGAAAACAGGAAAAACCAATATGTGTGCGTACGTGGTGGTAGCAGGTCTAGTATGTGAGAGAACGTTAAGAAAATTGTAAAGCAGCGGTTGTTCCCCACGCATTCCAGTTACGAGCACGTTTGGTGCGTTCTTAACTTGAAAGGAGGTGCACCCCTGCTATGGGTAAATACTGGAATGTGCCTGAATGGCTGCCCTGATGATGTAGGCTACATCTACCAGCTTTATATTTGTACAATGTAACGTTATACTACTATGCTATATTTTTGTTGCAACGTTGTTGCTTCCGATTTGTTGTCATCACGTTTTTCTTTTACTACAACTGAGCAGTTTATTCTGGCACTTCACATAAATAACCGATTTGTCCTGCGGGAAATCAGCAGTATTCTTGAAGCACTTTTAAATTAATTGTACAGTATTTAAAAAATTAAATAATTTTTTTTTAAGATTTAAAAAAATGTCATTACTGAATATGTGTTATAAAAATGAAACAAGAATCTCCAAAGAAAAACCTTAAACCCTCAACACCCCCCACCCCCACCCGGCATCTATCACTCAGCTGTCATTTGTATCAGTTGATGTATAAGATCAAATAAAAAAACAGATAACATACACATGCACATGTGCGGGGCACTTTCACTTTCACTGGTGCCACACTGTTTGTGCACAGGGACACGTCCCCTCTGAACAGTTTAAAATGGTGTTTTAACACAATAATGTCAAACATCTTCATGATATCATCAGCTATAAAAATGTTTTAGAACAAATTAATTAATTGAGACAACAATTTTTTCTAGGGTTGAAATGAATCAGTTCATTGAACGCTGTTCTGTTTTGTTAAGCCAGAGTCTGAAAGGCCAGGTGCATGATTACAGCACCTGAATGAAATATAAGGCACTGACAATTGCCTCTGGCCCCGATTCACTTCCAGATCTGCACAATAAACCAGAATCACTTTAACCACAAATGAGAGATTCATTGTCTGCCCCAGTTCTGTCTGCCTCATTTTGGATTTTTGTCCTATAAAAACTTCAGTTGCACAAAGTTAAAGAAAAAATTCAGAAGATCATAGTTGGTGACCAGAGAGCTGTATGACCATTCCTCTTAGATTCTTTGGTTACATTTCTTAGATTCTGTGCATTATTCCTGTACAGACTGTGCTATATTTATCCTTCTAAAGGGAACCACTGTATCCCCATTCACCAACTAATTCAACCTGAACTCATGCCAAAGCCAGCTAATTATGTTCGGTGTAATTGACCAGCCATGAATTCTCCAAGGGGAAAGTCCACTCAGGCAGAAACTACCCACCCCAGTCCGGCAGGAACTAATGGAGGTCACACCATACAGTATTACCAGAACACTTGGCTATATTCCACTGATACTGGGGCATGTGAACAGCAATGTCATTTTTCTTTTTGTGAAAGGATCATTCATAGTAGGATGTTTGTATGCTAACGTAATTAAGGCAGAGAACTAAACAGTTTACTTGAGCCATTCAAGATGATAAATGTTTCTTAAAAATAATTTAATAGCTGTACAAAATAAGTATTGTACCTTACTGAACCTGTGTTTAGCAGTTGTCTATGACCATGAAATGCACTTTTGTATGTCGCTTTGGATAAAAGCGTCTGCCAAATAAATAAATGTTATGTAAATGTAATAATGCATATTATGAATAATGATTTGTGAGTCAAAGCCTATCCTATACATCTAGATCTTAAGAATGGCATGCTTTGCATTACAAGCTTTGTAATAATCTACAGCAAAGTTTTCATTAAGCGAAGAGAAGGAATGAATAACTCAAACTTGCATGTTATTATAGGTAATACTAAAAGGTCACTGAAGCTTTGCAGCTGCAGGCTGATGCTGGGGTTCCCTCCACACACCCCAACCCCTCCCCCAGCTGGACCTGGCTCTGACTGACTTGGACATTGTCTGCAGGAACTGGCAGAGTGGGGCTTTCTGTTCCCTCGGTGTCCTGGCTCTGCTCCAAACAGGACGAATCAGGGGTCCCAAAAGTCAATCTGACCCACAGCAAGGAGACGAGGGGGGAATGGCGTGCTTTGTAACATGGGAACAGAAACACATTTTGTCACTCATTTCTTGTTGATTGCATTCTGGGAAACATGACCCTTTTCGGGAGAGTTTTTTGCCCTTTTTTGGGGCTTAAACCGATGCTATCCTTTCTGGAGACATTTATGGTATGACGGGAAAAGAAAAAAGTGATAAAAACGAATCTAGGTTGTCTCTCTGGCCTAGATGGAATCTGGCCTGTTCCAGCACTCAGTGTGGCCAGCCATGCTGTCTGCCTGTCAGATGTGTGGTCCTACCGAAGCACAGCTGCAGCAGCTTGGCAGATTGCACAGTGGAACTGAAGCAGCTGACTGGTTTCTAATGCTGATCAGACTCTTGCGGCAGTGCGCTCCCTCCTGATCTGATGGATAACGACTGGCATAGGCCTACAGATGTGCCTGCAAAGTCTAAATTTAGGTGAAAGCAAGGGGGGAGAGTGAGTCTAAATTTCAGTCGTGGTCTGCTCACACTAAACACACAGATTACTTACAAACCCAGTGCTCACTCAGAGAACATAAAACACCATACATGCATATGGCTCACTCACATCGCACACATGAAACACTTCATGTACACACCTACCTCTAACACACAGTAACATTACACAATATTTCCAATGCAATGTTCAAAATCAAATTTAATTTAAAAAAATCGAATGAAACTTTATTAAGTGATGCTTCATTCCCATGTGATTCAGACTGACTAGTAAATACGGAGTGTAGCACAGTGGGTAAGGAACTGGGCTTGTAACCGAAAGGTCGCAGGTTCGATTCCCGGGTAAGGACACTGCCGTTGTACCCTTGAGCAAGGTACTTAACCGGAATTGCTTCAGTATATATCCAGCTGTATAAATGGATACAATGTAAAGTGCTATGTAAAAAGTTGTGTAAGTCGCTCTGGATAAGAGCGTCTGCTAAATGCCTGTAATGTAATGTAATGTAAAATAAAGTTGTTTTAGAGTCTGCCTTTGAAAACATTCCTGAAACAAACGTCAGGTATATTTGTGCAAAATTCCCACAGTGATGGCTACCTGAAACTGTGTGGATTGTTGCCCTGTATTTATGGAATGAGCAAAGCTTTAGCCACTGAGTACTGGAATGTTTACAGATGCCTGACAGGAATCATAGTGATTCACACAAAGGGAATGCTGCTGACCAGGTTCCAAGTTGTGTTTATATTAGGATACCTTTCATTACTCACAATAAGACAGTAAAATTATAAAGTAACCTTGCATTACTGGGAACTGATAGGTAGCACAGAGCAGCCATAAATCTTTGTTGCAACTGCACAAAATCTGGAAATCAGTCAAAGAGCTGGTTTTCATTCTAGTATTTTTGTAGAGAAAGACTGCATGGGGCTACATGTGTTAATGGAATCTCAGACAGGACAATCTGTGTTAAAACTGTATAAGCAGTGTGAATATAGCTTGTGTATATAAAGCTTATGAATATAGTATTGTGAAGGCTAATGGCTCACCCTCTACACATATACTGAACTGGATTTCCCCCGTCCAAATCATAGTAATAGCAGGATTTATTATAAAGTTGTATATGTCAGTTTGGAAGACAAGTTCTTACACATGCTGTGATGTCCTGCTCTGTTTCGAATACCAGCTGATTGATTGTAGACTCTTCCTTCCCACTATTTTTACTGCTGTCAGCACTGCCATTGCTCAGGAGAGACTTGTGGAGGTTGCACATGCCCGGAATACTGACATACTGCACCATGGCATTTTGAAAGAAATGCCAAAATGGTGTGTATGTATGTGTGTGCATATATGTGTGTGTGTGTGCGTGCGGAGGATTTTCTGTAAGGCAGATGCTTCAGCACCCCTTTTCCTCTTCCACTAAGTGCAATTGATACATTGCAGCCAGGCACCAGAATACAACTAAGGAACAGGCTTCATGTAGATATGAATGTCACAAACAATACAAAAAAATAAATGATTAAACTAAGCAGCTTAAATTTGCTGATGATTTTACTTAAATAATGACATTGAATCTGACAGCTCCAGAGTCTCAGCATCAGTATAACGACGCCTAGTGGTCACTTTGTGAATTGCTTGTATGTTGGTTGCTTCTCATTGGAGATTTACATGACCCAAAATTCATCATTCCAAAGTGTTGAGTTGTTATTCGTTGGGGTCTTCCATCGGGAAATCTAGCAGGTGTACTTATCATTTGTCCTTAAAACTTGCAGTGGTAGTTTGTTGAAGTAAATGACTTATGTATTTTCTCTGTGCAGTTCTGACTTATGGGACACTAATTTATTGGGGATGATAAAATGGATGCCAGTTTGTGTTCCACAGGGTGGTTCTGATGTTGTTCCCAAAGGATCTCTGAGATAACTTCATGTACACCTTGTCGCATGACAATGAATTGGTCCTCTGCACCTGCTCTGCTACTGGCAAACAGCAATTCATACAGAAAGAGAAACACGTTTTTTCTGAATATGATGTACTGCATGTCTCATGTTAAAAGGTGATGAATCATACATGAGGATATCATAGACTAAAACAAGCTGTTATATGTTGTAGGCTAGCTATTGTGAAGTGTTACTCATTACAATAGCAATTAACTAATTTCAAACAAACATTATGCAGCCATGGATACATCACCAAATCTGGACAATCAGTATAGTTATAAATATACCACACACAGGATATACAAGAGTGAAGAAAGCAAAAAAAAATATTTTCTGCAGATGGATTTAAATGCAAGGCATATGCATGGCTGTGTAGAATGTATGCTCTAACTGGAGAACTGTCTAGAATTTTTATTAACACCCTTTATACATTGCTTTCTAATTTATTGTTTTATACATTGCTGTTCTCTCTTCTTAGGATTCTTGAAGCAGTAAAAAGCATTTGCTGATGGAGACAGATGAATGATTCACATGGAGCACATGGTTAAGCAACTGACACTGCATTATTTAGAATTACAGGTATCTATTTCCATGAAATATCTATAAATATGCTGAAAATGTTTAAAGATTATCGAGATATTATGTTTTAATTGACTTTACGAGACTGCATTAAACACCTCACTGTACCTATACTGTACTGCAGTCTACTAAAGGGACAAATGCCAATTTCATTTCAACAGAACAGTTACAAAACATTTGCTTCATATATAGGCTGAACAAGTTAGCACCTTGATAAAATATATGTAATTATATTTGCACTTCTCTTTACACGTATTCCTTGCAAAGGCAATGCTAGCGTTTTGGTGCACAGCAGAGAACTAGACTGCATCAGTGGTGTAAGTTCAATGCTACTACTACCCAGAGACTGTAAAAAATACTACTACTACTACCCAGAGACTGTAAAAAATACTACCGCACAACCAAAGACCGGAACTACAAGAACAGAGAGCATGACGCCACAACCAGAATCCCGCCCATAATGAAGTGACCCCACCACCGCCCATTCAAGCAATAGTTCCGGTTCAACATATCTGTTTTTTGTTTACGACGTGAGAAGCGCGTCTTCCGTACTGCGAAAAAATCCGTTCATTTGGAGCAGAACGCCTTTGTCAGAGAAATGTCTACTGCACTCGAAAGTTACATCAATCGTATCCTTTTCTGTATGGTCTTGTGGAACTTGTAATGTGTGTGTCGGGAATCCTGGAATAGGGTGAAAGTGTGTGGCCTTCACCGACGAGTTCAATTTCCCCCATTTCTGTCGAGCTACTAGCTAATAACATGTAGGTGCAGCTAACACGTGGATAGCTAATTAACTCATTTTTAAAACGTTCATGAATGCAGGAGTGAGATGACTACGACATTTCAACGGAAGACACTTTAAAGCGCTTAGCTACTTTGCAACTTAGCGTTGTACGTTAGCTATCTAGTTCAGTGCCCTAGTCTAACTTACAAGTGGAGCTAACTAGCTAACGTTCCCGAGCTTGTAACTTACAGTAATGAAAACGATAAACTGTTGATGCCGAGCTCATCAACGATCTTGGGGTATTAACTGGCTTAATACGAATAAAACATGTAGCACCAAATTAAGCCTAGCTGTCATTTAGCTTTTGAGTATCTAGCATTCAGCCATTGTTCAAAACGTATTTTTCGCTAACAATGTTATGCTTGCTGTTTGTATGGACGCGTTGTCATTAACTAAAGTTTGCCTTGTTTACTATTTAACTTAACGATTACATTTTAGGCACAGTTGCAATTATAACTTCGGATGGAAGAATGATTGTGGTAAGTTTTTAGATTGTTTTAGTCCATATTTATATTTAAAATAATCTGTACTCTAGTGTTCCTTTTGCGGCTCTATATCATGAAACCAATGCACTTGTTGTATGTCGCTCTGGATAAGAGCGTCTGCTATATGCCTATAATGTAATGTAATGTCAGCTTTGACCCGATACCATACTTTTTAGGGCACGTTGAAAGGATTTGACCAGACCATCAACCTGATTCTCGACGAAAGCCACGAGAGAGTGTTCAGCTCCACACAGGGAGTGGAGCAGGTCGTTCTGGGGCTGTATATCGTCAGAGGAGACAACGTGTACGTGTCTTAAGTTTAGTAGTTTTCTGTTGTAATGTCACAATTTTATTTCATTTTAACTGGCTTTTAATTTGGCTGAAACAATGTTACACCGTATAGTATGCAACCCTCCATGACTTATGAGGGAAAATTGGTACAGTCTAGTAATAGAATGCAGATAATTTCTCCTAAATAGATTAATAGTTTAACTACTCTATGTCGCTCTTGTAAAATAATTACTACAGCGGTTATCCTTTACTAGAATTTTCTCTTCTGAATGTTTCAGAGCTGTTATTGGAGAAATTGACGAAGAGACGGATTCAGCTTTGGATTTGGGAAACATTCGGGCGGAACCCCTGAACTCTGTTGTGCACTGACAATCGCGTTGAGTTCTTGAAACCTCTCAGCAGTGCGGTCGCGCGATGCTCCAGGAACCTTTACCCCGCACCACTCACAGCAGCGTGAAAATTCTGGAACCTCACACAACCGACAGCCGCGTGAAGCCTCAGGAACATCACACCACTCCAAGAACCGTGGTGTGAAACGCCTGGAATCTCCAGTTTAGTTTTAGGAATGTTCTGTAATCTTCAAGGACTTCACCTGTTAGGAATTCTGTATTGCTTTGAGGGGTTAGTCTTATTTCGATTTAATTAAATGTATTACGTTCTATTATATGCTGTAAAATATTGTTATAATCATCAGGTTATGATATCACTTTGATATACCATTTTGTAAAAAAAAAAATAAAAAAAATCCTTGGATGTCAGTAGGACACTTGTTTGGTATTCTAATATTACTTGTCATGTTTAAATAAAAAAAATGAAATTAATTATTTAGGGTTTTACGATTCTTATGACTATTCAGTTCCTGAGGTGTAAGTAACTTAAAACTAATAAGTTGGTGTAAAACTTCAGAGGGAATCTTAACTGTACATCAGTGCAACCTGTTTATGGTGTGTTGGATCTAGTTCCATCTATGAACATACCCATACACAAGGGGAAGTGCTGGGAACAGGAATTTACCCTGCAATGTTGCCTCATTTTTACCATATTACTTATATTATCCTGAGCTGGGCAACTGCCAAAGGTAAAGTCCTGGATCAGGGCTTTGTCTTTGAAATACCCTTTTACAAATAGATTCAGCTAATGAGATCTATAAATCTTTTCCTCACTATAAAAACCTAGACCGGGTGGCCTGGGCCTTTCTGTGTGGGGTTTGCATGTTATCCCTTTGTCTGTGTGTGTTTCCCCTGGGTACAGTCTAAAAACATGCAGGTAGGCTAATTGGAGACTAAATTGCCCAATGCATGCTGGGATAAATGGGATAGATAATGTGTGGATGGAAAAATCTAGACAGTTATTTGTAACACAATTACCTACTGCAACAACTGGCTGAGTATTTCATATTTTGAAGTTTTTACAATTTTAAATTATATTGAAATAAAAACGATATTCAATGCATGTAAAAATCTCTGGACAAATTTGCACTGACTCAGTTTATTTATTTAACCTTTTTAATCGAAAAATACAAAGATATGTATGGAGAAACAGCTGACCATTTACAATTAGGCTTTGCCCCAGTGCAGCAATGAGACATGTCAAGTTTACAGTGGCTCTGTGAGAGACTTATCAGCTCTTGGGTTATTACCAGGGTGTGGTCTTTTCACCAGACTGTACAATCGCACCATCACATTACAGACCTGTGTCCATTCCCAAACCCAACAGTTTCTTCAATGATAAAACCCTGAAAATGCACACACGTATGCAGTGAGCTTGACGTTCGGGACAAAGACATAATTTCTTAACGCTCTGTATTCCACAATTTTAGATTTGTAATGATTTGTAATCAAACAATTCAAATGTGGTTTGAGTGCACACAGCTTTTTTTTTCAAAAAAGGGTACTTTTATACATTTTGGTTTCACCATGTAGAAATTACAGCGTTTTATATATAGTCCCCATATTTTAAGCCACAGGTGTAAATGGTTTCACAGGTGTTCCTGATTAGGTGTGTTCAATTTCTTCCTTTGTGCAGGTATAAGAGAGCTTCCAGTATCTAGTCTTGATTCTAGGCTTTTGATTGCGTTTTGAGTCATTTGCATTTGTCAACGAGGACCAGAGTTGTGCCAATGAAGGTCAAGGAAGCCTTTATGAGGGTGAGGGGGAAAAAAAGTCAGAGACATTTGACAGACCTTAGTGTTACCAAAATCAACTGTTCGGAACATCATTAAGAAGATAGAGCACTGGTGAGTTCAGTAATCAAAATGGGCCTGGTAGGCCAAGGAAGACCTCCACAGTTCATGACCGAAAAAGCCTCACCATAATGAAGCAAAAGCCCCAAAAAGCTGTCTGACAATTCAGAAACATTGTCCCCAGAACATGTCAGGAACAGAACTACAGGGGCTACACTGCAAGATGCAAACTTCAACTACACTAACCAGTATTTATCTGCAAAAACAGATTCGCTAGGTCAAAGTTAGCTAAAAAGTACCTAAAAGAGCCAGCAGAGTTCTGGAAAAAGGCCTTGCGGACAAAAGGAACAGCCGAAGATCCAAAGCACCAAACCGCATCTGTGAAATGTAGTGGGAGCATTATGGTTTGTGCATGGACGGCTGCCACAGTTACTGGCTCATTTGTCTTCACTGATGCAACTGCAGGTAGCAGCAGGAGAATTAATTCTGAAGTGTACAGAAACATCTTACCAGCTGAAGTTAAACCAAATGCCTCCAAACCCATTGGACGGCACTTTATCCTACAGCAAGAAACTGATCTCAAACATACTGCTAAAGCAACAAAGCCAAAAACTGGAAAATTCACCCAATCGGAATTCAATTGAACATATGTTTCATATGCTGAAGAGAAAACTTAAGACAGTTAGCCCCCAAAACAAGCAGGAGCTGAAGATTATTGTAGTGCAGGCCTGGCGGAGCATCACCAGAGAAGATACTCAGCAGCTGGGGATGTCTCTGGGTCACAGACTTAAACCAGTCTTTGCAAGCAAAGGATACGCGACAAAGTACTAACCTATGACTATTTTCATTTACATATCATTAATATGTCCCAGAAATTGTGGTGCCCTGAAATAGGGGGGCTATGTATAAAAAGTTCTAAAATTTCCACACGGTAAAACCAAAGGGTATACAAAAATACCCTAAAAGCTGAGAATGTACATTTCACCCAACTTTGTCCCAAACATTATGGAGCTCACTACATGTTTTAGGTGCTGCAAAGATGCACATTTTATCCTGGCAACTTGTATAAACTTAATGGGAAGAACCCCATTGGGTCTTAGCTGTGTTTCTTTCTTTGAGATTAGTTTTAAAATGGCTACCTTAAATATAATGAACAAAACATATTACAATATCTATACCCTGGATAAATACACAGACAATCATTTAAGTTTGTCTCATTCAAGTAAATCTTATGTTTTTTTTAAAAATAAAAAAAACAGGCGTCTCATATGAATAGTCATTACAAAACATGACAAAAACATATTGCACCATTTCATGGCATGTACCAAATGTAACATAAAAACTGCCGACTTGGCAATAAAATTCAAGATACATTATAATACTCTTGGAGCAAAGAAAAGCATTTCAGACACAAACTACCACAGATTTGAGGACAAGCCTAATTGAACCTCTTTAAACGCCATAACTCCAGGTGGCAAATTTAAGCAATTTGTTTTTCAATAGTTTAAAATTTTTGGATACTACTGAATCCCACTTTCATAAGTAACAAGAACAGTCACACTTAATTCTTTTTTTAAATTCAAAGTTAAGGACAAAACTTGACCTCACACTAAATGTGACTAAACTATATATACACTGCAGAAATAAATGTAATGTTTTCAAGGAAAGTTTAAAAAGTATTATTCTGAAAGTGTGGTACTCCATAGAACCACATTAATCACAAATGCAAAAATATGGCTTCAACAACATTAAAATGGACGTGGTTTGCTCCTGAGCAAGTAAGTGCAGCGTGCATCATTCTCATATGCCACCTCTAGAAATGAAAAGGGAGCGGGTGATGGCCGTTATGTGGTACAAGGGGAAAACATGGCAGATGGAATACCTGCCGTCCCCATTTGGGTGGATGTAAACAGGATGGGAGAGGGTGGCTGTAGTGTCAAATCATGTAGTTTTTCTTTAAGACTTCTAGGTACTGCTGAGTGGCACGCGTCACCGGGTCCTGGTCCACGTTCAGGGTCTTCTGCGACCCAGCCGCTGAGCCCACAGGGGACAGGCGTGCCGACCCCCCCTCCAGCTCCGCCGCGGCTAAGAGAAGAAAGCCATCAGACGCTGTGCTGAGATCAGGCAGGAATGCAAAAACACAAAGGAGCAGAAGCACACTCACCATGGTCCAGTTCCTTTGATATGTTCTTCTCCAATTCACTTTGCATCTGGGGTGGAGAGAGCACAGCATGTCGCCATGAGCAGTGTAATTACACTCTGATAACCCCTGGATTTACAGACAGGTTTCAGTTGCTTCTAAGAATGTAGGTTTTGCACGCATTCATTTCTGGACTTCAAGCTTATTTGCAATAACCTGAAATCTGGAATTCAACAAGTATGGCATTTTACATTTACAGTTAGCAGAACATCCCTTCACTTTAAGAACTGTTTATACAATTCAGTCCAGTTTAGTCTATTAAAGTGACGTATATATACACATTAAATATTCACAACATATACATTCATAACGACTCAAAGCAGTGCTCTTCCATTCCCAGTTCAGCACACAGTAGGGATCACTCAAGGTTGCAGGAAAAAAGAGTAATAATAAAGGGAAAATTGCTTAGGACCTTCTCCTGCAAATATTTAAAGACCTGCAACAGACACAACACTGCAGGGTTTAAGAGGTCACACGTGCATGTGAGGACACAGCACACAGTGCACTTTAGCACATATGCTAATGTAAACATTCCTTTCATCCCACAAACACAGCAGTCTTTTGTTTACATTAGACGGCTAACACTGATGTATTCTCAATGGGAATTTGCCACTCACATGCACAGAAACAGAAAGCGGATATTGTGGGGACATTGTGTAACTGCCTTAAAATGTCTTGTTCATTATGGGTAAACTGAATAATAACTGTTAGTATGATGAAGGCATTTGACTGCTTTCATCAAAACAACAAGAACAGTAATAATAGGAATATAATTCTATACTTGAAAAAGTAAATATTTTTCAGTGGTGGATGGATTTGCAGTTAAAGACTGACAAACATAAAAGGGTACAGTATAGCACAAAGGCACATATTAACAGCACAGGCCAGAGGAATTCACACACAAGTGGAGGTCTTCATTTTCTTATTAGACTAGACACTGTTATTCAGGATACTTTATGAACCTCTTAAATTAGCCAGTCAATAAATAAAGCTGGATATTTGCAAGAGCATTTCAGGTGATGTACCTGGGTTACTGAGGGTACAACTGGAGAGTCCCAAATGGGATTTTAAACGACAGCTCTCAGCTATGTTTGCTACCTCACACCATCACTCTAGGCCCATTGTGGTGTTCAATCACTCACTATTACAGTGACCCTAGGTGCTCAGCCATCAGAGAAAATACATGAGAAACACTGAATAAAGCCTCCAGGCCTCCATCTTTCTCTTCCAGTGAATGGCCATTACTTTTCCCCCCAGTAACGAGTGTCTACACAGCCTGTAGCATTACAAAAGCGAAACAAAGGAGCCCCAGGTCCTGAAGCAGTTGCTCAAAGACAGAAACAAGGGAAAGCTGGGATGTGTCATCTTGCTCAATGCGTGCGGTTCAGCAAGTATCAGTCACTGCAAGAGGTGAGGGTAAAGGAGAGGAAGCCACTCCATCGCACACCACTACACACCTTGTCATGTGTCTGGCTGAAGTGAAGAAAGGTGAGAGACAGACTTTTGAGCTAGGAGCTGAAGGAGAGTAAGAAACAGAAGACATTTAGTGCAAAATTATACTACTGGAAGCTTAGAGGGAGTTAAAAGAGTGTAGAAAGAAAGCAGCAGGAAGCAGAGGGGGGGGGGGGGGGGGCGACTTAATGGCTCTAAAAACTAGAACACATTTAGAACTAACACTCTAAAAATCAGACACGTGGAACACTGCCTGAAATAAACTGCAGTACAACCGCAGATTGCGTACTTGTATGTGTTAATTAGCTCATTTTACGGAGGTGATATGCGGTATTATATATAGGGACTGAATACCTAACAAGCTGAAAACGTGTTGCGTGTGGGTAAGGGTTTCAGTAGACTAACAACAGAAAACAGAAAATGCAGGATATGGCAGCTAAAAGCCACTTTAGCCTCTTAACAAGTTTCTCATTTGAAACAAAGCAAAAGTAATTTCTTTTATTTTTTTGTTCACAATTTGTTTTAGTCTATATAAATTTTGCTTTTAAGTTGCAAATTAGGTAGTGCACATCAGAAATATTTCCTACTTAGTGGTTTTAGTTTTAGCTTGAACACCAAAAAAGCAAGACAAATGCATCTACTCTCTTTTTGTGTATGCATAGGCTATATATTTTCATATAAACGCACTTCAGTGCTTTATAGGTGATAATTTGGAATTATATGAGGTAAGTTCTACCTTCAATGAAATGTATCATCTATCCCTGCAGTGAATTGTGAGCATAGTGTCTAATCATCCATTAGCTTGAAAATAACACAATTCTATGAAATGGGAAAACAAGTTCACTCGTTTTTCATAGCCCTGTCCTGGGACAGCACAGATCCCATACACCACAGTGCCGTCAAATTCTATTTGAACGGGGCTCACCTTGGCCAGGTAGGCCTCCACCCTGCTGTTGTGTCCTTCCCCCACTGGGCTGAGGAAACTGCCCCCCAGGCTCAGGCTCCTGTTGAGGGGCCCCAGCGTTGCTCCGTAGGCCCCCACAGAGCCCAGCGGGCCCATGTCCAGGGAGGGCCCTGCCAGGCCGCCGTTGACGATACCGCTGGTGATGAGGGACTTGCTGCGCTGGCGCTCGCTCAACAGCCTGCCGTTAGCCTCCGCTAGCCTCTCGTTAGACCTGCCCAGACCGGGTGAACACGTGAGCCCACAAGCCCAACCAATGAACGTGTAGCATTATTTCATGTATCACTAACGTGAAAAACACAGGCAGGGATCAAACAGCTGGACTCCCGGCCTTAAAGCCCATCCTGACCTCTCCAGTTTGGCACCCAGGGACTTGCGGAGCCGAAGCTCCTCGGCGTAGAGCTCGCGGTAGCGCTCCAGCTCGGTCTTGGTGGAGTCCCTCTGGGAGAGGCTGTCCTGCTGGCTGGTCCTTAGCCGGCTCAGCTCACTGTCCAGGTCCCGGACTCGCTGCTCCAGCTGGCTGCGGAGGCTCGCCTCATTGGCTGCTTTGATCTGCTCCAGAGCCTCCTGAGAGGCTGCCTGTGTCTGAGACATGGACAAAGGCCATTATCCAAAGCGGACAAAGAATTGGATACAACAGAAAAACGTGTTCATTTCAGTAGGAATGCAATACAATCATGTAACGAAAGTAAGTGACTCCTGTATTGAAGCTGCTGTGTTGGTTTCACCTGCAGGAAGAGGTTGACCTCCTCCAGCTTGTGTCTGATCTCCTGCCGGGCCCGCTCCTCGGTTTCACGGCGGTACTGCTCAGCCTGGCTCTGGTCCATCATGCTGGTCTCCATCTGCCTCCGCAGGCCCGACACCTCCTCCTCCAGCTGCCTCTTGCTCCTCTCCAGCCTCTCGTGGCTCTTGCTCAGGCTCCTGAGGGAGGAGAGCTGCTCCTTCAGCTCGCCGTTGACGGCCTCCAGCCGGCTGCATTTCAGAGCCTCCTTCTCCAGCTGCAGCGAGAGCTCGTCCACCTGCGAGTTGCACAGCTACAGTCAAACTCAGAAGACAAATGGCCATACACTGATAAATATGCCTGCACTAATCACAAACCAAAAACAAGAAACGCCTCTAGATACTGGCAAACCCGTTCTTTAAGCACAATATTCTTCATGAATTGTTCACAAATTAAAAAATTTTTTTTTTAAATCAGCTGCGAAAAATCTGACTAATCAGACCTTTTCCTGTATTACTAAATAACACAAAATAACAAGATCAGTAGTCAAAGATGTTAAAAAATGTTCCGCAAGAAAGCCAACAAATTAAGACCAGGTTAAATTCATTGTTCCAACGAGATGCCGCGCCAACCCGTGCCTTCATCCTGCCGACGGCGGCGTCCGCGTCCATCTGTCTGTGGCCCATCTCCCCTCGGAGGCTGCTGAGGGGGGAGGCCACGTCCCCCGAGTCCTGCTCCCGTAGCTTCTTTTTGGCAGTTTTCACCAGAGTCCTCAACCTTCACATAACATCACAGACACCTTCAGCTAACGTCACACCACAACTGGAAAAACGTCAGTGCCATCACGCAGGACTAATGATCCACATCTGGGGAGCTACAAACACAAAATTTGTAGCTGGGGAGCTACAAGCACAATATTTAGGTACGTACACTAAGAGGTGCAAACACCTAAATATTTTAATTTGTATCACTCCGACGCAAGGCTAAATAACTTCCAACCAATGTGTGGTGATATATAGCTTGCATAGCATATATCAACAGGTTGGAGGGGGAATGTCACCTGTACATTTCTTTCTGCAGGTCTGTGTTTCGCTTCATCTCCTGCTCCAGTCTGACGTCTACAGACTTTTTCTGCTCTGCGATCTTCTTCACCTTCTTTCGCTCAATATCCATCTACGACAGAATATATATTCCATGTTTGATGTGTTTGATATAGCGATAACCTTTGGCTGAGAGTGACAGGTACAAGAGGCCGTGCTAACCTGAGTTGAGAGATCTTCTTTCTCCTTCTCTAGCTCAGCCAATCGAAGGCCCAGCCTGGAGCGGCTCTTCAGCTCCTCCTCCCACAACTGGTGCGAGCCCTGTGCATTGTGGGATAGCACACTCTGCTTCTGGACCTGGGATATAAACAGGACACCATTCTCAACACTGCCCACATGGCGGGTCAATACTGAAAAATAATGTCAGTGACAAACCTCTCGACTGAGCTGATCTTCCAAATTAATCTTTGCTCCTTGTAGGTCTGTGACCAAACCCTCCAAACGGTTCCTCACCTGTGGAAATGCATACATAATAGCTGTCAAACCACAGACGCAGAAGGCTTAACATTAGTCAGAAATTACACAGGATAGTAAAGAAAGATAGATAGTAAACGTTGAAATCTACAGAACACACTTCATGCAGCTCTAAATCTCATTAATCTGGTCTGAAGCATAGATGTTAAAGTCCCACAGAAAATGGGGATTAAAAGTCGTGGAAAAAGGAAGAATTTAAAGAAACCAACAGCTAAATTTGAATAAACCACCACCAAAAGAATTAAAACAAAATTCCAAATTCAAAAGACATCTGAATTACTTACATCTTTTCAAATAATGTCTTTGAAATGTGGAATTAATACAGTATAGCATTTCACCACCCGACAGTTTAAGGATTACTCCTTTTCATTTATTAGCAGAACAATCCACCACAAACATAAATACCCAATGCTATTTTCAGGAAGTTTCAGAAAAAAGATGACTAAAAGAACCGCTAGCATCACATCGACATCGTAAATACCAACCATTCCGCCAGGTGATGAATCTGATGGCTGCAAAAAGATTAAATTCTCATTTACGTTAACGTCAATCAAACAAGAGGTCTCACTTGAAAACTGCAGAGTTCTATGTGGGGAAAGCAGTTACGCGGTGAAGGCGTTATCTTCCAAATTGTCAGAGTTAATGAGCACTCTACTTCACACGGCTTACGCTGATTTGAACACATTTACACCCTGCTGATACAGCACTGCCATTACGTTGGCACAGAAATCGGCAGTGATTAGTGGGTCAAATGACATACTGAATTCTGGCTTTCAGCCACTGTGGCTGTGGAATGATGGGCAGGTGGTTGGTAAGGAGAGAAGCTCACCAGTGCGGCCTCCTGGACTCCCTTCTGCAGCACCTCGATTCTGTTGGTTTGCTGCTTGGCGGCGGCCTCTAGCCGGGCGTTCTCAATCTCCAAACTGCAGAGACAGACACGAGGAGGAATCAGGAGTCACAGACCTTACAGAAATACATCCAGCACAGCTCAAGTAAAGCCAACCTGTAGGCCCAGACCAACATTACTTGTAGTTTTGATGGCTCAGTTAAACTGGATGTGTGATTACGAGTGTGGTTCTGAGGTTGCAGTGGTTGTTTATGTGTGGTTTTGATATTTCAGTAGAACAGAATGTATTGTTAAGTGAATGCTTCTGATTGGTCAGTGTAAAAGGATGTAAGTTAAGTGAGTGTTTCTGATAGGTCAGTGTAAAAGGACGTGTGGTAATCTGAAGCGTGTATGTACCGCTGCACCGCCTCCTCCAGCTGCTTGATTGTCTTTTCTGCCGCCGTGGAAGCTGAGAGGACCTCCTGCAGTTTCTGAGACGAGGCGATGATCTCTCGCTCTTTGTCGTCCAGGGTGCTCTTCAAGCTGTGGAGCCTTCGCTCCGATTGGACAAACTGCTCCTCGCTCTCCTGCAGCTGGAGTCACAGAAGCACCGTCACTACCCTGAGAAACGGCCTGCCCCCTGGTGTCCGTCCGCGAGCACCACACCACCTACCTTTCCCTTCAGCCTGTCCATCTCCTTCTGCAGGCGCAGCTTCTCGTCCTCCAGGTCGCTACGGTAACGGGTGTTCACCTCCAGCGAGGCCTCGGACATGGACAGCTTCTTCAGCGAGTCGGCCAGCTCCTGCTGCAGCTGCCTCAGCTTGGCCTTCCACCAGAGAACGAAAAGACCGGTCAGGGCAGCCATTTATACAGCTCTGAACAGAACACGATGTACACTGCACACAGTAAAGGCCATTCCAGCCATTCAGAGGGTCATTAAGAGTCAAGCTGTGAAACTTTTGGAGTCGTGACACACTTTAAACTCTGAGCTCTGAGATGGAGACGTTTATGAAAGACGGCCACTGAGTCTTCACTGGTGCCTGTGTACAAGCCCAGCTCACACAAAGTGTTCTCACAATGTTAGTGGAACGTTTTGTCAATGTTATAACCCTGCCAGTACTTTGCAGCAGCATTGTGAGAATGTTTTGTGTTAGCTGGGTTTAGCGGTCGCTCTGGCCCTAACGTTACCTCTCTCTCGGCGTTCTCCTGCTCCTGCTTGCGGACCTGCTCGCGGAGCTCCGTGTTCTTCTCGGCCAGCTCCCGGCTCCGCTCCTCCACCATGTGCACGCGCTCCTCGCTGTCGGAGCGCAGCTTGGCCAGCATGTCGCCGAAGCGCTCCTGCGCGTCCGACACGGCGCGCTCCTTCACCGCGCCCCGGCTGTGCGCCTCCTCCAGCTGCTGGCGGAGGAGCATGTTCTCGCTCTGCGCCTGGCCCAGCCGCTCCTGCAGCGCCTCCTGCCTGGCCGCCGCCTTGCTGCGCTGCTCCCGCTCGGCCAGCAGGGCGGCGTCGCGCTCGGCCAGCCGGGCCAGGGCCTGCTCGCGCTCGCGCTCGGCCGTCTCCAGCAGCAGGGTCTTCTCGGTGAGCGCCAGGGCCGAGCGGTGGCACTCGTTCTCCAGGCCGTTGGCCTTGGCCTCGGCCTTGCCCAGCCGCTGGGAGAGCCCGTGGATGGCGTCGCGCTGGGCGGCCGCCTCGGCGTCCAGCTTCTCCCGCGCCCGCTGCCGCTCGTCCCGCTCCCGCTGGAGGGCGCGCTCCGCCTCCGCCAGCCCCGCCTGGCTGCGCTCCACCTCCTGGAGGGCGGAGGCCAGCCGCGCCCGCGCCGACTCCGCCTCCGCCTCCAGCTTCTCGCGGGCCTGGCGCTCGTGCTCCAGCTTGGCGGCGGCCACCGAGGCCTCGGCCTTCAGGCCGCTCAGCTGGCTGTTGCACTGGAAGACGGTCTGCGCCAGCGCCTCCTCGCTCAGCTTCAGGTCCCGCCGCACGTCCTCCAGCCGCTCCCGCAGGGCCTCGCTCTCCTCGGAGAGGCGGCCCTCCTCCTGGCGGCTGTGGGACCGCGCGTGCTCCAGCTCCATCTGCAGCGACGTCACCTCCTCCTGCAGGCCGCGGCTCTGCTGCATCAGCTCCTTCTCCCGGTCGCTGGCCTCCGACAGCTGGGACATGGCCTGCACAGCGCACACAGGGACACATGAAACAGCACTGCAGCACTGCTGAGTCTTCCATAGAAATACAGAGAGCTTACAAAGATGTTTCCACATGCATCTCAAAATTCCACGTAATATTAATGTAATTTACACTGTTCAATGAAATATTGTCACTTACCCTGCGGGCAATCAGTATAATGGCAATTTTGAATAAACATCTCAGTTAACAATAAGCAGTTATCGGTTTGGTCTTGACCTAGACTCACACCAAACCAGCCTCATTCTCAACCCGATTTACCAATGACTCCGTTTTAACTTGACATTGAAATGGTCTCGATTACAGCCCTCTCGCTTACTAAACAATATCCATATGAGTTTAGGACATGGAACAAGGGAATTCATAATACTATATATCTGTAGTTGGCTGTAAGAACAGACGAGAGTGCAAGATAATTCGCTTATGTACCAGGGATAATGTAAATTCATTGTTTGTACGAGCAGGGAAAGCATAAGCTCATAGACGGTATAAAATGGGAGAGTGGCAGCTCATGGGGTGCAGAAGCAGGGAAAGTGTTACATCATTGGCTGTAGAACCATGGAAAGTGTTAGACGACTAGCGATAGGACTATCAGGGACTGTTTACCTCGCTGCTTTTGTTGAAGTTCCGGCGGTTCTCCTCCTCGATCTCCTTCTGTTTGCGCAGGTGGGAGCTGAGCACGCCCTCCTGCAGCGCCCGGGCGCTCCGCTCCTGGTTCAGCATCCGCTGGGCCTCGTTGCGGTCCTCCTCCAGCTGTCACATGGACACGCAGCGGCGTTACTCACTACGCAACACTGTGCCTGCTCATTAAAGTGAGCGTAGGCCAGCGTGACTGCGATCGCGAACGCGTGAAGGCGAACGGGGAGCCCGAGGGCCGGCGGACCTGCTTCATGTTGTTGACGAGCGCCCTCATCTCCAGCTCCAGGTTCCTCATGGCCAGCTCCGTCCTCTGCCGCTCCTCCGCCTCGGCCCGCTGCTGCTCCTCCTTCTTGCGGAGCTGCTCCCGGCTCTTGTCGTACAGCATGGCCGCGTTCCTGTGCTTCTCCTGCTCCTGCTTCAGAGCAAACCTGCAGGGAGGTGGGTACTGTATTTCAGCACCAGGAATCAGAGCTGGTCCCTCCTTCATACAACACTGCAAACCTGAGAGACTGGCACACTAACCCACACGTGTCTACCAGTAAACCTCATATTTCGTGCGCATAGCACGTTTAGATATGTCACCACATATGACTCTGATGAAGACACAGTAGGGTCGAAATGCGTCAGTTTTATTTTGCACCATTAAAGGGCTTATTTTGCATCCAGACCTTGTCCTTTTGCTATATGTCACCACATGTTAGGACAGCTTTCATTTGTGGAGGGATGCAGACTGAAGTCACACCGCTCTTAAGATTTAACTCCGAGGTGAAAGTGCATCTCACTTGAGGTTATTGAGGTCAGTCTCCAGCTCCACCTGGCGGCGCTCCAGGACGGACCGGCCCTCCCGGGTCTCCTCCAGGGCCCGCCGCAGCTCCGCCCGGTCTTTCTCTAGCCGGGACACCTTGTCTGCCAGCAGACTATAGCGCCCCCTCTCTCGCTGGATGGTCCGCTCATACTCGTGGAACATGTTCTGCAGCTTCACCATGCTCACAGAGTCTGGAGAGAGAGTTACTACACGATTAACCCGACCAATCGGCTGCTGGAATCAGTCTGTCATCCCAAAACAAGGACGTTCTGATCTTCCTCTGCACAATGGAAGTTTAACAGTCAGTTCTGCCAACTTACCTACTGAGGAGGAATCAAGCTGCTGGATGAGAAGGGAGGCGTTGCGGTACCCTGAGGTGGGGGAGACCTCGTCCTCGGTGGGGGTGTCGGAGGACTGAGTGAGCTCATCCAAGTCATCTGCCATCTCCCTCTCACTGGCCTCCTGCAAGGTTCACAGCATAACACAACCTGGGCTCATACAACACGGTCTGATCTTGCATAACACAACCTGGGCTCACACAAGACAATATTATCTTGCATAACGCAACCAAGGCTCACACAACACAGTCTGATCTTGCATAACACAACCTGGGCTCACACAAGACAATATTATCTTGCATAGCAACAAGCTCACACAACAGTCTGATCTGCATACACAACCTGGCTCACACAGACAATATTATCTGCATACCAACAAGGTCACACACACATCTGATCTTGCATAACACAACCTGGGCTCACAGTTTATCCTGATGACACGCAAACCCGGGCCTCACACCGCTTCAGCCTGTGGCAGGACAGATTTTACTACTTCGTAGTTTGATTTCTGGCGTTTGAGGTTTACCTTGTTTCCACGATTTCCTGCGGCTGCAGACCTACAAAAGAAAAATAACAATGGCACATTTTCTCAGAATTTCTCACTCTAAGGGCATTCTTTCAGCAGAATGGAAAGACAGATCATTTGTATTCATGTCAAGGTATAATGCAGTACACATTTACCGTAACTCAAAATGCAACATAAGAGCAAATGAACAGTCAGCAGAAGTGGGGGAAATAATAATTAAAGAAAACAGCTGACATCGCTGAGGTAGCAGACATATGTATGACACACTGCGCACACACCTTCCATCATCCTCCGAGGTCTCGCTCACAGTACTATCATCAAACACAGAGAGGGGGTCTCCATTAGCGTGGGCCGCTTGCCGGGGCCTGGGCGGGGGCCGCTGAGCGTTCCTTTCGCCTGTATTCACACCGTCGCCTTCCTGCTTCGAGGCCGTGCTGCCACTGAAAGATCACAGAGCTCACATTAAAAGTGCAGCTTCCTCTGGGCGTTTCTCAACGCGTGGCCACACCCACACCTGTCACTGAACGACCAGTCGTTGTGTAACACACCTCTGGCCACTCCCATGCTTACTGGAAGATTGAGAGTACTGCGTAGCAGTATGTAGTGCAGCTTGTGAAGGGATGAGTAAAAGGAGAGTAGATAACTCAAAAGCGTGGCTGATGAAATGCCATGATACAAATCTGACGTACCTCTTTGGACTTTTAGGCGAATCCCTTTGTGGAAGACCTTCCCTGGTCTTGTCCTTTGGAGTGACCCCATTTCCCTTCTCACTCAGCTGCTGTTTTCGGCTGGTCTGAGGAGGTTTCACCACCTGTGACTCCTGCACAGACTGTCTGCTTGAGCCTTCACCATCCCACAATCCACCTGGTCTTTGCACCTCGGAAATAATGCTTTTCTTTTCCGTGCCAACCTGAAAGTACAGAGGGAATGTTTGCAAGGAGCTCACCAACACAGAGGTGTGGAATTTTATTCACTTTAGAAATATATGGAAAGGGCAATACAACAAGCTTCAGAGCCAGTAGCTAAATATACTCCAACTTCATGAAATATTATCCAAAAACTGAAACCAAGAAAATGAAAAATTATTTAAGCCAAACAGATTGAAACAAAGTCAGAAAATGTGAATTTAGAAAAAGATAACTCCATCAGGTAGTTAGCACATTAAAAAATGAAATTTAATATGATTATTATGATTGTCATTTCCATGTTATGAATATATTAGTCAATATGCACTGAATTAAACAGGAAAAAATGTTTTAGTTGTGATAAATGGATATCCTACTGGTACAAGGGAACATGCAAAGAACACACAGATCCAAAAAACACAAATCCCACACACGTAAAAATCTTGCATTATGACACAGAACAACACTCTGGAAACGTTCTTCTTTTAAAACAAAAGAAGGCTTAAACACACACGAAGGGCAAACACAAGACATCTTTAGCTTGGTAAACCAAGCAAAAGATGAATAAGGCTCAGATACAAAATGCACCTTGTTCTCTTTAAAAAGCTAAATTAAGCATGCAATCTCATGATGTCCAAGGAACATCACAGGGTGATGGGAGGGACCACAGAGTGACGAGGAAGGTGGTGAGAGAGACCAGTAACAGTAACGCAAGATGTAACCACAGACTGGCCCCCTGGAGGCCAGTGAAAGTAAAGCAGTCGCCGCAAAGTCTTTTTCAGTGCGAACTGATGGTGAAGATGGGAGCAAGAAAACACACACAGGAAGAAGGTGAGGGGAAGCTGTGGACGCTGACAACGTGAAAGCTTCTTGATGAGTAAGAAAGAAAGAATGAAGGTGGAAATGTGGGTCTTTGTTTCCAGCCAATGACTGGGTCCTTTCTCACAGACAGCAGGAGTATGGGATGGGAGTGCAGTGGAGAGCTATGGGAGTGGGGTTCACAGTCCTCTACCTCTTTCCGCAGCTGCGCCTTCTCCTTCTCCAAATCCAGGAGGGCCACCCTTAGCTTCCCTACCTCGCGCTGGAACCTGTGCCGATCCTCCTCCAGCTCCTCGTCAGAGTAGCGCAGGGAGGCTGAGGGGTTGGTGTGCAGGGAGGGGGATGGGCTTGGTTCAGAATCCTCCGCCTCTGCTTCGGTTTCGTTGTGTGTTCTTTGAGCAGATGCGCACAGTTTGGACTCCTTGCTGGGGTGGAGTTTGAGTTTGGGTTCACCAATGGAGCTTTCTTCAGAGTCAAGTTCTTTTTTCCTTTTGCCGCAGTTCCCAGCGTCAACATCAAGGTCAGTGTCACTGTCTTTGAGGTCACTTCCTGGTAGGCGCAGAGCAGGAAATTGCTTGTTCTCCTGCTTTTCTGTAATGCGGTCAGGCTCCCCCCGCTGGCTGCTCTCAGCACTGCAAGGGTCCTGTGGTGAGCCAGACTTTCGCCGCGCTCTCCTCTCAGACTGAGGGCTCTCTGCTGGCTCAGTCGCTGAGTCCTCCAGCCCTGATTCTCTCTGTTCAGGAATGGGCAGCAGGACTAAGCTCTTAGCTCTGGCAGCAGGTCGAATTATCTCCTCTTCCTCACTGGACTCTTCCTCCGCTGTCCTGAACGGAGCATCTCCCTCCCCATGCTCATCCTCATCCTCTCCGCTGCCCGCGTCAAGGGTGGGCCCGCCGGCATCCTTCTGCGTTTCTCCGAACTTCTCCTTTAGCTCAGCCGCGACGCTCTTGAACTGTGATTTCACCTCCCTCTTCTCGATCTCCACCCATATCTTCTCATAGCGCTTTTCCCACGGCTCGCTAGCTTTATCTCCTGTCCTGGTGCCCTCTTCCTCCTGAGTCGATCGACTGTGCGACTCCCCAGGGGTGACGTGGGTGGGGTTACTCACGTCTAACCCTGAGGTATCTACGGCATGCCTCTCCTTTGACAGTGCAAATGGACAAAGAAATAAAGTAAAATCTATATAAAAAGGCAAGAACACAAAAGGTCTCCCAAATGGCCGATGCACACAGTACTCCTTCATTCATATGGTTCTGAAACCAATTAACACGCATGAGCTCTCAACAACGAATGCTATGATGACAAGAACAGTTCATTCAGCCCATCTAGGATCACGATGTCACCAAATGTCCAGAGAACAATAAGATCAGTACAACATATTGGGTACGATAAAAAAGTCAGATTTAGGGGCTACTATAGCCAGTACAAGGAAATGTACAGGGCACAAATCAGTCCAGGGAGATTTAATGCACACTATAACCAGCACAGGATGATGTAGGGGACAGTAAAACTAGTAAAAACAGATGGGGTGGAGATAAGTCATCATCAGTAGACAAAGAACCCTATAACCAGGAGACGGCGATGCATGAGAAGCTAAACCCAACCTTGTGCGGCTCCTCCTTTGACTCCACACTGCCTCTGCTCCCTCCATCCTCAGGGCTGAGCTGACGTGGGTGCGGCAGGATGTCTGACGGCAAAAGCTGACTTTAACCCACCATTCTTATCACTGTTCACATCAAACTTGAAAACAGCTCTTATGAAGTGTCTTTGTTACCGTTTCGTCTGTTCATTGATGAATAATATTGTCTGTTTTGGCTGTGCATTTATATTCTCTTCTTCCCTTTTAGTTTCTTAACCTATTTTTTTTTTTTCATATGCATCTACTTTTTTTCCCCGTTTTGTTTTCTATTCATTTTTGCCTAATGACAAATATAATGTTATAAATGTCACTATAGGTCAGCTAATGTCATTAGGGGAGGTACTTGTATAAGCCCCCTTGGGTTCCATACCTCTCCAGTACTATGCACTTGTCAGTTCAACTTAAAAAAAAAATTTTTTTTTTAAAAATGTTGTATGGGAAAAATAATAATTCTTTGACAAGAATTGCATACTAATGCAAGCTCTGCAAGAACTTCACATATCTGAGCTCACCTGGCTTAGATATGGCTTTATCTTCAGGCAGATTTGGCTGTAGTTTTCCAGTCTTTCTCGGACTAGAGGCAGGGGTACCGCTTTCTGAATCCCAGTCAGACTCTGAACAGGAAAGACCATTTGTACATGGTAGCTACTTGAATATTTAGGGAAATCAGAGCATTATAAATATTACAGAGGGTGCCAGGGTGTGACACAACCAGTGCCCTTCCAGTTCCCCTGTCTCCCCGTCTGTACCATGCTGAATCATTCAGTATTATAATGGTAACATTTGCATGAAAAATATAATGAACACCAAATTACATATTCCATAATTTAACCCAGAGTCACTCACAAATGTCTGTATGAACAGTGAGTGACAGATTTGAGCTTCCCTATGTTGGGCAGTACCTTCCTCGCTCTCTGCTTTGGCAGGTAGAAGTCTCCTGGCACGGGGATGTGGCTGAGGCTGCAGTGTTGTGGAGGGGTTTGAGGAACGGGGGCTGGGCAGTGGGGGGGTTCGGGCCGTCGGGCTAGGGGGACCCTGGGCTTTGCTCTGAGCGGCAGGCGGCCTCTCGCCGGGCTCCTCTCCCGAGGGCGAGGCCAGCTTGCGCCCAGCGATGGTCCGGCTGGCGGTGCTCGCTGTGTCCCAGTCCGAAGCATCTACAAGGGGCGAAGGTGACTGCATCACAACTACTGGTCAATGGGAGACCGCTTCAAACTGGTTATTCCTTCAGGCAGACAAGTGCCATCTCCACACTACAGCTACTTATAATTTATCTTTGTATGTATGAATGTATATATATATGTAGGTATGTACATATGTAGAAATGAAATGAAAATTTGATGTTAGGTGCACAGAGGAAGAGAGTATATTACCTTCAAGATCATCAGCATCATCCAAACCAAGTTCTTCCATTAAATCTGTTAGAAGGAAAACAAAATGTGTACAGATACAGATGTGGCAAAAAGAAAAGAAAATACAGGACATACAGTGTAAGGAAACGGAATGAGTAAGGCTACGTTCAGACCAGTTACATGTGGCACAATTCAGCAAAAAACGACTTGGAGTCGCAACTTTTCAGTTCCTATTTGTGCCGCATCTGCATGTTGCAGCAACTGGGATATGCAGCCAGAGGACTGAATGTAGCGTAGCCATGCACCTCTTTCATTTAAAGGCATTAAATCAGTGATTACCTTTGTTTTTGACAGCATCATCTTTAGGTTCAGCTGGTTTGGGTAAGACAGGTGCTGGCTGAGCTTTTAATACTGGCTGTGAAAGGACAAATGAACACAAGTATCACGCCAGCTGGTTGGGTGCCGACTTGTAAAACCATTCTAAAGAGCAGAGAGACTAACCTACCTTCTTTTCCAAACCACCATCTTGCAAATCTGCATGATTGAAAAAACGCAGTTAGATTAAACTTTGAAAATTACTGTCCAGGGAGTGTCAGACTTGGGCTAGCACTGGAGCTGGCATTCAGACATGCATATGTGCAGGACTGCAGTGCGGAACTGCGCACACATGCCAGTGCGCGATGAAGCCGTGCCAGAACAGCAGAGTTCCTCCCGCATGCAGGTGACGCGCGCGGTTAGGGCTCGGACGGGGGCGGTTATGGGACAGACCGGCACAGAAGGGGTTAATGGTAAGCATGAGGCCGCGATGGAGCCCTGCATGCACCTGGCTGCCGCACAACTGGATTATGGTCAGTATGGTCACGGCGATCGTGTCGGATTGACTCCGCCCTTTGAGGGGCAGTGTCCATACCCGGAGCTGAAAGGTCTCCCGTCCTGACTAATCTCCTTGGAATCTCTAGATTAGCCATCCTACAGTGTCTTGATCCTCTTAAGAAAGAAGGAATGTAAAAGGGGTCTACGGAAAGGAATTTGATATAAATTCTGTTAAAAGCCTGCGGGCAAGATTTCCTGAACACACTTTTCAAAGACACTGAGCCTGATCTGCTACAATACTGTAAGTACAGTACAATCCTGAACATCCAACCTTGTTGGAATATGGGGTATGTTGGATATGTGAAAAAACTAAAGCAATAAAATGACAAAAACAAGGCAGCAAAAGCAGTTTGAAATGCTGAATGCATAATTTAGCTTATTAAATACAGTAAACACAGACATATTTTGCAAAGTTGGCTTAGCATAAAACATAAATGATACAAATATAATTCTGTCCATTTAAATTTCTTACTTTGGTTTATCAAACAATACCTAATTAATCATGTTATTAACCATTACAATGTTTCTCTTATTTTGTAAATGTGCCTGATTTCTTAGGCTTAGTAAAAATGAGGGCTAAAACAATTTGAAAGCATTTTTATACTTAATCTTTTGCAATCTTTAAGCGCTCTTAATTGTCATTACACCATGCAGAAAATTTTATTTGAGCCATTTTTCCACATGATGATTCATTATGTCCTGGGGTTAGGTATGCAGGATTATACGGTATACTGGAAAACCAGCCAAATGAATACATTTAACCAATGTCTATTTAAGAACTACATTTTTAAACTCATTTTTAAAGCTCATTTAATTCAGGATGTATATATCAATCAATCAATCAGTATTTTAATTAATGTATTTAAAAGATGTGATCTATTTTTTAAGTACTGCAACATCAAGTAATGTGGATAGGCTACTGGTTCTTTAAGCATGAAATGGTTTTACTGACATGAGTCCAAAGCAAAATCTACAAGCATAACTACTGCTCAGTTGGTTTTCTGATCTCCTACTTACATACCGCAGCCTTAAATAGAAAACGTGACAGAGGCAATTACCTTCATTTTTCTCCTCTGAAATGCTGGCCATCACTTTATGTGCCTTCACAGGGGTGTGGGCCACACCTTGCAGTTTCCCTGGACTGTCAGAGCCAGACTGTATGAGGAAATGACAACACGGTGCACTTAAAAAAATAATAAAAAAAAACCCTAACAACTGCACTCTCTGTACTTGGTTCTTTTAACTGAGATGTGCCCTATAACAAGCACCAATCATTTGAACACCACAGTCCCTGAATGGATATAGTATGGTGAAGCTCTTCCATATCAACTGCCTGACAATGTGTATGCTAACAGAATGCAGGGCAACATCACTGACAGATCACAGGTTGGCACCATTCAAACACTCACAATTACATTGTATTTGCAGAATAGTGTCTCGCTTTCAAGGTTAATGGTTTACTCAAAGTGTACATTCCAAATGCTTTTGTGATGCATGTATTTAACAGACTGATGACTCTTCAGATAGCACCACAGTTCCCCAGATCCCCCTTAGATAACCTTTCTTTTATCAATCTTTCTTTGGATTTCCCTTTGAAAAATGTTAGTTATAGCTGTAACAGACCGATTATCTGTCTAGTGGTACTTTCTTTACATCATAGTTACGAATAGTTGTTTCTTAGGTTGACATTACACTTATTGATTATAAAGGGGCCTCTGCCTTATGGGTAATATTGCATTACTGCATTCCTCAGATGTTCTCCACTTGTGTACGACACTCTGGATTGTCAAGTAATGTAACGTAGCATATCTGGCCATGGCATCCTGGTTGGTTTCTCTATATGAGAGCAGCCACGCATAAACAAACATAGAAATCAATGAGCAGAACTGTACTGCATTGATGCGTTTCTGTTCTGCCCCACCTCAGAGTCCCAGGGCGAATCCTCCTCCTCCTCTCCTCCCTCCAGACCCAATTCTGACAGGAAATCTGCGGAAGATTTTGGGACATTTACTGTTGGACGCTACGCTGTGGCATTCTCTTTTGGAATGACCTCTTAAATAATCAAAGCTGAAAAGTTTTATTTTGAGACTTTTTCTCATTAAAATGAAACAGTATTTTCTCCTCTTGATTGTTGCACATTCAGTGCTATTAGTTAGCGTTGGTTTCATACACACATAAATACGTAGAAACAGTCTAGATTATTGAGAAACATGTGAACTCCTCACCTCTTTTGACATCTTTAGAAGGTTCACTTTTCTGTTTTACACTGGCACCATGTGACTTCTGACCATCCTGAGCATTTGTATTAATATCAGGAACCTCTATATTTTTGTTCTCTTCATTCTCATCCTCTTTGGTTTCTTCATCATCATCATCTTCTTCATCCTCGTCTTCCTCATCGTCTTCAGTGGAAATGCCATCCTATTTGAAAGAAAATAATTTTCAGCACCACTGGAAAATGACAGGTACAGGACAAAGAGTTGAGAGGCTGTGGCATCTACTTGTTTTTTTACATGCCTACTTTATCAATACTGGCTACTACCATCATCTACTGTCATCATGTCTGTCCTACCTTAGATGCTCCTGCATTATAAATTTTCAAATTTGTGGCTCGTTTATCTTCGGTGGCTCTGACCATTAGCCCCTCAAGATCTTCCCCAAGAGGTGGATCAAGCTCAACATCATCAATGGCAGTCTGAGGTAATTGTTCATGATTGGAAATTTCATCTCCCCAGTCAATATCAGACTCTGACTGCTTCTCAGCGCTCATGCACGGGGATTCTACCCTCTCCTCATTTGCCTTACTAGAACCTGCTGCAATCTTCCCAGAATCCTCCTTGGGCTCATAAGGGCCTTCATAATGGCCGACAATCAGTGACACAGGAGCACTGTACTCCTGCTGCTCAGCAACTTTGCCAGCTGGCTGTAAGTGCTCACTCTTCAAATTCCCCTCATCTGAATCCCATGAATCACTGGCCTTGGATTCAATCACAGCTGCAGGCTGCATCTCCAAAGCTTCATCATTATAAGTGGGGCCTTCATTATCTTCATCCTTTTCATCTCCCCAAGACAACTCAGGAGAGGAAGGTTGATCTCTCCTTTTAGATAACAGGTTTGTGCCTACATTCTTTTGAGGCAGTGTCATTGGCTTTCTATGGGACCCAGATATTGAAATGTCATGACTATGGCCGGATGCTCTCACATGAACGCCCTTTTTCTCTACCCAGGATTCAACAGGTGATGTGGGCTCATCCATCTCTTTTCCAAGCAAAGTCTTGTCTGAGCTTTTTTGTAAGTTTGGCTCTGCCAAAACTGGAGACATACTTCCTATAAATTTTTGTTTTGCACTGTTTTCAACTCTGTCCTTTTCATCTCTCCTAGACACATCAGGAGAGACTGGCTCCTCTGGACTTTTCCCCGATAGGGTAAGGCCAGTGTGCAGAGGAGGATCTTTAGGTTCTTCTGGGGAATGAGCCAAATCATCACTCTCATTGTTATCATCCCCCCAAGACATATCAGGAAAAGGGGGCTCTTCTGCCTGAACATTCCAGCCCACGTTCTGCTGAGGCAGCACCTTTGGTTCTTGTGGGGACCTTGCCTCAACATGGTCCTTATCTGAATTCTCTTTATTTCCATGATCTTCCTCTTCATCCGAATACCCTGACTCAACTCTGATGGCGGACACAACACAATCTTCTCCAAAGTCCAGGATTCCTAGGGTGCCATTATCAGCTTCATTGATTATATTTTTGGAAAGCCCCTCATCTTCATGATCATTGCCGTTATCATTTCTGATTTTCACACGAAACACATTTTCCATGGGTTCCTGGTCTTCAGTCACTGCTGCTTGGTCAGTACCTGCTGCAGACTGGTGAGGGTCATGACCTTCAACCAGGGGCTGCTCTACGTCAGCTTCCTCTTCAATATCAGCATCAGCTCCTGCTGTGACAGGTCTTGGCAACTCTTCATCATTAATGCCATCATTCCTGATGTGAGCCACAGCAACGTCATCCTTCTCCATATCATCCTCCTCCTCCTCCTCTTCATCCTGCTCCTCATCAACTTCTTCATCTTCTTCACTTTCTTCCTCAGCATCTTCATCCTCCTCCTCATCATCCTCATCATCATCATCACCCTCGTCTTCTTCGTCTACTTCATCTTCCTCGTCCTCATCTTCCTCGTCAGACTCCTCCTCTTCCTGTCCCTCTGGACTGTCACTTTCCCCCTCTTCCTGCGAGTTTCCTCTTGGTTTACTGGTGAAAGCCACATCTGAAAGCCCTCCCTCTTAATAAACCCAGAAAACACGATGGGGGAAAGGCAGAAGGGGAAAACAGAACACAGGAAACAGAAGGGTGTTAGAAGAGCCCTCATCTTAGTAACACACACAAATATTACCTTTTTACAGTGGCTGGGAGGGGTGGAAGTTGCCTGAGGAGGTTTATAAAAGGATGGGGAAGATGAGGATGCTGGGTTGGGGAGGGCGATAGTCGGGGGTAAAGCCACAGGGAGGGAGGAGTTTCTCTTGGCTTCACCCTCACTCTCCTGCTCAGACTGGGATTCACTTGAGGATCTATCCACATCTGCTATCACTACAGGGAAGGGGAACACATTACGAGTGAACTAGTGAAAGCACAATGTCATTACACACAGTCAAAAATTAGCACACCACTTTAATACGGTTAAATGACACAGTTTTAGGAATTGGCATATTACACATTTTGATAGTTACCATCAGTCCTGCCCTTTTGTGAGGCACTCATTAGTTTCTTTAGGTTTGGCTTTTGTGTTTTCTGTAAATAAAAGAAAGAATTGTACAAATCTAAGCTGTCGGAAAGCAAGTACTACACTACTGAGTGTGAGTGCTTAATTTACTGAGATGCAGTACCTTTGGGCTGAAGTCTAAGTCATCTTCATCTGAAGAAGGCCATGAATCACCAGCGCCTCTACGTGATGCTCTAGGTAAAATATGAGAGTAAATGCTATGAAAGAGAACAAATAAATGTCATGCTAAACACACAGCACAAAGATAAGGAGCTTCCCTTACCTACTGATAGATTCTGCCTGTGAATCATCTTCATCAACTGGGGGAAAAAAGTGCTGTTAAATATTTTGAGGACGTTACGGAAAGAAACTACTGTGTGAAAGACAAGAGCACTTAAGGGCATTTCCAAAATCAGTAGATCATAAATAAATTACATATCTGACTGGATCTCTTCAAGCACATACATTTAATTGCATGGTTCTAATTCCGTGGATAGCCAACTATGAGAACAGCTGCAGTCAGATGCACTACATTGCATTGGTCTGAGGAAAATGCAGCAAGACATAAACTTACAATGACAAGATTGGATAGCAAAATCCAAAAACATGGGTTTTGAAATATACATAAAAGTGGAGCAACTGCACACATGCCAAATACATGTAAGCAGGGAAGTCATTTTGGACAGGAATGGTCTTAAATCCATAACAGGAGCTGCTTTGATTAAAACAGGATTAGAATATAAAGTACTCTTTTCTAGAATCTGTCCTGGACTCCCTCGTGGCCAGAACATATGAAAAAGGCATCACAGACTCTCCAACCTAGTACTTGCATATCTATGACTGCAACAGTGTGTGATACCTTTGCCTGCTTCAGCTGCTCCTGACAGCTGCAGTTCTAGATCCAGTCAGGTGGAAATGCATGAGGGAGCAGATGAAAACCAAATAACGATGAACATTCACAGTAATGGAGGACAGAAACCATGGGCACCATGAGTTCATTTGTTTAGTTACACTGAGACAAATAAATACAAACTGATGATGGCCTTCTGAAACCAAACTGAAACCGTTTGGCCTTCAGGAACAAGAACCTGTATTAGGCACATCAGTACTCCACTGTGCAAATTAAAGCACTTTGTGGTCTAATAATGCATTTTTGCTTGTTTTCTCTTTTATTGTAATATGACATCAAAGCACACACCTTCTCTGTCAGTGGCTGGTTGCCCTAGGGCAGGGCCTGCCTGAGCCATGTGCCGTGGGCTGCCCAATACGGCCGCCGGCTTCTTTCCAGCCGAAGCGAAATGAGAGGGCGATGGCTGAGTCTTCCCCTTTGTTCCATGTTCAATTATCAGATGCGAACACCTGAGACACAAACAGGCTTAAACCGAGAATCATGAACCACAATGTTCACAAAAGTGTTTTTTCTCTATGACTGGGCATTTGCTTTTCCTTAAAATATGACAGCTGTGAAAGCTGCCTGCATTGATGATTGAATAAATTCTCTATCCATTTAAAATTAAACACCACTACACATTTCACTTAATGCATGAGAAGCATTTGGACTGATCTAGTCTTCCTCAGGAAATGACAAATACAATATTTACTCCAAAAATTAATGCATTTCAGGTAGAGGACTTACGCATGGTGACCATTCATGACCGCGTAGTCATCAGATGTCCACCCTTTCTCGTCCTTTATCGTTACGTCTGCATTGTACCGCAAGAGCAGGCGCACCATGCTGATCTGCCCGTTACAAGCAGCAATCATCAAAGACGTCCTAAATCAGACACAATCAGGAGGGGTCAACTCATGAGTGCACATATATGACCAAAAGTATCTCGACACCCCTTGGTCTGGGGCTTTTTTTTCCATGTTTTGGGTTAGGCTCCTTTATACAAGTGAAGGCAAAACTTAATGCAATGACATTCTAGATGATTCTATGCTTGCAACTTTGTGGCAACAGTTTGGGGAAGGCCCTTTCCTGTTACAGTGTGACAATGCCCCCTGGCACACAGTGAAGTCCATATAGAAATCCATTCCGCTGCAGCTCTTAGCATCTCAACATAGTCACTCACCTTTCACCCTGGTCAGCCGCATTCATGTCTGCTCCCTCCTTCAGGAGGAACTCTGCCATTTCGACATGGTTTTCTGTCACAGCCAGAGTCAGAGGGGTGCAACCGTCCTGAACGCAAAAGTCCAGCATGACAATCAAAGGCCAACATGAAGAAACAAGGAAAAGACAGATAAACAAAACCAAAATGAGATGGCATTCACAGACACTTTTTTCCACTTCCATGTATTGATTTATTTACAATTTTACAGTATTTACAGTTAATAGCAGGAGATATTTATAAGTTTATTTGAGGGGAAGGCAGATCAATACAAACATAACACTCCATTACAAGTAAAAGAAAAAGACATGAGTCAGAGGGAGGATGGCAGACTCAAGGATGAAGTCCAGAACTGTTAAGGCTGTTTTATACTTCTGCAGACTACACATAAAAACCGGTGTGCATTGGGGTTGTGCGGAATGTGCGGCGTGAGTGAAGGTTACAGACCATGACCGCATTGATGCTGTGTACCTCCCAAAGAATTTAAAAGCATGTACTTAGCAACCAGTGCCCACGTACACTGCACAGATGATGACTGGTGGTTACTGCCAAATGTCACTCCACAGGGTCGTGTGTGGTCACTCGTATAGTTCAGGAATTTTAAACAAACAGCCTGCACCTGTACAACATGCTGCACAAGTATAAATGCTCTGTCCTTTCATGAATGCCACACACAACACAAATCACGCAAACTATGCAGAAGTATAAAACAGCCCCGAATCATGCCTGCAACAAACTGGACACATATATTTTGAACCATATTTGTGTTCTCCTTTCATACAGTCCCCATCTATCCCCAATAAATGCAGAAATCCTGTTGGTGCTCTTGCATGCTGATGCAGTGTGTACTGAATGCTGCCAGACTATGTGGGTGGAGCTGGACTAACCTTGTTCTGGGCATTGACGTTGGCTTCATGCTCCAGCAGCTGCACAGCCATGGAGATGGAGGGGATGAGGGCAGCCAGGTGCAAGGCAGTGTTCCCATTGATGTCCACCAGGTTGGGGTCAGCATTGTGCTCCAAAAGGGTGACCACACAGCGCTCCTGCTGGCACTGCACTGCCTGCAGGCATATATACACAACATGTGGCTGTGTATCTTAAGATAATAATATATGAGCCTGGACAAGAAATGGCTTCCTCAGACTCACGTCTGCCTAAGCCCGACTTGGTGACTGCGGTGTGAAAAGAGCCAGTGGTGACATCACATGCTTTGGTGGACAGGACGTGATTATCTGTGCTCTCTCAAAATCGACAACTGAGGCTATGATAAGCACTGAAGTGTGAGCATAATTGGCTATTCAAAATTAAGAAAAAAAACTAGCTATTTTCCCAGAAAAATGTAGTGTTCTAGGCCTCTAATAATCAAGAGAAACTAGAAACCTGCACTAATAACACCTCATAAACCAGGAAAAATCAAGAATAAAGCAAAAAAAAAAAGGGAAAAAAAGAACGACAAACAACTTGTTCTGGATTTGCAAATGCTTTTTTTTCAGCAGCACTTGCAAATCAATGAGTGAATGAATTATCCACGCCAAAGTCTCACAGATCATTAATGCCTAGATTAAAGCACTTTCAGGTTCTGCCAAATAGGCATAATGCAACAAATACACTCTTACAGCACCTTCATTAACGGGGATCTGTTCTGATTGTCACATAGGTTCAGCTTGGCTTTGCTCTCCACCAAGAACTGCACAATCTCAACGTGTCCATTAGCACAGGCGATGTGTAGAGGTGTTCTGAAACAGAGGATTATGCTCACAGTTACTCATTTTGCAGACAATGTATGAAAGATAAGATTTGCTTCAGAGCTTCTAAACATAAGACTATCCCCAAAGCATGACCATGCAACATACAGTACATCAACTTCACCTATTTTTCAGAATACAAGATGCAATATTACATACATCCTAGGTGCACTACCAAGGACATAATCATGACGGCTGTTGCACTATTACAACGTTATAACTGATACAATGCCTCAGAAATGTTATGGGAAAGCAAAAACAAAAAAGTAGGCTAATTTGAGGTTAAGGACTGTCAGCATTTGGAACTGTGAGCATTCCACTGTATTTCCTTAGTGGAGAATGAACTATTGATCATAAAAACTCATGATGGAATTCATACCAGATTTGTGATCACTAGGAGAACAGGATTACTCTTTGTTAATGAAAGGCTCCCATTTGCTGAATAGATGCAAGTGCTCCTCTTTCATGTGCAAACACTCTAAACTCGTATGAGCCTAAAGTAATAAGATCTGCTTTGAAACTTAAGGACAACAACAATGACCAAGTGGCCTAGCTACTCATAGGCCTGCTTCATTTTAATGATGCAAATGGAACAATTATCCCTGTCATACGATATTATTCCAAGTGTGTGGTGAACAATATGTTCTTTACTTAGCCTAATTATTGTTTACCCAAATATTTGGCACAACAAGGAGGTCAACTAATTTCAGCTTAAACATGGGGAGGAGAATTCTGGCATTTTATTCAATTGAGCATACACATTACCCAAACACATTGTTACATTATACCACAATGACATATGGTTTATGTATCTAAAGAGCCATATTTATTTGAAAGCACATCTAATGATGTTCTGACAGCTGATTGTGTAGTGGTAACAGGAGTGAAGACTGATGAAGTGGTTTTAAGCACACGTGAACAGCTATAAAACAGAACCCAAGCACTTCCACAAACTCTAAAAACACACAGCATACGTGAAAGAACAAAGCTCTCTACCTTCAATTAGCATAACCTAGTTCCTTTCAGCTTGCTGCCTTTCCTTCAACTAAAGTATACATCCCATAAAGGTCCCAAAGTTGTATTTGTGCGCGTTAACTGAATGATCTATGATACCAACAAACAACAACCTCCCATTCATACACCATACTCTGATTCCTCTGTATCGCCATTCAGTGACAGGCCACCCCTAAAATGTAGGCTACATTCTCTAATGCCTGTGTAACTTCATTAAGTAAATGCATTTGAAGACTTTTGGACATCTGATAAGATAAATGTGTATGACCCTATGAAATTGAATCCTGCCTTACCTGTTTTCTTTATCCAGTTGACTTAAATCATTCTTCTTTGCGAGTTGTTTCAGCTTGGAAAGATCGCCCGAAGATGCAGCTTTGTGGATCTTACTTAAGTCCTTCTCCTTAATCTCATATCCGACCGACAGCACACTGCCCGTGTCAGACGAATTAGGAGAGAACCCCTTCTTTTTCTTGGCGAAGCTGAATATTTTCTTCATTGTGTCTGGCTGTGATGCAGGGCGCAGCCCGGGTGGCTGGTAGTGGCACTCGGGGGCCGTCGGATGATTACCTCAGGAGTCTTTTCCATTCCTAAAAATAAACGCACAAAGCGGATAAGGCTCACTAGTTAGCTGGTGTGATGTCACCGCAGGGCACCAACGAACCACCTGGTTCGCTAAATGGATCAAAACCATAAATTCAAGTGTAGCATTAGTCAAACAGTGTTTGACACCAGCAAAGAAATCAAATGGCGTAGCTGGTTACCGATAATCAACATCAGCTCGCTACAGAAGCTTGCAAGCAATAAGCAGGTTATCTTAATGTTGACTGTTCCAAGGTAGACTAACATTACTCGAGATGTCACAGGAGACTTGGCTAGCTAGCTAGCGTAACGTTAGCTTGCACGATTGTTGGTTTATGTAGCTGCCAATTTCTAACTGTATCCCACACGTTTAGCCCTTACCTTACAATGACGGACTCTCTGAAAGGGCAGTTTATCCGCATTTTGTATCGATGCTATTCATATTGTTTAACAATGACGAAGTGTCAGTCTTCTGTCCTCAGCATCTCCGATAGCTAGCTAGTATACACACAGATAGCAGCGGGAGCGCAACAAGCTGACGGTACAGTCTGTAACCAAGGCAACCACCCGCGCTTATCTGGAAACAGAGCTAACATTACCAAGACCAGTTAGCAAAAATCAACCTTGCATGTTTGGGGTTTAGGTAACACCTATGCAGGCATTATTAATGCATTGAAAATCAAAAATATGTTTAGCTTGCTAGCAAGTTACGATCACTGACCGCTAACGTAAACAACTAACCTCTACCACAGCGTCACATTCAACCGCGACATTTAAAATGCTAGAGACTTATTTCACATGTAGCTAGCTAGCGAGCACACAAGACAACAATTTTCACTCTGTATAATGCAATATCGATGCATGCAAGCAAACCATCGAGCGTTAGCTACTTCAATAGTTTGACGTGCTTTCGTTCATTTCTGCATTGGATAAACTAAGGCAACCAACTAGTATGAGTTTAGCTACGTGAAACTACCGTTATAGCTTGCTAGTTATAAAAAATAGCAGTGAATATGCTAAATTAGCTAATAACAGACTAGGTTTGCTCAGTTAGTTGTCATATCATTACCTAGCAAGCTAGTCCAGCTCGCAAATAGCAAAGAAATGAAACTAATGTTAAGTAAGGCTTGTAAGCTACCCTTCCTGCCAAGTTAGCTAGCGTGCTAGCTGTCCTGCATCCCGAAACAAAAACACTCCACTTGGGAGTTTGTCAATTTTACCTCTAGTTGTAGCAAATAATATTCTTATTATGCACAGGTTATTTTTAAACAGTTAACCGTAGCTAACTGGCTATCTAACGTGCAACTTCGCTAACATCGTTTATTGCTTAACTTAGTTTGCTAGTTGCAGCATGTGTAAACGCTATCGGTTATTGAATGGACACCACTAAATTAACATTAAATGTTCAGCGAATAAACACTATTAAAAGGATTACCATTCATTGGTCAGTTTTCCACTTGGCTAACTGGCCCCCATGCCACCCAATTCCACTTCAGTTTTCTCCAATTTATTTGTATTAGCAATTCACAATTTCTTCCTAGCTAACTACCAACCAAAAGGCGCAGTACGTTGCGCAGGGACAGCATAGTTTGTTTGCTGGCTTCTCTGCCGAGGCCAATCCAATCACACTTCGGATACATAAAGAACGTCCCTAAACCGTCCAATGAACGACAAGTACCAAAATATCGTATATTATTTATATGGTTGATAGACCAATCTTACATAATGTTCCTCGCCAGTAGAAGTACCGTTTCACCGAATCGAAGTTTCTTGCACCAGTTTACAATAGTTAATGTTAGATGTAGTACTTTTCACCACAAAACAAATACATATGGATAAGACATTAGTCTTTATTGAAACGCATAAAAAGCTAAAACCTTAGCCTTGATTTAGAAGCCGATGAATTTTAGTTTTATACGTAATTAAGTTTAACTTTAACTAGTCTTTTTCCACGTCTACTCCATTAACATCAATCTCATTCCCCTGACAGCTGTCTGTAACACTTGGCTAACCCACCGGCACGTTTATAAACTATTTAGCCAAGTTCACATTATTAATAAACAAGTAAATAGTCATTAGCCAAATTTCAATTTAAAATTGTATGTGTAATTAAAACGGCCGTTAAATAAATCTACCATAATGTTTACTTTGCCCATTTTCCATTGGGGATAAAATTCCCTGCAGCCAAGTAGCACCCTGACGAAAATATGTTGTCAACTACGCATGAGCGTGCGCCTGAGCAGTAAGCTTAATCACGTGGCAAGCTGAAAAGAGGAAGTAGAAAAGTCAGCTGACTTTGAAAAGCCATTGAAGAAAACACCAACCTCTAGAACTAGCAATACATTTTCTATTAGTTTGTGATATTAAAATAGCCAGGGCACGCGAACTCCACCATGGCTGGGCGAGGTAAACTAATTGCCGTTATCGGTGATGAAGATACATGCACAGGATTCCTGCTTGGGGGCGTAGGCGAGTTGAATAAGAACCGTAAACCCAATTTCTTGGTTGTTGAAAAAGACACGAGCATCACTGAGATCGAAGAGACCTTCAAGTAAGTGTTGGCTGGTGCTTCTTTAAGAAAATAACATATTGTTAACTGGTAGGTTAGCAGAAATTATGCTTGAGTCTAAGTCAATTGCTATGTTGTGAGAAATCCCAGGGTTGCCACGGTCAGTTGGTAGAAATAAATCTAATCACGGTAACGTCATGTGTAATAAACAGATGGCTTACTCGGACTCCAATTACTGCTTGCTAACCATGAACATTATATTAATAAAACCATATCATTAGCTCACCTGGATTTGGCATATTCCTTTGAATTAGCCAGCTATCGACACACCCACGATGGCTGCATTGGCACTTCAATTCATGTGTCATTACTTGTTTTACTCCATACCTCTGTATGTGACCGTGCAGTTTTATTCCTGATTTAAGAGATTGTGCTGGCAACCAGGTTTTTATGACCTGGTCATGAACGTGATCTCTCCTCAGGAGTTTTCTGGCTCGCGATGACATTGGAATCATCCTGATCAACCAGTTCATTGCGGAGATGATCCGCCACGCGATTGACGCGCACATGCAGTCGATCCCCGCTGTGCTGGAGATCCCCTCAAAAGAGCACCCTTACGACGCTTCCAAGGACTCCATCTTGCGGAGGGCAAAGGGCATGTTCTCTGCAGAAGACTTCCGATAAATCCTGACCGAAAGGAGTGCTGCAGGCTGGGAGGAGAAGCGGCAGATTCATGTCCAAGAGGAGAATTCTTCGATCCCACTGCACCAGAGTTGTTTTGTGTGATTTTCCCAACTTAATTCCATGCCTGGAAAACTGCTGCAATGGTGAACAGTGTAGCCATTTAAAATGTAGACTGTTCAGTGGTAATATTGATCATGTTTTCCAAGTTGTGTGCTTGTCCTGTATTGTTATAAGTTATTTATCTTATGTAAATGACCAAGATACTTAAGATAGTTATGTGATGTTTACCATGCCCTTTGTTAAGTTACTTAAATCAAGGGGGAACCTATTTGGAGTGGATAATTTGTATGTCTGTTCAGATATTCAGAACCTGTGACTAATCATAGCAGATGGTTGTGAGTCATCATCAGGAATTTCAGAAATGAAAATAGTGTCTAGGCAAGTGCTTTTTAATTCAAAACTGTTCCATAATGATTATTTATGCACATTTATGCTTCACTGCATGTAGAAATACATATTGCATTAATTAATAATAAAATAATTCAGTGAAAACTATTTGTGAATCTGCCTTTGAAGTTCAGTTTAAAACATGTCAACTTATTCCTTTATAAAGATAATTGTAAAGCCAGTATTGATTTTCATTAGATAAGTATATGTTTTCTGTGGATTTGTGAATCTTGTTTGCATTAGTCATGTTTAACTGAAAAAAAATGAAACATATATATATACATTGAAAATGTTTTAAAATGAAAATTAGGCACATAATTCAGCTTATTCGGTCATTCATTAGTTGTGGTCTGATTTGTATTTTTCTAATTGTTGCTTCATTTTTTTCTAGAAGGTAAGAAAAAAGTATTCCTTAAATGGACAGTTTGTTGTAAAAATGACATTCCCATTCTGCATAACTGTACACTGTTCAATGTGATTCATTCCCATACTGTATTTCTGTCTGCCATGCTAATTGATCTCATCCTTATAGTAAATGCCTACCAGTGGCATGCGAGCAGAAGATAAGAACAGAATGTAGCATGCTGTTGTAAATCAGACTAATACCAAACTCCCAGCAGTCTTAAGCCTCTTCTTCACAAAAGCTGCAAATCCAACCAGTGGTGTGATTTAGCCTGTAAACAGTGTGTCTGTGAGAAGGTGAGTTTCCTGCCAAAAGTAAGCTAACCAAAAAGGCTATTGATGTTTACACACACACCAACACATACACTATCACCACTACAATATTGGAGATCAGTTTTTAAAAAATTCACTTATTTGCATTTAAGCAACCTCTTAAACCCCCCAACAGCTGATCCCCCTCACCCACCAACAAAATTATCTCGTTTACATCTTAGATTAAGTTCAATAACTTGGTAAAAAAGGGCTGCTGACAGCAAGATAGTATGTACACTGAAAAAGCTTTTGAAAAGAACTCATTCAAATTAAAACTCAAATCAAATTTACAGGCTTGAAAGTGCTTAGATTGTTTATAGATTGTTTCCTTGACAGATAAGACAGTGATCAAAAAAGAGTATCCCATCATAAAATGTATTACTTTGCCATTAAATAAATTGCCATCATGTTGCATGAGTTAACTTTCATATGTGTGAATAAGGAACTAAACATTTTGGTGTGAGGTTTTGGTCTGGTGGGAACTGAAGAATTTCCCAGCGCGCTGTCAGAAACTGGCCAAGGGCAGGTCATGTCCTTAAAAATCTAAAAAAGATTAATGTGTGACAAACTGGAGCTCTAGCAGTGGATTCAGAACTATTCCAAAGTTGACCCAACCTTGACTAACAACGTTTGACTAATGATTTTGCCCACAATGTGAACTAACAAATATTTTAACAGCATTGGAGAGGAATCATCATTCTTTGGTTGGACATGTTCACTTGGTCCTTTCCAGATGTCCTTCAACTAATCAAATTGTGTTACGTATGTGGCACAGATAAGAACATAATATTTAAACAAAAAGCCCTACATATAATGAATATTTTACCATGAGAGAGTCTTCACTGTTTTCCATTGTGAAGCTTTTTTTCCTACCTACTGAGTGTTTAACAGCTAATTATTCCAGAATGAAGAAAGGACTGCTTATTGTTTTATTTCTGTTCAGCTGTGCCTATGGAATGATCCTCAAAACTAAAGAAGGAAAAATAAGGTATGTTAATATACAAATGTAACTCCAGTATAGTTTAATGATGTTCTTAACATTATAATAAAAAAGTAGAGTGGTTCAAATCGATGGTTCAACGTTTTAGCACACATTCAAGTTTTTTTTTGTTTTGTTTATTTGTTCTGTTTATTTGATTTAGAATTTTTTTTCAGACTAAACAACCTACATGCACTTACAGATGCTGAAAACAACGTCACTGTGGAAGTAAAATCTTAATTTATGTTTGTATAATCCTGCAGAATTTAGGGATTCTCTGCAGATGCCATTTCAAAAGCATACATATGTAAACTGAATTACATATATGATTGTAAAATTACTAAACATAACATTGTAGCAACATTTTTGAACTTGAAATGTACATTTTATAATAATTATAATAATATGTATAATAATACTGATATAATAAGTGGTGTTGGTGGTGCTGGCTGCAGCAGTTGTCATATTTGCTATTATGTTTTGGTTTCAAGAAACTATTTTGAAGCTAACACATGTATTTTGAGTTGCACCAATTACATTCCATCCAAAGATGGTTTTGATTAAAGCAAGGGGTCAGAGTAACAGAAGGCTGAAAGACTTCAGTGAACAAGAAGTAACATCATTCTTTTTTTCATAGAAAAATGCCCGTTGATCCTGAGAATGATACTGAACCTGCTCGGAGGTGAGTGAGCATTGTCTCTCCATCAAGGAGATCTTGGCACCCTTAGTGAATACTGAAATGTTTTTTTTTTTTTTTTTTTAACTCCTCAAAACAGTTTACGCAGAGTTTAAGAGCACTTTCTAGTTATACTAAATCTGGGCTTCCCTCGCTTATGGTGGGATATTAATCAAAATTGAGTGCTAACAACCATTTACTTCAAATAAGTCAGAAGATAAAGCATTCACTAAACTTTTCTGAAGAAATTTGACTTTTCATATTGAAATATGATTGCTTGTTTCCTAATGGTGTTTCCTTCCCATGCATTTTCTGCAAAATCATTGCACCAATTACATTCCATCCAAAGATGGTTTTGATTAAAGCAAGGGGTCAGAGTAACAGAAGGCTGAAAGACTTCAGTGAACAAGAAGTAACATCATTCTTTTTTTCATAGAAAAATGCCCGTTGATCCTGAGAATGATACTGAACCTGCTCAGAGGTGAGTGAGCATTGTCTCTCCATCAAGGAGATCTTGGCACCCTTACTGAATACTGAAATGTTTTTTTTTTTTTTTTTTTAACTCCTCAAAACAGTTTACGCAGAGTTTAAGAGCACTTTCTAGTTATACTAAATCTGGGCTTCCCTCGCTTATGGTGGGATATTAATCAAAATTGAGTGCTAACAACCATTTACTTCAAATAAGTCAGAAGATAAAGCATTCACTAAACTTTTCTGAAGAAATTTGACTTTTCATATTGAAATATGATTGCTTGTTTCCTAATGGTGTTTCCTTCCCATGCATTTTCTGCAAAATCATTGCACCAATTACATTCCATCCAAAGATGGTTTTGATTAAAGCAAGGGGTCAGAGTAACAGAAGGCTGAAAGACTTCAGTGAACAAGAAGTAACATCATTCTTTTTTTCATAGCAAAATGCCCGTTGATCCTAAGAATGATACTGAACCTGCTTGGAGGTGAGTTAGCATTGTCTCTCCATCAAGGAGATCTTGGCACCCTTACTGAATACTGAAATGTTTTTTTTTTTTTTTTTAACTCCTCAAAACAGTTTACGCAGAGTTTAAGAGCACTTTCTAGTTATACTAAATCTGGGCTTCCCTCGCTTATGGTGGGATATTAATCAAAATTGAGTGCTAACAACCATTTACTTCAAATAAGTCAGAAGATAAAGCATTCACTAAACTTTTCTGAAGAAATTTGACTTTTCATATTGAAATATGATTGCTTGTTTCCTAATGGTGTTTCCTTCCCATGCATTTTCTGCAAAATCATTGCACCAATTACATTCCATCCAAAGATGGTTTTGATTAAAGCAAGGGGTCAGAGTAACAGAAGGCTGAAAGACTTCAGTGAACAAGAAGTAACATCATTCTTTTTTTCATAGAAAAATGCCCGTTGATCCTGAGAATGATACTGAACCTGCTTGGAGGTGAGTGAGCATTGTCTCTCCATCAAGGAGATCTTGGCACCCTTACTGAATACTGAAATGTTTTTTTTTTTTTTTTTTTAACTCCTCAAAACAGTTTACGCAGAGTTTAAGAGCACTTTCTAGTTATACTAAATCTGGGCTTCCCTCGCTTATGGTGGGATATTAATCAAAATTGAGTGCTAACAACCATTTACTTCAAATAAGTCAGAAGATAAAGCATTCACTAAACTTTTCTGAAGAAATTTGACTTTTCATATTGAAATATGATTGCTTGTTTCCTAATGGTGTTTCCTTCCCATGCATTTTCTGCAAAATCATTGCACCAATTACATTCCATCCAAAGATGGTTTTGATTAAAGCAAGGGTCAGAGTAACAGAAGGCTGAAAGACTTCAGTGAACAAGAAGTAACATCATTCTTTTTTTCATAGAAAAATGCCCGTTGATCCTGAGAATGATACTGAACCTGCTCGGAGGTGAGTGAGCATTGTCTCTCCATCAAGGAGATCTTGGCACCCTTAGTGAATACTGAAATGTTTTTTTTTTTTTTTTTTTTTAACTCCTCAAAACAGTTTACGCAGAGTTTAAGAGCACTTTCTAGTTATACTAAATCTGGGCTTCCCTCGCTTATGGTGGGATATTAATCAAAATTGAGTGCTAACAACCATTTACTTCAAATAAGTCAGAAGATAAAGCATTCACTAAACTTTTCTGAAGAAATTTGACTTTTCATATTGAAATATGATTGCTTGTTTCCTAATGGTGTTTCCTTCCCATGCATTTTCTGCAAAATCATTGCACCAATTACATTCCATCCAAAGATGGTTTTGATTAAAGCAAGGGGTCAGAGTAACAGAAGGCTGAAAGACTTCAGTGAACAAGAAGTAACATCATTCTTTTTTTCATAGAAAAATGCCCGTTGATCCTGAGAATGATACTGAACCTGCTCAGAGGTGAGTGAGCATTGTCTCTCCATCAAGGAGATCTTGGCACCCTTACTGAATACTGAAATGTTTTTTTTTTTTTTTTTTTTTAACTCCTCAAAACAGTTTACGCAGAGTTTAAGAGCACTTTCTAGTTATACTAAATCTGGGCTTCCCTTGCTTATGGTGAGATATTAATCAAAATTGAGTGCTAACAACCATTAACTTCAAATAAGTCAGAAGATAAAGCATTCACTAAACTTTTCTGAAGAAATTTGACTTTTCATATTGAAATATGATTGCTTGTTTCCATTCCTCTCTTCTGTGGCAAAATACACACAGAGATTCCATGAAAGATTATTATATATCTCATCATGGTTTTCCCCATACATTTGATATTTAAAGTTTTTGTTTACCCATACAGTCTTCTACAGGGCAGTATATAATTTTTGTATACTATGCATCAATGCAGTACCCATCCACCATTCCTGTTTGTAGTAACGCACAAAATTGGGACCAAGTACAAAAGGCTGTAAAAAAAAGGTGTAGTTTTCTAGTTATATATGATATTATATGTATATGAAACATTTGCCCAGTGTCTTGGTAAATTACTTGATTACTGCCACTATAGCATATCATTTATGGTATTTTTCCTTAGATGAGCAACTGTGCATAACTGCTTTTAGAAAACTGTATCAAGATGGAACAAGATACATACTGTACTACTTTCAAGGGACACTCATTTGAAAACTGGAAATTTAATATTTAATGTACACATTGTATGAGCTGTATATACTGTATTGAAATGTCTGATTACATTTATATACTACATCATACCATTAAATATATATAAATTCTTAAAAAAAAAATTTGTTGTTTTTTTATAGTCTCGTGACAGTTTCCAGGACAGTACTGGTGTAAGTACAGAAGAATCTGCTTTGAATTTAAACGTTGGTACATGTTAATTGTCCAGAGAGTAGCTTAGAGTATATGCTTGAAGATTAAAATTGCAGTTAAAGAAACTATGTGTATAATTCACACATCTAGATTAGATTTATTGTATTAAATATAAGCATATCTTTGTGCCAGAACAACAAAACAGACAAAAAAATATGTTTTAGTTCTACATAATGCAAAGCTGGTGATTCAGTTTCATTTTGTCCTTTGTCCGAATTTCAATGTGTGCACACAAATCACATCTTAGAGGCTGTCAGTTTCACAATAGCTTTTAATGAAAATACATACAACTTCAAATTCATATTGAGCACCATATGAATGTATGTTCAGGAATTGAGATCATATAGTTGCAGACATTCTAATTAACAATTCCTTCTCTTAGATCCCAATGCCTCCTGCCAACTTGTTTGTTGACCAACCTAGGGTCATCGCTTCAGTATGGGGATGAGACAGCTGGTGGATTAACCAAAGATCCAGCAGGGATTGGCAAGAAATGAAAGAATGAATAACACCAGTGCAGTACACTGTCTGGTCAAATGGACGATACAGTAATGCTTAGAACAAACTGCCCAGTATTTTATCACTCATGGTTATTATAGCACACGCACACACGCACACACACACACACACACACAAGCATACACACACATGCATGTACACATAGACATATGCATAAACATACAAATGCGCACACAAAAACACAAATATACTGAGGCACACCCACATATGTGCTCCCAGCCATGCTCCAAAATGCTTGTGCTGACACAACGTTATAATTTGCAAAGAAAAACAGATGTCATTTATTGTAATTGGTGTCAAAATCTGTCAAATCCACAAATGCAGTCCTGGTGTTTTACTCAATATGTATGTATTCAATTATCTATTTCACTTATTTAATCTGAAGACATTTTAAGTTAATTTACTCAGTAAGAAAAGTGCACAATCACTTTTGTCCATGTGGGCATTACCTGGCTACATTAATTATATGTCCAGTAAATTTTGAATTCTGCGTTGTGCTTTATGTTACCCCTCCATTAAGTGCAAATAAATAAACTTTTGCAACATTGCATTACGATTGTTCTCTCAAAATCTTTTTAAACTGCATGTTGGCAAAATATGAATGATATTATATGACGGAAGATTTAAGAAAGGTATTGTAAATTAAGTGATCTCTCTCCACTTTGGTGATAATGCAGCGATGTCGAAGATGTGTACAGTGTGTGCTTTGCATGAGTACGAATTATTTATTAACTTGTTGACTGAAATACCCAAACATGTCGTTCTTGCAGACAGTTAGGGTCTCTGGTACAATGGAACAGCAGTGGAAACAACAGCACATTGCTATGGCCCATGGGAAGTGAAGTCTTCCATTCTGTCTCATTATGAGCTAAAAGTGGGAAGATGTGAATGAAGCAGTCTTGCCATTTATTCCCACAGGTCTGACCAGTTCCTGAATTATACCAGAAACAATGACTCCTTTCTTCTCAATCAGCGAGTATTTTTGAGTATTTAAGGCCTCCGCATTATAATCACAATATTGTGTTGTCCTTGGTATTGAGTGGAAAATGTAAGCAAGCTTAAGATTTTTTCCCCTTTAATTTTTTTTCATCAAGTAAACACTTTTTAACTTTTATAATCAAGGTCAAGGAAGAGCCACATGTCAATTTGAGTGATTGGAGCCCTATGCGTGAAATGCTGTGAGTAATCATGCATCCGTTTTCTGCAGACCAACTCCGTCCCATCTGCACCAGAATGGCATCAAAAGTAACAACACAGCCCGTGGGGTAAACCTCAGGCGAGTACAACCTTTTTCATTATTCATGAGTCTTTCTGTCAGTTTCAGCAGGATTAAAATACAGGATAAGAGATTTAATTGCAGCCAGATATTCCACTAGCTGCTCTTACCACTTACCCACCCCAAACCCTCTCAAAGACATAAACGCATGTATATTTCCAAGTGCTAATACTGTCTATATGCTCCACATACTGGATGTAAAGCAGCCAAAAGTAAAATACTCTTTTTCTGCACAATACTTATTGGACTGCGACTGCTGGGTGGCATGTCCTGTTAAGACAACTCTGAATTGGCAATTAGCACTGTCCAGGGAGGGAGGGTTTCAGAAGGTCTGGATGACAATGTTTCAATTTGCACCAGCAAATGGATTGGGTTGATTGGGTGCTTGTGGTTTACATTTTGGGCTGAACATAAAGTGCAATCCTCCAACTCATGTCTCTGTGAGCCTGACCTGTGAAAAAATGCAGTGACATCACCTGTTGTATGAATTGAGGATTGCGGTAAGCACTGCAACACAAGCATGCCTGGGTATTCTAAATTGGGAGAAAAGGGGGAAAAAAGTTTACAAATTTAAAAGTTTTTATTGCAAATCATTATGACACAGAATGATTGAATGTAACTTGTCACTTTCAACAGCACTATACTAATGTTGGCACCACCTCGCTCGTGCATCCTCCCCACTTGTGCTCTGACAAATCTGGAGTCCTCATTACAGTATGGAGATGAGAAGGCAGGAGGGCTGACCAGAAATCCATATGGGATCGGCAAGAAATGATGAATGAGAGAGGATCTCTGGCTCTTCCAGTTTCAACAGGAAAGCCAACAAACAGCAGTACAATCTAGCTTTTTTCTACAAGAGAGATATCAACCGATATATCATTAAAAGTCATAGTTCCTGAATTTTAGATGGTAAAGCACCATCTTTAGTTCAGGAATATTTATTTTAATCTCTGTCCAAGTTCCTCTTCTCCTGCTAAGAATATAAAAGTAATAAATATCATGGTATCATATGCACAAAACATAAAATATTTCGAAAGATGTCAGACTTTTTAAAAAGGTTTTTGTAACTAAAAAAATAAATAAACGATACAATCTAATGCAAGTGTCTTCTCTGCCCGATATAACTAAAAGAATTTACTGCAATAAAAGACAACCATTTTGCGTGTGTCTGAGACCTCTGTGATAAATTAAACAGCTCCGGAGCAGAATTACATTGATGCATTTAATAAATTAGACCAAGGCAACTGAACCGAATAATAGTGAGAACTGTGCTACGTTTTCACGGAGGTGTATATAATGACACATTATAGGAAGGAGTGTCAACAGGCCTTGGAAAGGTGAGTCATATGAAAGAGGATAAAAGCCAGGATGAATATCATTAGAAGACTCTGTAGTAGCAGACTGGCAGTGACTTCATCTCCTCTTCTTACAGCCCTTGCCACCAGAGGGACTTGCACATTCACAACTTTAAGCTATTTGATGGTGCAGAGCATGAACACTTTCACAATTCACTATGTCTTCCTGTTCAGGTCTATGGAGAACCACTGGATCCAAGAGCTCCTTAAATACAGCTGTGTTCCTGCAAAACAAATGTTAGCATTATTTACTCAACTATCAGATGTGCCAGCTCTGAGAACCCATTTTTCCTATCATTCCAGCCCAAAAATATCTCAGTTCTGTTAAGCACATGTTCTGGGCGCTAGTGGGAAGAGTTTTAGTGAGGTCATGTTTTCTCCTTTGCAGACTGACTTCTAGACCAAATGAAAACTTGACCCATGAACAAAGTTTTTTTTTTCACTTTAGCTGCTGGATCAAAGTTTGGATTTGGTGGACATTTTGCCGTAGTGAAAAATGTCATGTTACCTGTCTCTCTTAGACTGCATGACGTGCGAGCGCTCTCGCCTCAGTTGTTCCAGTTTCTCTTTAACAAGGGTTTTCTGCCGATGTCTATCCTCCTGAATCACAGAGGCCTCAATCAGTGCATGTCATCCCCAGCCACACCTGCCCACTTCACCTCTCCATAGCCCCACCCACATCATGGCTCGCCATCCCATGAAGCAGCACTTGCCTGCTTAAAGTTCTCTGTGAGCTCCTTGAGGCTGTCTCCCTGTTTGTGTCCCAGAAGGTCGTCCTCGGACTTCTTGTTCTGGATGATAGACAGACGCTCCTGGATCTGCAAAAAAAAAAACAAGGATGTCATGACATCTTGCTCAATTGTGCCACAGCATAGAATACACTAAAAGATGCCTACGCCAACAAATGTGTACGTGAACATACCCTGAACATTTGTCTCTCCTTGTCTCGCTGACACTTGTTTTCGGCTTTCCTTTGCATGTCCACAAGACTCTTCATGGTCTCCTCACGCTCCATTTCAGAGATGTGAGTAATGGTTGCTTCCCTTTGGTAACCCTTGGTCCCTGTCTGCAAGACAATACATCCAGAATTAAAATACCACTGTTAAAGCTACTGAGTTACAGCATCTTCCAACTCCTCCAATGGAAACCCTAATTTCCTATATTAGTTTTGAGTGGTTTTCATTATGTTGTTTATTTTGATCTCATACTTTAACAGTACTTGCAGCGTCTTCGGTTGGATATTCCTGGAACCGTTCAGCTTTTCCATTGCACGTGTCAAAAAAGTCTGTTGCTATGTCGAAATGTGGCTCTTTTGAAGCATCCTCCATGGTCTGGTCACTCTTCTCTTCATCAGTTTCATCTTCAGGCCTTGTTTCATGTACAGTAGGGCCACTAGGGGGTGACTGTGGGGACATGAAAGCCATTTGGGTACACAGCTGGCAAGCATTGAGCTCCTAAACATGAAGGACTGCAAATCTATTTTCAGTGTTAGTACTGACATTGATCTTTTCCCTGGGCCTTTCTGGGATTTCTCATAATTGAAACTTGCTGTTTGCTGGGTATAAGTATCAAAGACAGTTCTTCACTTGACTGTGGTTAAGTCTCACCATGCCAGTGTAAATAGCTTCTTCAGTTGGCTGGTCTTGGATGTCCCCAGCTAGCTGACTAAATTCTGAAAAGACTGGCTCTGACTTGTTGCCTGAGGGCCTCTGTGGATCCATTCTCTCCCCATGCAGCTCCCCATCCTTGTCTTCCACAGGGGCCTCATATAGTGGTAACTGAATAAAAAACATTTATTATAACTGTCACCAAGTATACAGCTGAAACCAAAAATTAGAGCACACCTTAATCCTCCCCACACCAGGCCCAAACCCCTTCCCACATCTCCCCAGACCATAGACAATCTCCTCTCTTTATTGAAGCTAAAGGGGAATGGTCAGCCAGTCATGGTCTTACCTTGCTAGCACTGGCATCTTCCTGGTCTGTCTCAACCTGGTGTCCTGCAGCACAAGGACTGCACTGGAAAAAGGCAGAGGCCTCATCTTCACCTGCATCTTCAGTAGCCATCTGGAGGTGTGGAGCATCACTTACCTCCTCCTGCCCTAGAGAAGGGGCTGCTTCGCACTCCATCATTTCATCAGAGATTACCTGTTGGTGCAATCAAATTACAGTAACTGCTCACTCACTGATATAGAAGAGATAGTACCCTTTGAAGCTGCACATAGAGATCATATACAGTGCATACCCTCTCTTTGGGTCTAGTTGTGGGTTTCATTTATAGAGACTATTTGCCTGGTAATTTTATGTGGTTGCTGGTTGCATGTGTGTAGATAATGTGACTGGTTGTTGTAGTTGATTGCTGACCTCGTGTTGAGGTCATGTGACTGGATGTTGTACCTGGATATTGGCATCCTCTGCTGGTTTACCCCAAGCCACTGCGATCAGAGAACCTTGTTTTTCAAAGTATAGAGGAACTTCACATGGGCCATCCTCTCCCTTTACAATGGCTCTTTCACCATATGGCTCCTCTTGCATACGACTGTCATGTAATACCTCCAAATACGGGATTTCCTCTCGGACAAGGGAGTTTCTGCACTCTGTCAGACAGATATTGGTGTTCTGAAATATGCATCTGTCACACTTAAGATTATTTTCCTTTCAGGGCACCTGTGTGTGCCAGTTCAGATGTTATATATAACTACAAATTTCCTAATGATTTTATCTGTTGATAGAAGGCAACTATCATTCCTTGAAATAGTTAAGAAACCTTAGCATCTGCTTAATTTAAGTGTCAACCTGCTTCCAACAACCAGTATTGATGTTTTAATTTTTCTGTTCTATTGATGTCCTAGTATTAGCCTCACTGTAAACTCATAAAGCCTGTAATGTATATAAATCAGTTTACCACTACCGAGCTCCCCTCTGTCACTGCCGACTGCTGGCCTCTCCTGCGCTCCCTTCACATTGTCTCTGGTTCCCTGTGGAATCTCACGAGCCTCACCATGGTGCAGCAGCTGTGGTGAGAGCACACACCAGGAGATTTAAACTTAAAAGCCGTACGGTAGTGAGCACGTTTACTGATAACTGCAGAGATACTTTCCTCTAAGGCTGAAGATTTGCCGTTGACACTGTTACCCATGGGTCTGCTGTGCTGGCATGAATCAGGCAGTAAGAGCAGAAACAAGTTGGCCAATTTTTGGGCTTGTAGCTCTGCTGTGTATTTGTCGTGAAGCTCAATAAGGTAATCCTTACTCTGGAGTAATAAACAAAAAAGAAATAAGGGATTTCAAAGAACATCTCAGGTGGTGCAATGCATCAAATACAGGGATAGGTGAAAATGAAATGCTTGCCCTGAGCTCTTTGGGGGGAGCAGTTATAATGGAGCATGAGAAGTCTTTGGGGTACTCTGGTTATTTCAGAGTGTGTGAGGGTCATACACAGGTGATTGCACAGTCCCTCTCACAGCTCTGTCTGTGACTCACCACTTCCTGCAGGTCCAGGATCAGCGCCATGACCTCTGCATCCTGCAGCTTCATTAGCTGAGTCAGAACCCCCAGTGCACAGTCACCCCAGGAGGCTGCCTCCCCGAGCTCAGACTTTATCTCTCTCAGTCTCATAATGCACAGCTGTCTCAGAGCAGAACGGTATTCTGGGAAAGTTCCTGACATAAACCAACAAGACGGGGTGTAAAATTTTTTTTAATTTACTGTAAATAAAATAGCCATATCCAATAATCTCTGACAGTTTACACCACAGGTAGCCACATTACTGTCTGAAGTCCTTGAAAGATGAAATAGTGCCATCTTAAGAAAGTGCCCTTCAAGAATCTAAAACATCACATAGTTTATCAAACTATAGTGCCTGGGTATCAAGACAAATGACCAGGGTGACATTGTAGATCAAACACTAACACGTGGGGCCTGAAGATCTCGAGTCAGTAAGTCATGTGACTCCTAGACTAAAGACTGAGTGGCTGTTGACTGACCCATGCTTTGTGAGCTCTGTACCACAGGCCCCTGTAGCTCCTCTGGTGTGAGACTGTGGAAGAGCTCAATGAGGTGCTCCCGCTCACATTCCTGACATGACAGCATACACTGCAGTACTGCCTGCTGAGAGAGGTCAAAGGTCATCCATACAGGAAAACTGCAAATGGGCAGATGCTTCACAATTTTAGTCATTTATAAAAAATGATCTGTACAATATTCTGGTTTCGTAAACAAAATAATATAGGATAGGTCTTGTGTCCAGTTTTGTTCTGGAGTGTACTGAAAGACAGTGTCTGCTCCCAAGTCCAACACAGCTTTTGTTTTCTGTGCAAGCTTAAAGTTTTTGGTGTTGCACCTTTTTAATCAGGCAGTCACAGGACACACCATGGTATTGCAGTTGGGTTTGGCACTTTAATGGCGCGCTTAAATCATAAATTACGCATATAGTTCAGACAACCATGAAGGTTATGGGTGTGAGGCAGCATTTATCCCTGTAGAAAATCTATGAACAGAGAATTTCAGACCCCCTCTCCAGTAATGAGTTCCAGCTGATTGTGGCTCCCCCAGAGCTCTTACTTTTCAGCTCATAAGGATGGGTCTTACCTGTGGTGAGCAGTGACAAAATTCTCTCCTGTCACTATTCCAGGGACTCTGCTCACCAAGCCAGAATCTTGCCAGGTCTCTGTAGTGAGGGCTTCTAACATCTGGCCTGCAGGAACCATTGACAGTATCCCACACTCATAAAGCATGCTGTGATCATAGTATCACTATAAATACATCAGAAGGGATGTGTTTAAATTCCATAATGCAAGGATATTAATCTGAGTGTCATTCTGTGTGTGCATGTGTGTATGTGAGTGTCAACCTACATACATATCTCACAGTTGTGACAATGAGGACATAATCTGAGTGATTTTTAGTTAGGTATGTCCAAATCAAAGTTTCAGAACTTCAATTGGGTCATTTTGTTGCTTTTGATAAATATTGAAAATCATGTAATAATGAGAAAACTCAAACCTCGCTCAAACATTTACAGTAGATTGGCTGGCATGTGACTTACCAGCTCTCCCAGGATTGGCTGCCTGCCAGCAAAGCCCCATGGGAATGTTTCTCTCTCGCTACCCTCATCATTGTCACCTGCACATACAATGACAGCTGCCACAGGCTTGTCACATCCAGACTGCACCCACAGGAGAAAGAAAAGAGAGAGAAAGTCAAAGAGAGCCATGCTCCTGCAACCTATCATTATTAACCCTCCAACTTTCATCCCATACTCCCGACTCCCAACAGGTTCCCGGCTATTTGCCCATTCCTGAATTCAGGATGACTTTCCCCAAAGAAACTGTGTGAAACCCATAGGTATGCTAAAGTCTGAGCTTTTTTGTCAAAATTTTTCGTAAAATGAAGTATCAAGCAATGGCCTGCTTTCAAGGCTTCTGTAAGGAGTGTGGGGGACTGAGTAAGTTGGACAATCATTGCTCATAATGCAATCCTTGTTTCTACTGCACCATGCTTCTCAGTTTGCCACGGTACAACTAAGCTCTGAAACCTAACACGCTTTGCTGTTCATCATTCTACAGACATACAATATAATACATATAGCATAAATATATCCTCTGAAATCCTTCGCAATTTCATAAGCGTAATACACAAGCCCTTTAAATGATTGTATGACTAATTACAGTTGCTGACCAGTCAGCTGACTCTCACAGGATGTGACATAAGGTCATGCACTAATCTGTCTCTAGTGTTCTGCCAGGCCTCGGTGACACCAAGTATTGATCTGTCTCCAGTGCCTCTGATTACAGATCTGCGATCAGTGAGGTGCTCATGATCATTTATCTGAAACATTCTCCGTCCCTTATTCTGCTACAGCCCTCTTTACCTTTCCATGACAGCTGCCAGGCCCCTCTTCTCTAGTTGATTGCAGGAATGCAGCTCTTTGAGGGAGAGTGCAGCAGTCCATTGCAGCACATCTGGGTTCACTTGCTCAGGACATAACCTCAGAGCCACCCTGTCCCAGCCCCTGTCAGTTACCCAAGAAAGCAGCTCAGACGATGATCTGTTCCGATGGACAGACTGCCTCACTGCGGTGTAAACTATAAATGTGTAAAATCTGCAGCCCCACACACTTTTTCAGTTAAGTGTACGGGACCTGGTGTCCTCATGTCAAAGCATAGAATTGAAAAGACTTTTCCACAGAATGGTCAGGGCACGGTTGGGCGTAAGCATAGGCTTTTGTGGACAAAAAAGCAAGTTATCACAGATCTAAGATCAGTATTCCATGTGTGAACATCAGAATTCCATTAGGGCTTTGTCACCTGTAGATTTTAAATGCTCCAGGCAGCTCAGAGAGACAGAGCAGGTCTGTGCTGTCCAGGGCACATTCTGCCCAATCTGCCAGCTCCTCCACCCTCTCCTCCTGCTGCCATGGCAACAAGGCCTCCCAGGATAGCTTGCCTGTGATGCCAACAAACACATAAAAATGCCCTTTTTGGGATTTTGCTTTTTCTTCACCTGTCATCTCTAAAAATCATTCAGTTAGGATGATGATTGTCACTGTATGGTTGTCTTAAAAGCCAGTTTGTGTAGAGTTCTGTACTCAGCTGCATAGAACTGAAATCACAAATAAATAATAAAATAAAAGAAAAACATAATGAAAAGCATTTAATATTACAGTTGCTAAAAACATGCTTAGAAAATCATTTCATAACAAAATACAAAACCGAATCTGAGATTTACAGGAAATCAATTCTGATTAATTTTGTCCGTTCTGCTCTGGACTATACCTTGTGTAATTGGCAATAGCAATTTTATTGAGAGAAGTAGTGTTTAATTACCATAGTGATCTTGGAGCATCTCAGTACATAGCTTTTGTCGAATTATATCATATTTGTCATCAATTTGCTGCAGCAGGTCAGCACAGGGTGAACAAAGCTCATGGGGTTCATCTGGTCTGATACCCTTGACTCCATAGTAGATAGAAAGCAAGGCATGTTGTAGTCCTTCTCTTGAAAACCTGCAACACCACATATTAACTCAAAATCAGCATTCGATGTGGTCATTTACATCACATTATGGACACTGTGAATGTATTACTGTAAAGGAATATTTTAAGAAACACAGCTATTTTATATTTTTTTCTGCATTCTCCAATGTGGAAGCAGCAACTGTGCTGCAGAAATGTGTCCACTCCTGCAATACACTCTCTGGCAAGCCACCAAATATTTTACAGCCAACAGGAAGGAGCTAGCTGAAGTGCAGAATATCTATCACTTAAGACTGGTGCAGTAGCTTAAACCCAGTGTGCCCCTGCTGGCAGAAGACCAATTGGACCAATTGATTGGACCAATCATAGTTAGCTCATGACATATAGCCTATGGTCATAATTGTAATTACAGAGCTCAGCCTGCGCTTAATGTAAACACCTTTATCAGCTGATCCCCACTGGAATCTTGAAATAAATGTTAACGGTCTTGAAATTTGACTAAGTTTGGCTTCTGCACAGTTTTCCTTTAAATGGTTACTTGGTATAATGGTTATCATCATTTCCGTTGTCACTTTATATAGAGCATTAGCTGCTGTGTAATTTCCCATTTAAAACAATTGCACTGCCACAGAAATATAGCAGTTTTCACGATGTAGCTGGAAAACAGCAGTGAGATTATTTCTGACCATTTGCATTTACTCTTACCAATAAGGGACCAATCATCAGCCAGTCATGAGTTGAGCCACTGGGTCTAATGACTGAACGGTACAGAGTAGTGGTCTGGTATCATATTTTTGTTTACTGCTTATTCTCAAATACAGGCAAAACCAATGGTGTATACAATTAACCATAAAATGATGATGCAGCAAGTTAATTCATAAGTAGACACATACAGTATGTAGAGCACTGATCAGGATTAGAAATATCAAAGTAATTCTGTTCTTTATGAACATTATATATATATATATATACTCAAATCATTAAAGGATTTACTGGCACAAAGCTCTGAAAGCCTATTTAAGTGGCAGCTATATGGATACTGCGGAAAAGCCCTTCAAAGCAGTCTTTGATGTCAGCCTTCCCCACAATGAGGATACAGCGTGCTTTAATTAAACCATCTCAAAAAGTGTCTGCTAATGAAGAAATCACAGATTCGGTGGGGACCGGGAAGGAAGTCTCACAGGCGGAGTTCAACCGACTGAGCTTCTCCACCTCTCTTCTTGTGTAGTCCTGTATTCTGGTTTCATTCTCTTCAAGGAATGAATGAAACCAGAATACAGGACTTCACAAAGGTGAAGTGAATCCAAAAAGCAGCAGCACCAGGGAATTGTGTATGCATTCCGTAGGTGTGAAGGTCACTTGCTGTCATTAGCACGTGCTTGTGTTCACCTGCTACAGATCCTCTTCACATCCTTCCTCAGTCTGTACGTATACACACTGCTCTGAGCTCTCTGGTCCTGAATCCAGTCTCCCTAGAGAGTAAGAGCAGGCAGGGCTCACTGAGTACCAGCACAAAACCCTTGACTATTAATATTAGCCTGTAATCTGAAATGAGCTTACAAATTCCTGTCATGCCCATATAAATATTTCACTGGATATTTTATTTTACTAAAGACCCAGGCTCTGCTTGACCCTCCTGGGAATCAAAGTTTTGAACCTTAACTTTTTTAACTACTACACCACAATGCAACCCTTAAGGACAACAAAATCACATGTTTTTGAATCAGTATAATTTCATGCAGTATAATTTCATTTCATTCAGTATGATGTTCATGCATTTTCAAAATGTGTTATTGTGTAAAATAAGCCTTTTCGTCCTTGCCTGAAAGTGCCTTTTCTTCTGACTTTGGTCCTGAGATTGTTCATATAGACAAGGCATTGTGAGCGCACCGCTGCTGTCTCGATACTTCCCAGGGACTATACCTGCATTCAGCATCTGTGTATCCCAGTACAACTGAATAGAAAATCATAGACAGCTGCAGCACAGTGCCACAAAGCTCACCAAACTCTCAACAGCCAGCCAATGCATAGAGAATAACAGAATGGATCAACAGCCGTGCTATATACTGATATATTACAAGCAAATGCAAACAGCAAATCAACCTGTTTAAAAGAGGAGGTACATCTAGAAGACTACCTCTTCTTTGAGTGTTTGGTCTTTCTCTACCTCAAGAAGAATGTCTAAAATCTTCCCAGCATGGCAGGAGGTCCCTTTCTTATCCCCTGTAACCTGTTGAAATAAAGGACAACTAAAAGATAATCAAGAAGATGAGGAGAGCTTGCTTTCCAAGCAGTGCTTGGTCGTGTTTAAGAAAAACGTAACATCTTTTTTACAAGAGAAAGACTCTCTAGTCAAATGATCCTATTAATATCAATGAGACATATGAGAATATGAACTTCTGGGTGCACATGCCCTCACCTTTCTAATAGCCCTCAATGCGTCCTGCTGGCTCACAGGGGTATGGAACACTCTCTTGTACACACTCTGGATTTCCCCAGTGGACAAAATGTCCTCTGCTGACACCCCCAGAGTGTCATAAACAGCACTGAGCTCCAGTTCCATCATTCAAAACTGAACGGCCTATCAAATAAAAACAGGAATTTACCTGTCAGAAAAATACTCACAGACTCAAATGCAGAAAAATGTGCAAATACTCATACATGCAAGCTGCCATAACATCATGCAAACAACAAACCACTGCTTACACTCCATTTAGCACTCAAATTCACAGAAACCTGTACAAACACACAGACACAAATTCACAGAAACCCAAAATAAAAACCAACCTTGGAAAGTAACTATGAATTCCAGTCTGGTTTTAGAACAGCCAACTCCACCGACACCTGTCTCATTCACCTGTTTGATCAGATTAAGATGGATAGTGAAAAGAGTATTTACACTGGTATGATCCTATTAGGCGTACGCAGCATTCTGCAGATAAAACTTAAATGCATGGACATAAATGAGGTAACAGTAAGCTGGTTACAATCTTGATAACAGAGTGTGTAACATAGGTAAAATGGTATCAGAGGCTAGAAACTGAGTGCCCCAGGGGTCTATACTGGATCTTGTTCTATTTCTGATGTATATAGATGATATGGCAGCTGCAGTGAAGTGTAAATTTCTCATTTGTGCTTTACTTGTGTCAGGGAGATACCCTGGTGATATTCAAGACTTATCAAGCAGGGAGTTGGACTATGAATAGTAGATTGGTTGACAACAGGCTTTCATTACATTTGGGAAAAACAGAATTTATATTGTTTGGCACCAAGCACAGATTACAGAAGGTTGAAAAAATGAGTACTAACTGTGCAGCAAATAGCACTAAATCAAAGATAAGTGTTTCATGTCTTGGGGTGCCTCTGGTGAACTGTTCGCTGCTGAAAAAAAATAAAAATAAAATAAAATCAGCTAGCAAACTCTAATTCTTGTATCACAATTTTCAATTCTTGGATCATTAGTTACAACTCTTGTTCAATGCCTTTGACTATGCATGTGTGGCATGGTATAGCAGCTTATTTCAGCAGCTTAGAAACAGAATACAGGCAATGCAAAATAACATAATCAGATACATATGAAATGCTCCCCTCAGGACTCACATAGGAGCCCATGAATTGCAGCAAGCTGGTCTGTTACCAGTAGAGACTAGAGTGGACCAGCTGAAGCTCTTAAAAATGTGTGATGCTATAAATGGCCACAGCCCAGCGTACCTGAAGTCCCACATTGTCCAAAGTCATGTTTGAATTTGACAGTCATCAAACATTCTGCTCAATTTATGTTTCTGTACCATAAGCTACTTGGCAGAAGGGTGACAAAGTCTTGGGTGACAAAGATATGTTGCAGTGAAAATATTTTCAAAAATATCCTCCAAGACACAATGCAAGTGTATTGGATGACAAAAACATGTTGCAGTGAAAAACTTTCAAATATTTATTAAACTTTCAAATATTTATTTCATTTTTAATTAACGTCTCTTGTAGTGTAGGTTTCACCATAGTAGAATATACAGTTATTAAGACCAGAGACTCACGTCCGCTACAGGGGACAAAAATGAACTGCCGAGTCTAGGGAGGACGTGGGCTCATGACTATGGGAGCCATATATTCTTATGGGCAAACTGCCACCTGACACTTTCATCACCAGAGAATTAAAGATCTGTCATCTGTCACCCTCACAAGAACTCACTCAATACAAACTTAATCACCCAGCTCAAGCGCATATCTCAAGCCCCACTGATCTCTTAATGAGGCACTAAAGCCTTTCTGTGCCCCAGCATCACCACACTCGACTCCTCAATCCACATTTCCACATTCCTAATTACCTTGAAAAACTATCCTGGTTTGCATTACGTGACTGTGTCAGCCAAATCCCCCTTTTACCAATCAAACAACCTGTTGCGGGTGTATTTTTAACGCATGCTATCTTTTTCCGATAAAATAAAACATGACTTGAATACATTTTTGTGCTAAACTGAAAGTATTTGCCATTGAAATATGTATGAAATATATATAAATGAACACCACTGAGAATATGACCACAAAAGTCTCTTACCTTCTCCTATAGAGCCAGTCTGATTTGTGAATTATACATGTGCTTGCGAGTGGTGTGTCAGTTGCTGTGACAACAAATAGCTTGAATTACAAGGCTTTGCATGGACCCACATACAGTATTTTCAACAAAGTGATAAAGTCCCTTAATATATGTATATCTCCCTCATCATTATATAAGTGCATACACAAATGTGGCCCATGACATAAATATGGAGCCTATTTAGTATTGTTCACTTTTTTTAACCACATCCTCCTTGTCATAGTTTCAACAGTTTAACATAAAAAAATGCAAGGTTTCACACCACAAGATGGCATTCTAACCCTATTATTCAAATGGACTTGAACTGACAGCAACACTGTAAGACCTCCAAACAAAATGAAAATGACTGGACAAGTAGCACAGGCACAGTATACCTGAATAATTATCCTGCATCTACATCCATGCTGTTAATGGTGGGTGTATGGCAGTTGCTGTCTTTAGTAGGACATAATACAATACATGCAAAACATAGCAGATTCACATGTCATATAACAAGATATTTACGATGACAATTATGACAGTTATCATGGTGTTATTACTGTTATTGATTTTGCTATTATTGCATTGCAAATTTGTTATTCTTACTGACAAAGCTGTGTGTGGTGTTCATTATATACTGCTCTGAAAACAAATGAAATTAAAATGAAATTGAAAAAAGGATCAATGAGACAGCCATTATTCTTAATAACCCCAGGTGACAGTTGCATTGATTTTCAGAAAGGATTTGCCTTCACATAAACCACTGATGATGTTAAATGATTCCAATATGGACTATGCTATTATGCTATCTTCCCTTGTCAGCAGCCATGGTGTTCTCAACAGAGAATCACATGATTGAGGGGCGACATAGCTCAGGAGGTAAGAGCGGTTGTCTGGCAGTCGGAGGGTTGCCAGTTCGATCCCCCTCCCCCTCCCTGAGCAAGACACCTAACCCCTAATTGCTCCCAACGAGCTGATTGGTACCTTGCATGGCAGCCTTTCACCGTTGGTGTGTGAGTGTGTGTGTGAATGGGTGAATGAGAGGCATCAGTTCTAAAGCACTTTGGATAAAAGCGCTATATAAATGCAGCCCATTTACCATTTCAATGACAAAAATGTCCGCCCTCTTTCCTTGGAATGACATGATAAAGAAAGTACCTAATCTTCTGAAACACCATGTTCCTGTATTGAAAGCAGTGAAATGGAGCGTGTCCGGTGTAATCTGAACCAGAGTTCATGATGGATACTTTTCATAACTTCATTCACTTTGCAGACAAAATGCACATCCCTCCCTCGTGCTGTCAGATATCTACTGTTTAGATTATGGCTTTAGAGAGAGAGACAGTGAATTGGATACAATATTAGATTGTTTCTAAGAATGTGGCCTGTCCTCCCCTCCATGAACTTCAAAGCAAATTTAGAGCAATTTAAAGTCCAACGATACTCTAATTTAGGCAGGTGGTCTATGGGTTTCACCTCCTTCAGAGTTTGTCCTGGAAGAGACAAACCAAAAGGCACAGGACACTGTACAGGGATCAGAGACCCTGCATGGCTACATGCTGAACATATTTTTAAGAATTAATATAATCTGTGACACTGATATCAGTGAGTGAAAAGATAATAGTGTACAGGTACAGATAATGAACAGGCCTGATAGTGAACATTTTTAGAACCAATTCCTGTTTCAAGCAGAAACCAACATGCTACAATTTGGTTTTGTTATATGAAAAATATTTTGACAAAAGGTACAGGTCACAACTGGCTGATTTTGACAATTATCTGTTTACAAATATCATCCCGTTGTAGAAGCAGAGATAAGCCTCCAAGCATTTAATTGATATTCAAGAGCTGAACTGAATTACCTCTTTACATATTCATGTTTGATCTCGTTAAAAAGAAAGTTAATTCAGGAATCTTTTGATAATTTTAATACCGTAGTGCTTACCCTGCTTCCAACAACATAAGTTGACTTTAAGAAATAGGTACACAATCAGCTTTTAGGTAGGCCAGACCTTGTCATAAATGAGCTTTTCAAGGCCTTGGAGACAAAGAGTTTTCTCTCTTTGTATTTTGGTGGTAGTTCCTTGGCTGTGTGTTTTTAGCTTGTTTCCTTTAATCCTGTGGTGTTTATACTGGAAGAGGGTAACACTTTGACAAGGTCTGGCTCTCTCTCTTTTCTGGCATTTTTAAATTAATTGTTTAATATTTTGCTTAATGTCTTCTGTTTTGCAATTTAGGAGTAGTGAGACTGCATTCAATAAAGACTGTATGATTTCAATTCATTATTATAATTGACTTCTTATTGAATACAATGATTTAATTTTAAAACCTGATATAGAGATAGTTTTGACTTGTTGGATGATTACACCAGTTTACTACAGTCTGACCTATAAATGAATTTGGCGATTTGAATTGATAATGGTCATTTACAACAGTAGTTATTAAATTAAATCACGTAAAAAATATATATTTTATACGTAAATTAAGTGAGGGGGGTCTAGCACACAATGTCATTTGTGTTCAGTATTCAGAGAGATGAACAGTTTAACAAGGGGAATTTTAATTATTTTAATTATTTAATTATTTTAAATTAATTATTGGTTGTTAGACAGTGGTAAGCAGAGAGCAGAATGACATGAGAAAAAAAACAAACGGTTCATCAAAAAAGTTTCGTTAAAGCATGTTTTGGAGCATAAATAGTCTGCAAGCATTGATCTTCACAGGAAGCCAAGATAGGTCAGCACACACAAAATCTACCTGGAGATGGTATGTCTTGCTTTGAAATACCCACCTTCAAAGTAGCTGGTTGGAACATAATCACATGCAATCATGAACTGATATCAGGAAGAAAACAGAGCCTTCACCCAGAGGAGTGAATCATACTCCTGGTTCTCTGTAGTAAGAGGACGGGCTGTGAGATCTGCATCAGTCCCGAAGCATTCAGATACTGTCACTACAGAGTACATGCTAATGTTCACTTCGATGCCTTCTGCTTCACCGGCACAGGCGGTGAACTCCTTGCCTCCACCAATCATACGCTATTTATAAAATGTAGGTGGTGCCTTTTCACTCTGTCACTACTAAAATAGCCATCAAGCAATTAAGGGTCTTTTTAATTTTTGGTTACAGCCCTGCCCCAAAAAAGCCAAAAAACCGATTTCAAATTGATTTATTCCATTGCTGCTTCCTATTCATGGAACATTCGGCAAATTTTTGCAATCTGAAACCTCTTAACAGATTACACTGACATTCTTTTGGGAGGTTGGTATTCAGCAAACGTAAAGAGTCTGGGCCCCTGTGCATGAACACTCTGATTAAGGTTCATCTCTGGCCTCCTGAATGAATAAGCAATCTGACTGATCCAGCAAATCAGGAGAGGGCAGATGGAGATATATAGTTACTCAATTTAGTGTTCATATTTTTTTGTCCAAGAGGCATTACGATGCTGGAATAATTACAGAACAATAAGGCATTTTGAAGTTGTGCTTTTAGTATTGTAAAAACATATGGCAGTGAAAAACATCTATTTGCCAGTTACTATTTACAGAGCAAACAGCACGTGTTAGCAATTGCAAATCACTGAAAAGGCTGCACACACTTGGGTTGGATCGATGGAGTATGGGTTAGATCACTCTAGTATTCCGACATCCTCCTGCACTCTCACACTGTGGCATTAAACACAAACTTTCCTCTTCCCATCTGGCAAGGACAGGGGGACACAGCTCTCTACTGCATCCTCATTAGTAGTTTTAATGAGTATATTTCTGTTCTGTAATGGTCTTTATTCTCTGAGGCATTCCAGACCTTCTTGATTATGCACAAACCCCATTCCCTTAACACTCTCTCCCCTCATATACAATTATTGTCACCTTGGTGTGGTTCCCATTCAAGACGAAAGACCTTTTAATCTTCAAGTGTAAATATCCTAAAGGTTTCAGAAATTAATGTTAATTACCTCAATTCTATGAAGAACCCATAAAGCAAAGTAAGAACTATCCTTTCGAATGAATCATATTTCCAAACCAACTGCCACACGCCTATAGCAATGAATTGAAGCCATTCAAACACACATTGGAGTAGAGGCTTACAGTACTTTGGTCAGCAACTCTCTTGGGTTTCAAAAAGCGTATCTGAAAAGAAGTTTAAAGTTTTTGATCTCTTAAATTAAAATCAAGAGAAAAAATATGAAAATCCTGAGAACTTAGGACCTGTGGTGTCAAATAACAAGTCTGAAGTAAAGAATCTTGTCATTATTATGAATGCTTGAGAGTTGAGATTTCAACCAAACATTCAAATAACAAGAGAAGTGGCTGCTTTCATCTTTAGGGGCATTTCTGAAGTTAAACCATTTTGTCACATGCTGAGCAAGCTGTGAGAAAAGCCAATCAGTCTACAGTAACGCGCTATTCTTTGGTCTTCCCAAAAATCAACACAACATCAACTTATACTGAATGCACACAGCTACAAGAATTCTTAACTAGTCTAAAAATTGATTTTAAAGTTACTTCATTTGTTTTTAAAGCCTTTAATGGACCAGCAACTAAATGTTCTTTGCAGATTTTGCAAAAAAGCACCCATGCATTTAAAAAATAACAGTCTGCCCACATGTATGCTGTAGTTTGGAACACTTTTCATGGTTTGAGCAGGTAACATCTCTAGGGAAGCATTGCCCATGCCACAGCAGAGCAGTGTCACTGCATCTGGGTCTCCACGGGCACATCCAGTCGATATTATAAACAACAAATGCAATGCATTAACATAGACGCAACAGAACACTGCACTTCAATTAAAAGCCAGCCATATATACAGAACCCTGTTATTGCTCTGTGTTCAGTATGAATGCTGCTGAAGTTTGGCATCTGTCATCAGACCATGTGTTAGGTATACAATCTTAATGGGCATATTTACCCCCTTTGACTACACTAAATGTATAATGCCACACTAAAGCCCACCACATGTCTCAGTTACTGCTAATTTCAAATCAGAAAATGAACTGCAAAAAAGCTTGTTTTTTATACTTACATGTGCACACAATTGCCAAAAATGAAATAACACTTTTTTTAAAGAAAGTGTAATGAAACACATTTGCATAATGGATCACAGTAATGCGCACAGATCACACCAAAATGGTTTTGTGTGTCAGACTGTGTGTAGTGAACACCATACGGTGTATATTCCTTTGTATTAGCAAAGGGGACTTTACGCTGACATTACACTAACTTGACACTGACATTCTTGCAAGGGTTTCATTCTAATTTCAGTCGTACTTGGGATAAATCAAAAAGACAGTGAGGTGGGTGTATAGAACACACTTATGTCAAATGGTATATATATCTTAGCTCAAATGAGGTTTTCACTAAAGGTTACCTGGCCTGGAGTTACCTGTAACATTTCTATCCTGTTGTGTAAAGGTGAAAGAGAACTCCCTCATTTCAAGCAATTTAATTTTATTTCAGAGTGAATTCGACAAGGAGTGTCATCTAAGTGCTATAGTTTCATTGGCGTGACCAAAGCCAAAACAATCATACTCCACAATTTACACCAGTTCAGACAGATTCAGGCTTTCATGCCTTCTTCAAAAACATTTTTTTCAGAAAAACAAACGGCCTGGCCTGATGTGCTCAGGATGCACAATGGGTCTTAAATTAGCCTGAAAAATACAAAAGGAATATTTTGAATCTTTAAAAAGTAAATCTTTAAAACGGGTGAAAAAGCATATCCTTTGTGATTAAAAAATAAATTGTGGACAAAAATACAGAACTGAGATCCCCCCCCCCCCATTGCAATTAAAATGGCCCTCCCTCCTCATCCAAAAGTAGTAAATAAATCACACTGAAAGACACAAACTACCCACCTCTGCATATCACTTTCCAAAATAAATAACACACCAAGGCCTGCAGAGAAAGTGAAAAGGTCCAAAGGGCCAAAAATCATTTTCTTTGCAAATTAGTTTTCTCTCTGACCAGAAGTGAGGATTGCACTGCAAAAAACTTTTCTATAGAGTTCTGCAAATACAGCAAACACAATGATTCAAGCTGTATTTGCCCTGAAAATAACTCTTAGGCACATATCTGGTTTTGTGACTGGCACTCATAAAAGCACATTCTTTGTTTATCAGCATTCTTATATCTAATGAGTGTTCTAACATTTCAGAGCTCAGATCTTTTTCTAGTTAATTGGAAAAATATGTTTTACAGATCGTGCTTTCTTGAGAGAAGAAAGGAACATCTTCTTGATGTAGTATTTTCATTTTTGCTAAAAAGAGAGAGAGACCCAAAGGTGAAAAACTATTCTCCATATCTCAAAGAGAAGTCTGTACTGAAATTAAGGAAACAGCAAGAATTTGAGATTCCAGACATAGACTCACATCAAAATCCTATTTTCCCAGGGGTGTCAGTTGGGCAGGATTCAGATGATGGGTTCAAATGGAACCTAGTAAAATGTCATACAAGATGTCAGATGTCAAACTTGGGCTAACTGTCATCTTACGTTTTTATTTTACAGAAGCGTAAAGGTGGGACATCAGTGAAAATTGACTGGCAGTCTGTTTTGATGGTCAGCCCAGCCAAAAAATAAATGCGCCAAAATGGCCCAGCTATCGCACTGTAAGAAAGAAAATATTCTAACACCCTTCCACTCTCCAGAATCTGTCCAACATCACACCTTTACATCTAGTCTGTAATTATGGCTGGCTGCTGATATCAGACTCATTTAATCAACACGAAGACTTATGAGATTGGTGAGTGCTCCTCCTGCGTACGCATCATCAGAATACGCAGCCACAATGCACCCCCTACCCCTTCCATCACCCCCATCCACCTCTCCGTCACTGTGTTGCTTAATTCTTAATTTATTTTAGAGCAGAATTTAATTCAAGACGCTACACCAACAGACTCTGTGGAAAACACATATTTCCCTCTTCTGAACGCTGCAGAATATGAGCATGCGCTTCTCACGATGAAAAAAAAATGCCAATGGAATATTCAGCCAGAGAACAGAATAAATATCCAAAATGTAACATAAATATGACCATCAAAGGAATGATGCTTCCAGTAAGTTTAATGTGACTTTTATGGGGAGATAAGTAGAATACATTTCAGGAACATTTGCCGTAGATGTTCACTCAGAGATGAGTTTGAGCGTCTCGCTTGGCTGTGCTGTGTTGGCTGCGCTGTTCTCAGCAGCGCTTATTGGATGATACGGTATATGTCCATTATCAGTCACTGGGATTACTATCTCTAGTTGAATGATTTTCAATCTGCATTAAAAGTCAAGGGCCTGTAACTTCCCCTCTCTCTCCTGTCACATGGAACACAGCAAACCTTCCTCTCCTCTGCAAATACAGAGGCAAGATGCATAAGAAACCACTGTTTGTCCTCTCTTTCATTTTATATCTCCATTCACCTCATATGTCCCCAAAGTAATGAGAAAACCAGCATTATACATCATAACAGAACTCAGTACAAAAGCTAGATTGAAAAGCATGTATTGCTACAAAGCCTGGCTTTGCCTTATTGGCCTGGGCTCATTCATTTCACAATACATTTAGGGTTCTGGTTTGTGTTTAGTCAAGATCACCAATCACTCTGGAAATACATTTATGTGAATGGAAATAAAAAATTTCAAAATGCAATCAACAAAAGTACTCAGATTAAGTAACAGCTGGGCACATGGTCTGAAATTCCTCTTTGAATGCATTTTGTGCAACAAATAAATCTTAAGTGCCAATTATTGGTTTTATATGAGGTTATAAAACATATTCGGTAAAAATATGAATCAGGTCCCTTAACATTTATGATATTCTCCTTTGCACTCTGTGTAAGGGCATTGCCAGAATTACTTATTGACACTTTAATGCATACTGTCCTTAATCTTTGAGAGGGTGTTTATTGAATGTCTTTACATCTAGACACAAAATTTCAGGAGGAGCATCCTCAAGCTACACTGCTTTTTCCCCAATTACCTCAGCATAGACACACTGCCTGGCTTGTGCAAAAATCATCTGCACAACCCACTGTTACCATCCTCCGAATAATTTAAGATAAACTACTATGATAATGTTGCATTACAGTTCATGGGAACCCAGTAAATCCAGGGTTTCTTATCAATAACAAAATGATCTCAAATGGTTTGCAGACAAATATTCAAAATTACCATGACCTAAAAATCCATAAAGTCTCAAAATCTTTCATTCATAAATGCCTTTTATCTTGAAAAAATAAAGAGTAGGATCTTAAATTCAATAATGTCCAGGTCAGGAGCGTAGATGTTCAAAAACAACCAGGATTTTATATATTTATACATATCCATGTTCTCATATCATAAATACTCATGATTTAATATCCTCAAGTACATAGGATTGCATATACATCAATACCAACAATCTAATATTTATAAATACCCTTGGATTACTATTAATAGATAAACAAAATAAAAAAAACATAATAACATTTTAAAACATTGTTTTTTCAAATATAGTCTTTTGTTATAGTAGAAACATCTGCCAATTTTCGATAAAGTTAATGCTGAAAAAATTTTGTTCCATGATATTTCATGAATTTTGATACTGCTGTTTACGATTTACAGACACATTGTGCTGTAATGTGTGTAACATGTGCTTGATTGGCTGATGACTCCAATGGATGCTTACTTCAGGGAGATAATTGACACAAGACAAAGAAATCAATGCGGGGGTCAAAGCACCACATCGATCAAAGGGCAAAAGTCAAACTCTCACCACTCAAAAACTCCACACACAGCACAGAGAAGGGTTTTTAAAACTGCTGCAGCATTACCTTATAGGCAATTACCAGCAAGAGACAGAAAAATCAATTATGGCCAACTAACTGAATGTAAAGTGGGCATACACAACTGAATAATGACCAGGCAGAAGACTGGCACCATCTTGCTGAGGATTCAAATGGACATTTAACCCAAAACACAATACATTGCTAATAAAAAAGACGATGCATTTGTCAATCGGCTGTATTTAGAAACACTTAGACCTGGGAAGAAGGAACAATGCTCATAATGACTGACTCACCTCAGATGTCATGATAAATATTCCTTCATTCTAGGGCAACTGGAGCTAGTTATAGGAGAGTGAGGTTTAATAGACTCCACAAATCTTTCACAAATCTCTTTGTGAATCACTGTAAATTATCCAGGACTTTACTATCCACAGAAAAACACTACGATTGGTTCACATGTGCGAGTCATCAATAGCCCAATTTATTGCCCTCTTGCAGCTTTGTGAAGCCTGTCATGCAAGTACAGGCCAGACAGTAGGCCACCATCACCAAAATGTGCTGTACACACATGCACACACACACGTACACATGCAGGCACACATTTGGACTGACCTGTATCAGAAAATGTTTTCATATAAAGTTTCTATATATGTATGATTTTAAGGTCCTGAAATACGCTTTTTGTACTTTCATTTTGCACCAACATTACGATTCTTATCAGTTTTGCTTGCTCAAGGACTTTTCTTCCATCTGCTATAACAGGCCAAAAGACTACAATCTCATCTACAGAGTGAAAGGCAATTTTATGTCTTAATGAGTAGATGGAAAGGTTACAGCAACTTTGTGGTACTGTATTCTCCTTGTCAAAAGTCACGTGAAATACATTCATTTCGTTTCCAATAGCAGCTTACAGCGAAGATGGGTTTCAAATCTAAAAACTGGAAATAATAACAAGCTCCAGCTCCATTTTCACTTTGTCAGGTTATTTTCTCAGCCATCTTTTCTTGTTACAAACTCTTGCTGTGCAAATGACCCATTGAAATCTAGCAGAGGTCCTTCCCAGCCAATACCTTTGGCTTTGTATATAGAACATTGAATGAAATTCACACCGCTCATTAAACACAGTACACTCAGACATGCATCACTGATCCGTGCGCTTATTTCCTCCTCAGTCACGACCTTCCCATTGAAAATAATAATGAATGCAACTCTGGCTGATGTGATTTTGACAAGGTCACTATCCTGGGAGATAATTCGCATCACGTTCATGAGTCCTAGCCCTTATCACTGGGGCATTCAGAGTTAAGGGATATGTGCTTCCATCAGTCATTCAAATTACACAGCAACTGTGCTTAATGTTCTGTTTAATTAAGTGACAAATGTATTGTTTTTCTCTGTCATTAGATTAGAAATAAGAACAGGAAATAATTCAACTGCTTAAAGAATTAAGATCATGCCACTTAAAATAATTTATTTGTCTCCCTGAATAAGCAAATAATTCATTTTTTTCTTGACATTTTCTTGAGTTTTATTGTTTCCAAAGCAGGGGTCATCTGAAAACTACCTAGAATTTGACATCTTTAGCATTTTGTAAACTATGAGTCCAGATTGATATAACAATAACAGCTGCTGTTGGTTGTGCAGTCCCCTGCCTGGGAGCCAAAATGATCACTCTGGCCTAGAGTCAAACAATCTGTCCACTACATTGCTAGGTTCCAGTCCTTGTGTTGTTTGCTAATGGATACTTGCTGGTGTGGAACAGACTCAGGCAAAAACAGCTCTGAGACAGCAGAAGGAGTGTTCACTCACGTTTTGATTTTGGAGACCACACAGCCAAAGCTTAGTAGTCTTCATGGGTTAATTTGGCAGGTCTCACTCAAATAACAGCTTTAGTGAATGGAGCATGCAAAATAAATTGTGGCCATCAGATGCCAATAGGCCAATAGATAAGGTCAAAGTTCGTTCTGACTGTCAGTGACAGCAAGCAGCAATATCAGTCTCAGGGTGTTTGCCCATGTCAAGTACTTACAATTAAAAACCAGCCACCAGCTTAGTTATGTTAGCCTAAGGTGACCCTATCTCTCATTTAGCAGACCCAGAGCAACTTACACAACTTTTTTTCTTTTTTTTGACATTTGCATACATTTATACAGAAGCAATGAAGGTTAAGTACCTTGCTCAAGGGGACAACAGCAGTCTTCTACCTGGGAATCAAACCAATGACCTTTAGGTTATAAGACCAGGTCATTACTCATTGTACTACACTGGCTCTCCAGCGCCAAGCCAGCTGAAAACATACCTCTGTGCACTGTAGCCAATTCATACGCATTTCCTCTTATTATTCTCCTCCTTCTGCAATTGACCACATACTTTTAGGATAAAGTCCACAATGAAAAAGGGTCACACCCAGAAACGTCCCATTTTAGAATAACAAATACAGGCAGACAAGCAAGGACTGGGCAAAAGTGCACAAAGACACGGATTTCTGATTGCCAGTGCATCATCATAATGATAGAGCATGGTTGTTTAATCTTCCTGAAATCAGATCAATAAACCAAGCTTTTTATTTAAAAAAGAAATCTTGTATTTCCATTTCTGCAAAAATCCATCACACCCTTGTTAATCTAGAAAAAATCTGACATTAGAAGATGCTGACAGATTCAGCTCTTGCAGCAAAGCACAATATTTTGGTTGGTAAATTCACAGGGTCTTTGGTCTTATTGACAGTGATCTAAAGATACACGAGCTGAAACAAAAAAAAAGCACCATTTACATCGGGAAAGATTTCTAAATATTAATAATTCATAAAAATAAAGTGAAATACATCTTGAGAGTAGATGCAAATGAATTTGTGAGAGTGGGGTTTACAGATATGCATATAAATAAAATTAATTGATTTGAATATTACTGGGTAGGGGCCTACTAGGTGGCACTTATTTTCAGTGCCGAATATGACAAAAAATCCCATTAATGCACAAATGGCCATGACTGCATTTAGCAAACCAGGGCTTTCCCTCCAGTTTACAATGATTTATTTATTAATTTATTAACTCTAAAGCCTGTCTATTGTGATTATTAAGCTTAGGTTTATATGTTTACTGCTACTGAATGTCCATAATATTTGAGTTTGAGTGATAGTTGACAGAATGATTACCATTTCTATCCAGAGATATTTTTCACTGTTGTAATTTCAAAATATGACAACTGATTGTATTATGTTTTTCTGATTTAGAAGTTTATACATTATATTTCTAAAGAAATTTGAGTGATCATTATTTGGTCCACACATATTGATAAAAGCAATTATTTTATCATTTATCTAAATATTAATCTTCATCCGGCTTCCTTCTAGATCTATTTGAATCTCATGTACCATTTACCCATGGCTAAAGTATATTTTTACTCCCCATTCTCTCTGCCATAACGATTCATCAGCAGATATGGAGTGTGTTTCCTGTAGGTAGAGAATTTCATGCTTTTTCTCTTTTAAGCAATTAAACACAGCTTACCTTTTTTAGTATTTACTGGGCCATTCGCATTGTAGCTTGTCATACTTATTTCTCGACAGGCCGTTTAAGAGCATTCTTCATATTTCATTGGTTTCACATACCATCCATGCACTACTGATAAGTTGCGATTGCCAATATAATGGGAAGTGCTTTCTCCATGATGAAGCATTATATGAAAAATGACTGCTTTTGCCCTATTACACAACCCTTTATTCTACTATTAACTTCATACTTTTTAATCCACCTACCCATCACTGAAGAGAAAAAAGTGGATTCAGGTCGTTAGACATGAGGGGAAAGGAGGTAAACTCTGGATCCAGAATCAAGGCACATCTATATTTGTATTGAGTTAGCCGTTTTGTCACCGGTAAGTATTTTTAAATTAGCTGTAGGAGGTTGTGTCAGAAATGGTAATTTGGCATTTTTGTTCCTCCATATCGCGATAACACTGCGTTTACGGCATTTATACCGTACCCTGTGCTCCTGCATTTGCACTTTTTCGCTGGCTAGTTTGCTTTCTGTGGCAGCTTGTCTATTTTTAAACGAAGTGTAGGCTATTTGTGTTTACTTCTGGGTTCACGTGCATCTAGTTCATGGAGCAATCTGTCTAGCTAGCCAATTATTGGTCACTGAGAAAAGGTCCGCGTATGAAAAGGGCGTACAGCCGGCGTTCACGACCTGTTCCTCAAATCTTTTTGAGTTAATAAATAAGCACAATGGCTCAAATGCAGCATCCACCTGGTCTGTCCCTCACTGAAATCAGTATAGTACTATGCGTACCATCTGTGTTCCCCTCTCCAGTGGAGCCTTGTCATAAAAAGGCCACAGAGAGTACAGCAGAGCAAGCCAGTCCACGATGCAAGCTAGCTCGCAAGGTAATAAATGGGTTTACAAACTTTACAGCTGGAACAGTAGCTACCCAAAATCTCTTTCTTACGTGACTCTGGCCAATGCCTCCTTCGCCTAGAAGAAGTAGCCTACTTGCCCGTTGTCGTTCTTCAAAAATGAGAAAAGGTGGAGGTGTAGGCTACGTCATTATGACGTATAACCAAATTTGCACCTTTGGCTGCTGATATGTCTTTGTTCACTCCTGATTGGAGTGCTATCTTTTTCTCATTTAATGTTATTTTAAGCTCCTCAGTAACACAGGGATTGTTGGTTGAGAACACATTCACCGTCTCTGATGGAACAATAGTTTCCTTGTTGAAATGTATATAGCCAGCCGTTGCCTCCTTCACCTCATCTAGTGTGGCATTCAGACAGAAAACCTCCCAATCAATGAACTCAAAACAGTCTTTTAGAGCATCACAAACATCTTCATCCTATTTATTGTTGGCTTTTGAATCACTGAACTGCACTGCACTCGCCACTGCGCTGCAAATCAAAATATTATTTGATTCATAAAAAATTTTATTTCCAAGAAGTACTAGATATTTATATCTTGCCACACTTTGGTGAAACTAAAATTCATGACCAGATACAGCCATAAAAGCAAGCCAGTCATTTTCTCTGTTGTGTGCTAGCCTTTTTGAGCAGTAACTGGAGAGTATGCATACAGTTTAATATCCTTATCCTGTGAATATTGCCCCTGATTGCAGAGGAGAGTCATTTGCACGTTAAAAAAAGAGCCAAAACTATTGCCCTAGAGCTACAGTATAGCTAAAACCCAAAGCTCTGTGATCAGAGAAATGCATACAAACATGCACTATCACACAGACAAAGGGTGAAAAAGAGAATATGCAGATAGCCCTAAATGTTTTTACAAAGAGACTGTGAAGTCTTTTCCTTGAGTGGGTAGAAACCCTAATTTGTCTTCCCTTTTGTATGTAAATGTACTTAATTCTGGAAACTACATGCATCCTCAAAAACATGTTTAACCGGCTCCTGCTCTGTTGCGCTCTTCACCAGAGTACGAAGCAAACAACACGGCTCAGATTCATAGCTCTGTGGGACTCCCAGCCAGAGTCGTCGCAGGCAGAGTCTGGATTCTGTCCAGAATCCCGACACTAGAAAGGTGTGCCTCAACAGGATGCATCGCTCGAGAGTCTGTTAGCTTTGATGATAGCGCACATAGATCCTTTCCCTGTCGGACTGCATTAAAAGCTTCGACAGTCTTCATTCAATCATGCAAAACACACACAAAACGGCAAGGGTAAGGATAATTTATTCAGCCACTTACCTCCCATTTGCACATTGACACAACTGTGCTTTCCTGAAATAGACATGACTGCACTGCCAAAGGGAACGGCATAATGTTCATTAGGATGAATCATAGTATTTAACATGTCTTGGTCTCAGAAACTGACAAGAATTTTCAGGAAACTGACCAAATCTGATATCTTGAACAGAATGAATAATGGTTATGAAAGCAAATTAACTCTACATGAAAAATCATGAAGAACGACTATATAAACATATAAATACGACACTCCTGTGCTTCATGATAAAGCATTGCATGATAAAATATATTTTTATCAACACAAATCAAACACCAATCGAAATTAAATTAAAAAGCCATCCTTTGTTTGTCAATATTTTGTTTATATGATACATGGAATTAATATAGTTCAAATGTGTGTTTTAAATTATTGAAATTTACAGGAATTTATTGAATTTCATTTTATTTGCTTCACCTTAGTGAATTTCAATTTCGTTTCTGGCCAGGAAGGTCTTCTAAAGTTTACCTGAGCATATGTGTATTGCTTTCAGCGATGGTAGCATTCCTGCAGTTTTATTGACTTCTGGAAGTCTTTTGGTATAGTCCACCATTCTTTACTGTTGGAAAAACTATATATTTACTTAATCTAATTCTATCTTTCACTTAGCAAACTGAACTCAACTTTTTGTTTTATACTGAAGATTTTCTCATGATAATTACATACCCATAATAGTCTCTGTTGAATGAACCAAATGAATTCAAAATGGACTCCTGACTTATATTCTCTCTGTAAATGGCATGTAGATTGGTACAACAACCTCTCAGCATCACCGACAGTTATAAATACTTGTGTATAACTTTAGATTCACTCTTCACCAAAATATTTCAGTATCAGATACATACTATACTTCAATGCCATCCACCAGCTCAATCCTACTCCCTCCGACTTTTGACACTAACCACAAAAGAGGCCATTGATCCTACAACCAGACTGTCATAGAGTTTATAATATTCATTCAGAACTTACACTTTACATATTTACCCCAGACAAATTTTAATTTCAGCCACAAAATCGTAATCTTCCATCAATCACATGCAGTTTGTTGACCAATCATCCCACAACAAGACACATTCAAACCACATGCTCCACTTTAAACTTTCATAATCCTGTTCCAAATTGCAACAGTCGTTTCTTCCACAAACGGACAAGATTGGGAACATTTTTCCTTCAGAGAATGAGCTCATCTTCAAACAGCCCTAAAAAACTAAATTCTGACTGCTACCCACTAACGTTCCCTGGATGCATCCCTACATATATATATATATATATATATTTGTTAGTACCCTGCAATCTACCACTCACATCTTGTCTCTTTTCTCATTTCTTTCCTACACAAAACAACTTGCCATTTCAACTGTTTTTCTTTTTCCTTATTGCAAGACAGGAAACCCACTGAAAAATAGATGTGACAGTTTACTTGTGTCCAAGGTAATTTTCATTTTAGTGTACATTTTTAACAGCACTTAAACTTGATGCTTTTAAACCTTTTTCCTGTTAAATAAGAAAATAAAAAACCTCTTTAGCATTCCATTCAGAAGCAGGTCAAATCGGAGGAGAAATATAGGTTAAGAGCAGAATGATAAAATTCCAGTACAGCACCAAAATAAAGACTCAAGTTTACCCTGCATTCCTTTCAAGCTGACAATATGATCACCTGTCGCTCAGATCCAAATGAATGATGTCATGCACACAGGCGGACTCACTGAATCACTGCAGTCGCTTTCAGTGACCACGTGAGGAGCTCATGCAGTGATTCAGCTCTCGTGAACGCAGAGCCTCTCCAGAACTACTAAAATCTGTTTGTCTGATTTGGCCTGGCTGTCGATCAGCCAGCTACATGAATCTCAGGCACAGGTGTCACACAACCGTTTGACTGACCCAGGGCTTGTTGTTCTGGTCACCTTGCCCATCAAAATGCAACATCCTCAAGTTGCTTTACCTGCTAATGGGATCCAGATATGATATTTAAAACCAGAGAACTTTTCCATCACTTGCTTTTGTTCAGTCAAATTCAAATGTTGGTGGCCATGCCAATAACAAGAGACTCAAACATTGTTCTGATGAAAGTATATGTGCATAGATCTGGGTCACAGATTTGTCAAGAGGTAACATTTACGGAGGGCTGCGATTTGGGATGTATAGCTGGTTTTCACTGCACTGTCTCCAGACACAAACACTGTCTGTGTGGTTGCCACAGAACAGCATGCATCCTTATTAGGGCAGGAGACATCAAATACGCAAAAACCTGATATACATGGTTCCATCTGCTCAAGGCTGATCTGAGACCTGTAGCAGCTTACATGCTGTGCACCGTTTTTCTCTTCACACAGTCCCAGTGCTGATCTGAGATCTGTCACAGAGCAAAGCGAAGGAGGGAGACCTCAGCTGGAGGGAGGGTGCTGTCGCTTTAAGAGCAGAATACAAAGGCACCGCCAATCCCTGTGGCTACAGCCGTCAGGAGTAATAGTGCGAGTGATAGTGCTTACCATTCAGAGAGAGAGAGAGACACAGAGAGAGAGAGAGAGTATTCACATGGAAGGGTGTTCTTGCTGTCTTCGTCTTTTAGTGAGAAGATGATGTAGGCAGAGTTGTTCGGTTGGAAATTATATACATGAGGACCAGACTAAGCTCTTATATGCCACTGCTCATGGACATCTGCTGCAGAAACAACCTGGAAAAAAAATCTCTGAAACTTTCACAACCTGAGAAATAATGTAGTGGAACATAGGACTGAACAGTGATGGACAATTTCACACAACAGAGTGAGACTGTAAGATATGGAAACAGAAAACAGACTGCCACTTGATTTTTTGGGAACTGGGATAATTTTTCATGGATCTAAGGATCAGATGTGCCTCAGAAATTAAAGTCTTGATGAATATAGTAAGTATATTATTTTGTTTTTAAATTGAACTTAATAACTTAATTAAAAGTAATTGTATTAGAAATTTTAGCTGTAATGGTAGATGGAGGGGATTATAATTTTACTTAGAATTTACAGAGCAGGCAATGCTCTTTAAAGAATAAATCATAAAAACAGAATTGCGCAGTAGCCAAATTCAGCTAGATGAAAGGAAGCGGTAAAACAGTTAAGTATTACATAAAAATAACAATATGGCAATATCTACATTGGATTTCACTGTTTTAAATAAATTACACAAGGATAAATATATAAATTTGGGGATGATGAAAAAATTAACTTTTATTTCTTAAAAATAATTGATAGATAATAAGAGTGTATTTAAAAATGCATGGCACCTTAAATTTAAAATATTAATGCACTTAGTTTTCAAACCAATTTTATTTTGTTCTGTTATTTCTCACCAAACAATTCTTTCATTGGAATTTCACAAGCTTTATTCCTCACCCTGTGGGGTTAAGGCAGTTCTGAAGACTGTTCTGCCGTGGTCTTGAAGATTATCTGGATGATATTTGGAGGCAGATGCTACAGTTGCCCTGAGTGTGGTTCTGATGTTGATCTGAGGGAGATTCTTCAGTCGTTTTGTGGAGTTTTCTGATGACATGTTAAGGGAGGTTCTGATGGCTGTTCTGATTATGGCTTGAGTGTTCCTCTGGGGGTGGTTATGAGGCTATATTACTGCTCTTGCTCTGCAGCAACTTGGTGTTTTTCTCTTAAAAGCAGCTTGAAAGTATTTCTGTAATTTTTGAAATTTCTTTTCCATTGCTTATTTATTCCAACATGTTACAACCTTAAAAGTGACACTGACAACATAAGTCTTCATATATTTGATTCAAAGTTCAGGACAACATGCATTCAGCTGAATGTCTTGTTTTTGCAACTTGTTTATTTGTGATATTATGACCTTTGGTGTCTGCTTTGTAAGCGGCTGATTAGTTGCACAAATTAAATTACATTGTCAATGCTTGTATTTGATTAATTGAATTATCTGCTGGTTGCATAGAAGTGTCTTTCTGAATGCATTCAGAACAAATAAACCTCTTGTTATCTGCATAAATAGAAATGATTTAGTAAAATTAAATGCTTTACTAATTGTCTGCAAGCATGCAGCCTGCATTCATAAACACCAAAGTAGCCAAAGTCATCAATTTGACAGCGTGCCCTTTGGAAATGTAATTTTTCTACCACTGTTCATGGAACTATATGCAGTTACTTGTCCCTGACTTTCCACAAATTGTCTGACTAATTTGAGATGCCTTCATCTAAATATGAATTCTATATCTCCACCAACCCTTCTGGTGGTAAGCCCCCTTTTTTGAAGTTCTATTAACGACATTGGAGGTGAACAATAGCTGATTATTATGCAGCAACTGTGGTGTGGCAACTGAAGGTAACAAATCATCTGTTCAACCAGAGACCCAAGAGGAACAAGAAAATCTATGGTATAACAAATCCCAAAACTAAAATAAGTTTTCCTACACCCTTAGCAACCACCACGTCTTTGACACTACACTCAGCACAGCCCATACATCGCAGTGCAGACATGTAATTTCACAACAATTTACAGTTTCCGACCACAGCTCAATATAGACTGTGCTCTTAATTCTCCATAATTTAAGTAATACATTTAAAGTTAAATTTGCCTCAGGCATAAAAAGATTGACAGTTAATTTTATCTGCTGTTTTGTAGGTGGATATAAATATGGTTGTAGATTTGTGCTTTAATGTTGAAAAGGTCTATCACAGAAAAACGAAAGCTATTTTTTCTGTCATGAAACAATGAAGGCCTGCTGTCAATCAATATGCCTCGGCAACATTGTTGAACCAATCTGGCCTCATAATTTGCTTGTGCAATTGATGAGCTACACGGTGCCCTGCCTCCCATTTTCTCTCCCAGAAATAGCTCTAAATGAAAAGCATGTTTTGTTAAATTAACGACCTAAGAAAAACAATGCTTTGTCTGGAACAAATGGCAATCTCGCTTAAATATTCTGTGAGGATCATCTGATGGAGAAAATAATGGACATCACCATCACCTGTATGCTCACTTACCTGTATTTCTGTCTGACCTCTATCCTCTTCACCATATGCTGCTATTTATCATATTTCACTGTACGCATATGTTTTTGGTTAATGTATGTGGTGACTCGTGTTGTATAGGGAAGCCCTTTTCCTCATATGGCTAAAATATCTGATGTCATGATGTAGCCATGTATCAAACAGCACTGTACATTTGGAATATAAAATGTAAATAGCTATACCTTGCCACCCAGGCAATCAGTGGTTTATATTTATTGCTGCAGTAAAGTATTATTTAACTGTATTCTTTGCACTATTTCTCACTGTGTGCTGTCAAATTAGAACCAGCATGAAAGCTTATTGCATAAAAAACTAATTCCGTCAAACGGTGCCTTGTTAGTAAATTTTTTGCTTTGTTGCTATGGTTTCCAAATCTTAAAAGGGTGAAATTGTCTCTGATTTAATCTCATGATTGTGTAGTTACATTACTGGTATAAATTATGGAAACACTGGATTTATAAACAGAGTTTGACAATTAAAGCAGTATTTAGCAACAATCCCAATTTTTGTCATATTACATACAATATGTTATATATGTAATATCAACATAAAACAAAAATAAAGGAATAATTTGCATTTGTTAAACAGGCAATAATCGTTACACATTCCTACCCTATATGTATTAGTTCATACCAACATAATTGAGCAGCCTAATGTATCTTACTGTTGGAAATTTTATAATCAGCTTAAAAGTGCACTTGTTTGTCCAGTATTTTTCTACATAAAATAATAACATTCATGCAAAGAAAACTATGTATACTTTACTCATGAATGTCATTAGATAGACATTATAAAAAGAAGAAGAAAACTGGTCAAGAATATAACTGCTTTGAATACAGCTGAAAATGGCTATGGGAAACAAAGGGCACTGATAAAAGCTTTAAAGGTACAAAGCTTCTTCTGTAAGCAGTGTTTCCATAATTTGTGGCAGTACCGTATACACAGAAGTATATTACACATTGATGAAGTGGGTGACCTTCATTGTCTAGACCATTCCAAAATGTTTTTGGTACAGGAATTTTAAAAGTATTTTGGTATAAATGTTTAATTATTCAAGGATTAAAGATTATGTAACAGTATGTCTACTCAAGCAAAAATAATGATCTTATTAAAATTTTGTCATGCACAACTGAATAGTGCATACGCAGTGAATTGAGCAAAGGACAGTCACAGAGCAACAGGCAAGAAAATCCAGGTCACAAGTGCAGGTGATGGCGGAAACTGGTAATCACACACTGACTGCTGAGACGGATAAAGACCCAGCACTGATAGACCAGCAGGGACATTCACACATTCAGAGGAAATCTGCTTGATAAATACACATTTACCTCGTGCGAAGTTACTCCTGTTGCTTCCATAATCATAATCATGATAATCTGCAAATCAGTATTACAATAACAAAGTCTTAATGTGAACCTTCGGCGGTGCTCGTGATTTGTGCGCACAACATTGCCAATACTGGCAGTGGAAATGTTGAAAGCAAACACTGATTAGCTTAAAAGGTCAGAACATGCTTCACGTTAATGTTCCAGGTGGCCACACTTAGACCTGTTTTTACAACACAATTAGCTAACAAATTAGTAGCCTGGGATAGATATATCACTGTCTCTACATGTGACCACAAAAGACGTTCACATATGCCATGTTTCCTCTAGTGAAACAGTGAATATAAAAGAAGCATCTTATCGATGCACAGTTTACTGTCCATTGCATAATCAGTGCTGTCTGTCAATCGGCTTCAGCCACTTCAAACATACCGGTCAACCAAAACAATGCCATTATAATTCATGGGTTATGGCCTGCATACTACTTACTGTCAAATAAATCATAAATTAAACCATTTTTGTTTGTAGAACATTACAGAATCACAGTTTGATGGGTGTTTATAATTATATAATTATAAAGGTGTGGTGTCCAGATAGAACACTATCTGGACTCCTCACCTCCTTGAAACAAAGGTGAATTCAAATTCATTATTAAGGCAAATCAGGAACACCACAGTCAAAAAAAAAGGGGGGGGGGGTAGCTTATGACTGTGCAGATTGACAATATTCTGTTGCCGTGACACCATGCACACACACACGCACACATAGGCAACATATGGCAGGTGGGCACAGGGGTTGTGGGGGGAATTATGTTATCTGGTCTGTACCACAAACCGGACCTGTACAAATAATGTGAAAACCAGACGTCAGACCTGTTGGTAAAGTACAAGTCTGTCAGGCCACTCAATGTTTTCAGTGTGGAGTAACATCATGAATGGAGCAGTCAGAACATGTTCCAAGGTTACTGTCATCATGCCATAAGCATCTGTTCTGTTGTCATAACGAAAAAGATTTATCATTACTGGTCAAGATGCTGGTCAGATGGTCAACATTTTTCACAGTGGAGTAAATGCATTGTTGGGCAGGAGGACATTGTGTTAATGGTCTTCTTTAATTCAGAAATCTATTCCATGACAGCTGTGACTGTGATGCTTTTCATTGGCCTTGCAACCAAATTATTGTAAGGACTTTTCGTTAACAATTGCCTTCTGAAAAACACCCGCAGATTGTAATTTGCAGACAAATGGTTGATGAATCTTGTTTTGCAGAAGCACTGGCTTCAGTAAGGAGAAACACAATGCGTACACACAGCAACAATAGATTCCCAGACAGAAGTTTTATATAGCCATTTTGCTCCTTTGGGATGGTTTGTATATCATCTACCAAGTTACGGCTGGGCGGGGCATGCCCCATACCTATACAGCACTTTCTTCTGGTGTCTTAGTTCTGCGAGGAAAATGGCATTCAGAAAATCTGTGGTTCAGAAGCAAAAGAAAAAAAGAAAGAAAACTGTGTTCCTCGCTGCTCCATCTCCAAGAGGAAACAATCCTATTTGTCTTTATATTCGCTCCCTGCAGACGAACACCAAAGAAGGTTGTGGAGAAGGGCTATTAGGAGAGACAAAGGAGAGGGGTTTGTAGTGAAAAAAAGGCAGCACTGTCATGCAATGGTAGCTCGCTGCAGGCACACAGCCCTGCAACAAGCACCATCAGAAGTCTTAAGCTAGTGTGTATAAAATTTTGACAGGCAAATTAATTAGGAAATGTGTTTAATTATATGGAAGCCATCTAATGATAAATTCGACTGCTTTTCAGTTAATACATATTCAAGCATTAAATGTTCACATGCCCAAGTAAAACAACAAAGGAGTTATTCAAAGCCAAAAAGTTTTTACTGGCCAAGTCATTAATCTGATCTGAATCCAATTAAACATGAGCTTCATTTTGAAGAGAAAATTTAAAGCAACAAGCCCCTGAAACAAGCTGGACCTGAAGGTGGCTGCAGTACAGGCCTGGCAGAGCACCAATGGGTCACACACTTCAAGCAGTCATTGCATACAAAGGATATTTGTTGTAGAATTGTTTGAATACATATCTAAAACTGTGGAGTACAGAGCCAAATCTAGAAAAAAATACAGCCAGCTCACCAAACTTGGCAACTCTGCTATGTCTCTGAAGTAAACACTGTAACTTGCCCACATGAAAAAAACAATGTCCAAACCCAAATCTGGCATTCATTCTGTCAGCCATTTTAAAAGCATGGGTACATTTATTTATGCATTTTTAATGATAAATCTTAGATAACAGCAATCTACTTCTGGGTTTGGCATTTAATCTACAAGCTTCGTAGTCAGCAGAACAATAGTCCAAAAGATGGGGAGAACAAAGACAATGTTTGTTACATGAAATGACAACTGACATCCCCTCATCTCGAAGGCATGCACCTCCCTAGCCCCTGGGATAGGCGCAAGGTTGGTGCCACTTCACAGACTTGTTTTCTGTTTACGGCATCCCGCCTAGCTCACACCAATCCCTGCTTTGCCGTACACAAACTATTCATATCGCTATTAATTATTAGATATTTTTAGTACACTTCATATATCGTAAACTTTAATATTTGAAGTATTTAGTCTACCTTGAATGACTCACATTAAATGAGTGGAATGTTTTCATATTCTAAGCTTGCTGCTTCTGCGGTTTTATGCAAATATGGAACTTTGTTATGACTGTTTAATTTGCTAATTTACGAGCAGAGGCCTCGTGCTTGTCATGTACAATCATAACCTGTGACATTCTTAACAATGGAAATGTATAAAACATAAATGTAAATTACCCAATCATCTTCACAATAGTGGTTGCAAATGGTCACGAAAGGGCAACAAAATTAATTGCATGAAAGCTTAAGATGAGTATTTTAATCGTACTGAATTGACATTATTAGAGGAGAAATTATTTATTCCATATCCACATAAATGAAATATACTTCAGAACCACTTTCTGGTTTGAAATCTGCACTGAAACCGTTTATGTTGTCCAACAAATATGATAAAGAGAAGCTCTGCGCGTTATCATACTACTACTTAAAATAACCTAATATATTATTAAGTACATGTAAAACTCTCCAAGCCCTGTCTATCATATGAATAGTATAGCTCTAATGTAATGAGATGCAATTGTGTAGTGTTCCGTTTGTGCGAAACTGGATTGATGTCATGGTAACACTCACTTGTTGCTCCATTAGAGTGCAGCTGTTTCACGTGATGTTCAGACCCCAGAGCAGCCGCTCGCTGAGACAGGCACCCTGAAAAAAAAACCCAGAATGCCTTTCAGAACAGCTCCCCTGTGCTACATTTCTGGAATGTAGAGGCAGTCGAGCCAAATTGCTGGATGTTACAGATACTGAAGCTGAGACTTGGAGTCCTTCAGAACTGCCTGTGTATCCCCTCTTACAGGCTGTCACGTTTCAGTCAGGGTTTTGTTCATTTTCTCCAGAGATGTTTAGCAGCGCAAGATAATTTAATATCTGAGATGCAGAGTGAATAACCTGTCCCCCTCTCATAATAGGTGTTGACGTCTGACTGTGATGTCCTGGGAAAGGCCTTGAGTGAAGCTTCATCATAAAAATCAGCGTGTCGGCTTTTACCAGGAAAGCAGAGATGACCAATGCACCCACATTGCTCCACTGGTTACCTGGCCTCACTCTCACAGGGTGTTTCAAAGGTCAGAACGTTCATTTTCATGAGATGGAAAAATAGACTTAAAGCTGAACAACATTGGAAGACATCGTCCCTACACAACCCGAAATGCTCTGCTCCTCCAAGAACAATGTAACATCACGCTTGAAAATAGTAGTCCAAAATGAGGATATACAGCGCAGATCATCGCAGAGGTTGTCGTTCAGATTCCCCTTTGCGTTTCAATGGGTTGCATCATTTGGTTGCCCATCGGGACACTGCTGACACTTTCTGCAAGTGGGGGACATCGCTGACGTTGTCTGTGCAATACAGAGGAGACCCCTGAAGCTTTGAAGTTCAGATCCTGATTCCACACCTCAGGCAGGACAGTACTTTGGGATCACCATCATGATCAATGTGACTCCCAGTGATTCACTTGAGAAGGTTCACGTCCACTACAATTTTCTGGCCCTGGCCTTGGGAGTCCCACTTATCCTGATCATTATCCTGGGGAATGTCCTGGTGTGTCTGAGTGTGCTCACAGAAAGGTCCCTGAAAACCGCCACCAACTACTTCATTGTCAGCCTGGCAGTGGCCGACCTCCTCCTAGCTGTGCTGGTCCTTCCCCTGTATGTTTACTCAGAGGTAAGCCTGCTCCTTGATGTCTCTTGATGTACAGCTTACAAGGCTAATTGAGAATACTACAAGAAGTGCTGTGAACAAAATGTCTTCAGATTCATAATTTTTAATGAAGTCTGAGTACGCGTAAAATCCGGATTTTCATTGTGCTAACACATTTTATTTGCCCTTGGCTCATCTGGTGTGAGCTTGACAGGCACTTTACTTAGTTTTGTGTTTGCATTTCATGATCATGCATTTATTGGAATTTGTGCTTGTGCTTGTGTTGAGTTTCTGGGTGGCATTTGGACTCTGAACACGTACATCTGTGATGCCCTGATGACCATGGATGTGATGCTGTGTACCGCTTCCATTCTTAACCTATGTGCCATCAGCGTCGACAGGTAAGAGCTGAAACCGCACTTTTGGTTACGACTGCGACGTCTACATGTGATATACAAGGAAGTGTGCACCCCGCATGAAATAGTCAGAGGGACTACATTGTGTGAGTTTTGGTGATCTGTGAAATTTTGGTTTTGAAACATAATAAATGCCATATTTCTGAGTCTTGGTGATCTGTGAAATATTGGTTTTGAAACATAATAAATACCATATTTCTGCAAATGCTCTGATAAAAAAATTCTAGAAGAGACAGTTGTTATGAGAGAGTAAGGTTTCATCAACCCCATAATGGGTGGGACTACAATGAGATGTCAGTCCTTTCCAAGCTGAAACAATCAAAGAATTCAATCCACAACAATAGTGAAATGGAGTACTGGTATAGCATGGTAGTTCTGGCCATTTTTTTTGTTTGTTTCATGAAGCCCCAGTGATTAGAGTACAATGAACAGACAAAAACATTTTTTTTTTAAACAGCCATGCACTTGCCAATTATTTTGAAGTGTGAAATATAAGCCAAACAAGATGAACATGAAAACATTTTCAAGCTACTTTTAGTGTGTCTGTTACATCAAAGTACGCAAGCTTTGTACGTAGGATGTTGTTTCAGGATTGTTAACCAAGTACGGCAGTGGGTGTCGAATTTGCACAATCTCTTCATGTTATTTATGTGTCTTGTGGCTTTCCACATTTTTAACAGCTCTGTGCGTTTTCTGTAGCTCTGGCAGAAAACAGGTTTTGCAGAATCCCATATCATCTCCAAATTTCTTCTATGGTGTTAATGAGTTAAATGCCACAGGCAAAGGATCAATCCGACTTTCTTTTGTAAGCAGTTAATAGCAGTAAATTTGATTATACTGTCTGATAAAGATAGCATTCAAATTAAATAAATGTGATCTTTTTTTTCCTTTTTCTTTTAACAAAGACTGATCAAAATGTTCCAGGCTCATTCATACAGCAGAATCACTAGTTTTATTTACGCAGTCATAATAATTTTAGTCTACTCATTTAGCTGCGCACTGATGCACTTTGATAAACAATACTGAGGAGGAAAATGTTGAACACCTGTAGGGGTCCCATAGGCCGCACCCTGACATTGACCTTCAGCACCAGAGGATGGCTGAGAGGTGCTAACGGCTATGCTGCGCTCAGTACATCAGCAGTACAGCAGTGCACTACATGATCCGTGCTTAATTACAGCAGTTGTACCAGATGTCAGAGCATCCTTAGCCTCTAGGATACAAACAGGATTTAAGGACTTAATATTTATATATTTACTGCATCGATTGAACAGCCCACTAGCATACAATTGAAAGAGAATTTCTGTATGAGTAAACGTTACACAAGCAATAAAATGCAATTAATTCAGATTAAGGGAAAGTAAGTGTGTGTGTGTGTGTGTGTGTGAGTGTGCATGCGTGTGCGTGTGTGTGTATGTGTGCACGCACACATGTTTGTGAGTGTGTGCTCAGGCTAACGCTGGCTGAAATAATGTGTTAGCATTAAATGTAGATTGAGCAGGATTTACTATTTCTCAATTAGAAAGGTTTGTTAAAGATATACATAATTCCTGTGACCATGTATATGCTCACCTATACAGTGACCTGGACTGGCCATGTTAAAATATGATAACAACAAAGTCTTTGTGATAGATTATATTTTATCAGTGAAATTACTTCAGTCACTGCATCACATAAAAATTAAAAAAGGATAACACAAGGAGGTCAAAGTATGATTGGATGCTAATGAGGGGTGCTTTTTTGATTTATAGATGAATTAGTTAAATTAATTAACTACACATTTATCAGATTCAAAAGATCCATTAAAACACAAATTCATCATTCTTGTATGTATAATATCACATATTAGTTAATTTAACATAGAAAATGAATATATGACTATGCATGACTGATGGCCCTGGTGTTTAAACAGGCTTTTCTCGTTCCTGAATAAGATTCACACCATCTGTCTTAGCACAGGGAAGCTTGCACTTCAGATTTATTGACAAAGTGATCGATTTCATAAAACCATCAGACATGAACAATCTCTGGAATGCCAACCTCTTGATTGAGCATGGTGCGACGTGACCTTAAGATAACAGTGGCAACAAGTTGCGCTCTGTTGCTGAAATATAAAGATTATGACACAACACAGCCCTTCAGATGTTCAAGGGTATCAGATTCAAGATATGGCAGGTCAATACACGAAAACAACAATTTCACACTCAACAGAAATAACCCTTGTGCCCACAGGGACTCGACGCTCTGAGGCCAGTTCTGACATAATAACATGTATTTTGCTCTTTTGGAAGGTACATAGCGGTGGTGGTCCCTTTGAAGTACAACAGGAATCAGTTCAGCGTGCGGCAGCTTGTCTTGATCGCGGCCACCTGGATCCTGTCTTTCGTGGTGGCTAGCCCCGTCATTTTCGGCCTGAACCGGGTCCCCGGCCGGGACGCCAGCGTGTGCAAGCTGGAGGACGACAACTTTGTGGTGTACTCGTCCGTCTGCTCCTTCTTCGTGCCTTGCCCCGTCATGCTGCTGCTGTACTACTGGATGTTCCGCGGCCTGAGGAGGTGGAGCGCCAGCCGGAGGTCCAACCTGCTCCAGGGCGAGCGCCACTTCTCCCTCAGCCTGAGGAACCTGCGGCACAACCGGAGGTCGAAGGTCAAGTACCTGATGCCCGCCCTCAGCCCCAGCCCCGGCGCGGCCGAGAGGGCGCCCATTCCCGCCGCCGAGAACGACCTGATGACCACCCACATGGACAGCGCGTCGGACGGCGAGGCCGGCGAGCGGGCCGCCGAGGGCAGCCCCAAGCAGAACGGGCTGAGGTGCCGCGGGTCCGAGAGGGGCTCGCACCGGAAGAGCAGCCGCGTGAGCGGCCGCGAGCGCAAGGCCATGAAGGTCCTGCCCGTCGTCGTAGGTGGGTGCGCCACGTGAGAGTGGGGGATGTGTGCGCGCGGATGCGGCGACGTGGGCGGCGTGGATGCAGTGACGTGGCTGTGTGGACGCGGTTAAGCTCCACTGCGGGCTCGGTGAAGTCAGTCGGTGCGATGCAGTCGAGCGCTTTGGCGGGGGGAGGGAAGTGTGATGCCCTGATGCAGTGAAGTGGGAAGTGGGTGGAAAAGGGGAGATGTATAGGGGTCTGTGTGAGACAGTGTGGGCAGAGCAGGTGCAAATGGCCCTTGTTTTTGCGAGCAGCTCCGTAACAGTAGAGCTCTACATTACACCACACAAAGAAATGGCCACTATGCATTGGGGGTGAAAAAATGTTCCCTTTACTGACTGAAATCATCTGTAAGATCCTCGTACCAGGGCACAATTAGGGAACAATGAGGCCTATTCTCACAGTCGTTTGCACCAATTTGATAGTAATGGAAGGCAACAGCTGTAATGGTGCTACGCTAAATGACATTAACCAACCGCATTTCTTCTGCACAGGCAGAAGCTGTGAATTTGCATCAGCACAAATTAAGCTGTGCTCTCAGGCAGGGCTTTCCCCCCACCTACCGAGCTGGTGCCCAGATAGAGACGCTACAGCTCAGAGAAAGGCCTGATCCCTCCCGCTGTGCTCAGGAGCAACGTGTGGGCAGGGAGTGCTGCGGAAGCAATCAGGGATGAAAGATTTGCAATGTTGACAGATGAAGGTGTCAAATAACACTTTATCATAAAGTGCAAACAAGCTGTCCTGTTTTTTCTCTGCTATGAAATGCTGGAGCTCTGTGCTCTGAAGGACTGTGAGAAGATTGGGCAAAGAAGCCCAAAGATTCATTACAACATTAATACAGTATGTATGGCTTTGCTTGAGTAGGGCTCCTCTCCTGCTGGAGTGTTCCTTTTCATCATGAGGCTCCTCCCCACAAGCTCCCCCCAACTGGGATCTCCCGCTAGCTCAACACAGCGCTGTAAAACTGTGTGTTCCAGAAGCTTCTCTCAAGCACCCTTTCCTGGCCAGTTTCGCCCCTGCTGGCTCTCGGTTATACGATTACTTTTGGAAAACCTCCTCATATGCTCTGCCTAGAGCTTTGTGGCTATACAATTGCAAAAGAATTTTGCTGCAGTTCACATACGTAAATGCATAACGAGTAAAAACAGCAAACACAATTATGTCCAAATTAAAATGTCCATAGTACCCATAAGACATACAAAATAAATCTCATTGTGTATGACATTGCCTTATGGTTATGTTATGAGTATCAGATGTTTTATTTCAAATCTGATGCACAGTTTTTTTTTCAAATGGCAACTGAATATTGTCTCATAAGAACACACTAGAGTGAAATGGAGGCAAACAAGTCATTCATCCCATATCAGCATGTCATTTTAAGAAATAATTGGAATGCCGACATGAATTTAAATCTCGCTGTCATATAAAATAAGAATAAAAATATTTAACAAACACACTATTATGAACATTGAAAAGCTTTGGCCGCATATGATTTCACAAAAACTCAATTTCCCCCCCATTGAAAAGATGATTCTCAAAGAAGATTAATGAGGTTCAAACAGACAATTAGAGAGCCTTTGGAACTGTGTGTGTTTGTGTGTGTGTGTGTGTGTGTGTTTCTCATCTCTTTGCTGGTTTCCACGGTGAACACCGCTGGTCTTACCTCACCGCCGACTCATTGTCCTGCATTATCCTTATGCTGTCTTTGATCCTCGGAACAGAATTTTAAAAAGCTGCGCTCAATTAATCCCAATAAAGCCCACAGCTCTAGACGATAGGGTGTATGTCAACATTTATATTTGTCCCAAGCTCCTAGGTACTGTCAGTATTCATGAAGAATACAGTGTGGATGTACGACAATGGGCTTTGTTCATTAGTGAATTCAAATGTCAGGTTGTTCACATTAATCATGTGAACAATTACATCCTATGGGAACAAGTACATTCTATGAGGGTGCATGCACATCTATGGACCATTCTTTATATCATTACTGGATATTAAATATTGCATGATGGGATAGGCTCCAACACCTACCATGACCCTCACCAGGAATAACTGGGTATAGATGATGGATGGATGGATGGATGGATGGATGGATATTACATTTTGCATATTGATGTGCAGCTCTCTTTTCTTTCACTGGAGACATTACATATTAATATTGCTTAATACTTTGACTGTGGTCAACTTGTCCTTATCCCATTCTGCACCTGTGCAGGTGTATTCCTGGCCTGCTGGACACCTTTCTTTGTGGTCCATGTCACCAAAGTTCTCTGCACGTCCTGTGACATCGGCCCAACGCTCATCTCCGTGGTGACGTGGCTCGGCTACGTCAACAGTGCAGTCAACCCCATCATCTACACTGCCTTCAACACCGAATTCAGGAATGTCTTTCACAAACTCTTGTGCTGTCAAACATAAAGCCATAAGTGGTTGCCTGCATGGTGGACAAGGTCTTGTTTTTCTCATGAGTTCAATAGATTTACATACACTGTAGTCAACATTGTTTTGTAAACAGTTATTATCATACACAGTAGTACCTTTAATGCCTTAGTTGATGTAATAATTGAGCTAAAAGATGACAAAAGCCATCAGTATTCATACTATGGCAGCGTTCAAACTGAATGAGACATATCTGTAAAATATGGATACAATAGTTTATAAATCATGCTGAGATCATAGCCCAGAGGCATAAAATATGTGAAAATGTGCATAAGTGTGTCTGCTTTGGGTGTGTGCTGTTCTTTTTCTGTGCCTTGTACAGCTTGTCACTTTTGCTATAAATAGGAGTTTGTCTTAAAAGCCTTACTTGTGTTCTCTGCTTACATTTCTGTGGAATATCAGTTGGACAGAGGTGTTTTAATGTCTGGCCACAGGGACAAGGGAATCATGGGAATGTGTTATTGAAGATAATTTGCAGTCTTCACAATTTTCAATCCATAAGCAATCAGGTTTTTACTGACGTCTCACAATGAATAATTGTGTTTGTCTGTGGAGACCAAGGATACAATTCTATTGAAAATGGCAGATACTGCACATTTCCAGTGTTTTGAGCATTATGTGGAAATGACTAATATGTTGTTTTGTTGTCTTCAGAATCAGCCTGTATTGACGTGCTACAGAATTACTGTACAGAGATGGTGTAATATGTAAACAATGTTCTTCGTCCAAATGGTGGAAAACAATAAAACAAGAATGTTCCACAGTTTCTCAAATTCATTGTTTTTTTTTTTTTTTTTGGACTGAGTACAGGCAGTAGAGAAGTCAATCTGCCCTGATAAGAAAGTACAATACCTGTATAAATCTGTATGCAAAACTAAAACCTAAAATTGTGTAGTCCATGTTAGGCACAGATAAGGGAAATAAATGTCTGGCACCTGAAGGTCAGACCTCTTTATCATCTGAAACTAAATTTCATTACAAGAGCAATGCCCTTGTCACTCAAGCCAACCCAAACAGGCAATTGAGATGATCAAGTAATCAGCGTAGAATGAAATCACGGCCCGTCAGCCGGAGGGCTCTAGCTATCTATTAGTATCTCCGCAGCGATTGGCTGAAACACCCTGTCACATAACAGGCAGAATATATCAAGTTGACCGGGGGGATACAGAGCTGCTTATTGACCATCACCGAGTCCAATTCACACTTGAACTGGTCTGACAGCCCCGAGGACTCATAGCCACATCATTGTACTAATCCTCCTGAGAAATCAAGCATGACACTTCAATCTCTGCAATCTAAAGGCAACTTTTCGCAGAAAACCCGTTCCGAGGATACGAGTGGGAATTGGTTACTCTCCGTTCTCGGGTCTGTTGTGTTGCAGTTGGGGCCAGGCTTTGGCTTACAAAAATAGATTCAAACGATGTACATGGCAACCCGAAGGTAACCAAGGTAACCAGATATAATGAAGAGGTACACGATCGGTGCTCCAACGTAAGGCTTTAGCAGTTCGGTTCCAATCCAAGCCCTCCACATTACTCATTTGCATCACTTTTATTCAATTAATGTTTCAGTGGAGCAGATATTTCATGCAAAGTGATTATTGCTTTTGTTCGCGTGATCTGCAAACCTTCCAATTTTCTATCTGTTATTAATCTCCAGTGTAGGAATAATGTTTACACGGTCCAGCTGCCTAAACGGTATTTTAAATCATTTTCAGATTAAAGAATGAATACATACAGCTATAAATACATTCACACACAATTTAATTATTTACATGAATCTATTATTAGTGTATTACTGTGCAATTAAAATCTACGTTCATAAAGATTTCAGAGTACAGCAGGAATACACGTTGCATTTTAGACTACATTAAAAAAAACAATATTACAAATACATATGCATGTCAAAAACTAAATAAGAAATACAATTACTGCTGTGTAAGAAACACTGGAGCATTTGTCACAAAATCTAGAAAATCAGAACAGTTTTTCTAGATTTTTTGACAAATGCTTGAAATATTATATTCTACAAAAATAGTTTTATGCATTAATAAAAGCATCAATATATCCCTAATATGTGGTTTTTGCACTGATCATATCCTTTAGGATAAAAAAAAATTGTGCATGACTTTACTATCACATTAACTTATACAGAATATATATGATACAGATGATGCAAAAAAAAAAAATCTAGTATCTATATAACATGTTTATTAATAGAATGATAAAAAAGAATACAAAAAATAAATAGGAATAAACCATGATAATGTACTTTAGGAAACGTAATTTAAACACCACTTAAGCACCATTAATACTGAATAATGAATATGCATGTTCTATGAAACCATAAATGCACACAGTCATCGTTTTTACTCTCTGTGTATGATTGTACACCATTTTAACAACAATATTAACACCAAGGCTACACAAAAAAGGCTGTATAATCTATGCAACTCATCAAGTTTAGCTGCTTTCTGATTTTTGCACATTCTTCCATTTTAACAATTATCCAGTGACAGAAAAACCATTCGTATGGAAACAAGGATATTATACAGTATTTTAGATAAACTGTGCATGTACATACACACCATATATGTCTAAATCTGATCAGATCACCTGACACATACAGCATAAATCAGATCCATTAAATTGAGCAAAGCAAGGCATCAGATGGAGGAGAAGAAATGGTGTTTTCAGATTATTACTCATTGTATGGTAAATTACTTGATATTAACCATTAGTCTGAGGTATTGAGCAAAGACCTCTGAAAACCAACTTAGAAAATCAACAGAACTATCCTAAGGCAAAAATAGACTTCCCTTTTCACAGCTATGAACAAAATGTTTTGAAAATCCCATGAGGCTGATGGTGATTTTATAATTGTCAGTCAAAACCAAGCGCTAAAGCATGATTACAACAAAATGAAACGGTTCAGTCAATAAAAAAAAAAAACATTAATTTCAGCTGTATTACAAAAATACAAGTTTGAATCTTTGAAATGGCTTTTTCATGTTTTTTTTTAATTTTCTTTAACCTCATCTCTTCATATAAAGCATTACTGTTTTACTTTTACTCATTTTTTAATTCATTTCTGTACATTCAGAAACTTCCATATGAGCTGCACGGATAATACATCAATGTAAAATCAAAAGTCGAAAATAAGCTCTACAAAAAAATTATAAAATGCCCTGAAGGACTTTGTTTTGCAACATTACGGACAAAGACCAAAAGGGCCAGACTAAATCCAAGCCCTTGATACAGACAATAGGTATGTTACGAAAGTAAATGAGTGAGAAATACACCCATTATTTATTCTAATGCCTTCTCTTTTCCTCTCTCTTTCACTGCCTTCGTTTCAGTTAATTTGCACTGGAACCAGATACTCGCAGGTTCATTCACAGTGAAGAATGAATGATAATAGAAAAGACACTTCTATTTTTTGTTTTAATCACTTACACTTACACATTCATCTGAGCAATTCTTTTTTTTTCATTTTATGCCCTAGAGAAGCAACTCAGAGAAAACAGCTTTACATATAAATTGTCAAACTGCAAACAAAATAAAAAAAAAGTTTACTCTGTCCTCACAGCATCATGAGCAAGACATTTCATTGACATTGAGATTTTAATTCTTACATAGCACCTTTAGTTAATGCCAGTGTCTGCCAAAGCTATGTTCAAGAAATGTACATTTTGTAACCATGTACAGTGTTATGTATCAGCCAAACATTTCTTCTTCAAAAGTTTTGTGAACTTTTCAAGTTTGGCTGCGGTTTTAATGTGTGAGTCGGCTACATAAACCTGACATTAAAAAACTGACACCACACAGCACAGGTGACTCACACATTCCTGCAGAAATTCAGCAGAATACTTTTTGTTTCCACCTGCTTAACCATTTTAATGAATTTTATTTCACTGAAATTCATTAAGAAGATCAAACTGCAAAGAAGATGAAATCATGAATATGGCAGAAGGTACGCTGTAATCCTCTAGGATAAAGTTAGGTTTAAAAACATTTTACTATAAGACTCTGATGTCAACAGGAAGCTGACCCCACATCCTGTCAACCAAAATCATCTCCTGGAAATACAAGCACCTAACTTTCTTATACCTAATTTGAGATTATACCTCAAAACAACAGGGTAACTCTAATGTGTAGAAATAATTTTGACTGTAAAACTTCTTCAGGCATTTACCAGAATATAAACGTCAAAAGGTGCAAGTTTAAAAACACAAAGTTTACCAAGTAAGGCTGTTTACAAGGCCACTGCTTCGCTGCTTCGAACAGGGTTGGAGTCCTGATCTATGTGGTCACTTCTGGCACTACGATCTTTACTTCACTCTAGTGTGTTTCTTTTACACCTCTGCACCTTGAACTAATGCACTTGTTGTACGTCGCTCTGGATAAGAACGTCTGCTAAATGCCTGTAATGTAATGTAATGTGATGTTGCACGGATAATTTACAATCGTCCAGTTCTAAGAAAAGCGTGGCGTTCTATGGCTTTTTCAAGGTGTGAGGCGGAGCAGGAAAGAGCACTTAGGAGAAACAGAGAGCTGTGAGACTCTCTCCAGTGCGAGTTCAGTCGAGTGATAGCACCATTACGGGGACGGGAGGGGCTGCTCAAGGCGTCTGTCATGAGTTGCCGTAGATTATCTTGGGGCAGGCCTCGGGGGGAATGCAGTGCGATTCGTGCTCCACCAGCCCAGCAGGGCACTGGCAGCCCGGGACGCAGGGCTTGAAGCAGTGCGACTCGATGACCCCCAGGGGCACGTCTTTGTTGAAGCAGGTCTTGGGGCAGGGGGGTCCACACTCGTCGAAAACAAAGCCACGGTCAAGGGGGCAGCCCACAGCTAAGGGGACACAAACAAAGGCTAATTAACAGCGGCAATTATTATTATTATCATTATTATCATTATGTTATCATTATTATCGTTGTTGTTGTTATTGTTATTATTATTGCTGTTGCTATTGTTATTATTATTATGACTATTATTATTATTTTATTTATTTATTTATTTTTAATTCTTTAAAAAAAAAATTAATTTATTTTTTAGAACTCTTATTATGATCTCAGCAGACATGCTTACCACACAGAGCGTGGGTCCTCCACTGCAGCACGACCCCGGCCTCCCTGCACTCGGAGGCGTAGGCCTCCAGGGCGTCGCACAGGCAGTCGTCAGAGTTGGCGCCACAGGCGCACAGGTCGTACACGCAGGACGCGTAGAACATCTCCGGGGGCACGACCTTGTGGCACTGCTCAAACACCTCGGACTTCAGGATGGCGCAGCGGACATTGCCCGTCTTGCGGGCGAAATAGCCGGCCTCCTTGCAGGGGTCCACGTCCTCTCCGTCTCGGCACTGGCTGGCAGTGTCATTCTCTCTCTGCACCTGGTGGAGGGACAGTTCAGAAACCGCTTTGATGAGGTTCCGGTATGTTTCATATAACCCTGCTACAGGGTTATACACTTGTTAGCATTGGCATAGTTGAATAAACCTCAAGGTCTCCCAAGCAATGATTATACCACAGCTTGGGGGAGACTTCAAATCTTCTTCACAAAATTGCAAAAATAACAAATGACGAATGAAGACAAATCCAAGATAACATTTATTTATATGTTTTAGTGCCAATTATTTTTTACAACTTATTTTCAAAGAATTAAAGCCTCTGGTATCAGTTATAGTTTCATTCAGTGCATCATTTTTTAGACAATTAAAATCAGCATTCATTTAAATTTTACATTTGGTTTTCTGACATTTTAATCACCTTTATCTTATTAGAGTAATTACATACTCTACTTAAATTAAGATATAACCAAGGCCCCAGGTAGCTTCCAACGCTAGGACCTTACAAAGGATATTAGCTTGTGAATCACATTTGAGAGAAGTTAAACCGTTTTTATGGGATGGAGAAAACAGTAAATCCATCACATTTACAGGTTAGGATCAGAGAATGCTGAATTGATGTAAAATGTCCCAAAATATAGAAAAGCTAGCCCTTGTATACAAAAAATAGGCCAGGATTTATCATTTGTGGAAGTACACCATAAAAAACTGTTGTCCATTGTCATTCTGCAGCTACACCTGTTGTTAAAAATCAATCCATATTCTTAATATCTTATTGACACACTCAATATCCTCAAATTGGTTTCTTGTGAGGCAGACTGGCGACTTTAGAATGGTGAAGCAGCTCACCGAGTCTCAGTCCACCCTGGCCCGCCGCCCCACTGACCTTCCAGCTGTTCCCAAAGGCAGCCTCTGATTTGACTGCCTGGCCTGTGCGAAGCCTCATGTCGTCCTGGGGGTAGTTGTTGAAGTTCCCGCAGAGGCCACACATGTGGTCTTTGTAGGTCCCTGGGACGCTGACCTCCAGGTGGGACTTCCCGTTCCATAGCACCTGTCACATGATATGGGAGAGGGCAGGGCATAGGAGGCAGGTTAAGGCAGCAGTAAAGGTACAGGGGCAATGACCAGGAGAGGAGCAGGGGAGAGGAGCAGGGACAGGGAGGTGCACAAAGACAGAGGAGTTACAGCACCTTCACTCCAATATTGGTGTTCAGCAAGATGGTGTTTGTCTTGCGCTCCACGTAAATGTATGGCTCCTTCAGGTAAGGCAGTGTTACTGCCTGGTAATCCACCTGATGGAGGAAGAGATGTCAAAATTTCCTCCTTCAATAAACTGCAACGATGCTGAAATCACTCACAGCAACAAGGAAACAACCCCAATTTCCTAAGAAAGAACATTACCATGACCATCCAGTTCTGTAGTAGCTGCACCATGACGTCGCCAATGAAGATGGTCACCTCCTTGGTCCAAGAAACGCCTTTGCGACCACGATCGTCATTGGTAACATGAATGCTGCAGAGCAGAAGAGTTTAGGTGTTTTGTGCATAGATACCTCAGTGAGCAAAGTTAAGGTTTTCTCACTATTTTTCTCCAGATTTAGTACCCTAGTCTTATTCAACTCCCTGTGTGCTCCTGAGAATTTGCCGCTACACAACCCCGTCCGCTGGCGGTATGTGGTCTCCTCTGAGGCATTACACCTCGAGCCTCTAACCATAATTCCGACACTGATGGAGCCACTTATGTGCCTGCTGAGTCCCTCCCACCCACCCTCAGGAGCGGCCGTCCAATTTGCCGCTCCCTCGATGCTACGACCATCCTCGGTGTGCAACTCTATTGATTCCAAAGCCCGTGCTTTGCCTGCCTAGCCACTGCGGCACAAGGGTGCACTTTAGATGATGTTCTGCATGGGCTTTCACTCACGTTCACTGAGATAAATACATTTGTAGCCAGTTCAATGTTCAATGGTACAGCAATGTCATATGCTGTTCTTTGGCAGGGCAGTATAAATACAGCTGATACTATAGAATGAAGCAGTCTTCTTCAGCTAAGGAAATACATTTGTGTACACCCATGTACTTCACATTTTTTGCATCACATGAAACTACACATAGAAAAATGCACAGATCTGGTTACATGGCTCCACTCAGTAAAGCTACGCGGTCCCAAATAAATGGACATAATCAACTGTATTACAGGGCCCTGTGCAGCTCACCTGAAGTCCCCACCCTCACAGTCCTTGGCCAGCACGTAGGTACAGGCCCCCTGGAAGTTGATCATTTTCCCATCGAAGGTGCGGTAGTGAGGGTCACCGAAAGCAATGCAGGTGGCTGGACGTGGGATGCAGTGGGGACAGCACATCCCTGGGATCAGAGCTGGGGTCTCATCCTTTAAAAACACAAAAGGCAACAGGTAATAATATCAAGCTTAACAGATAGTGTACAATATCATGTTATCTGCCATATGGCAGATCAGAGAAGGTCACTCGTTGCCTGGGAAGTGATCATCACCTGGGTAACAAAATGTCCTGCCTGTATTCTTCTTGTAATCCCTGTAATGACCTCAGCTCTGAAACAACCTCACCATCTCGATAATGGCCTAATTTCTGCAATGATGTCGTCATCACTGGCCATCTCTTTAATGACCTTATCATCCCTTAATGACCTTGCTGGTAAAACAGGTGTGTGCAGGATGTCAGACGGACACTCTGATGTACAACTGCTGTACATTGTTCAGGCTTGCGTGCTTGTGAGCCACACAATCCGCAGTGATAAACACACAGCCCAATAGCGTGTCACATAACAGCTCCTGTGCTTAAAGAGCCAGCAGGCCCCTGGGGAACCCTCAGATGTTTTGTTCTTAATTTAAATGATGATTTGCAGCCTGTAAATTCACCACAGTTTTTTAAAATGGTGACTCCTATGTGTGTACCAGTGGGAGGTAAGGTCTGACATTGCCATTAGTTCAGATCAATTGCAATTTAATTACAGTTAAGTCAAGAGTACACACTGTGTGTGTGTGTGCATGTGCGTGTGCGTGTGCACATGGGCGGGGTGTGTTTAACATTCATTTCCTCTAAAAGACTATACCCCCCCGCTGTGACAAGACTGCTCTTTTGCATAAAAAGGAACAGAGAACTCTCTTTATTGAAAACAATATGCAAGTGATAAAACGCTAAAAGGCAGTGAAGCTCAAAACAACTCAATTGTACCCTAATGCGGTAAACAGAGCATAGAGTGGCAGAATCTGCTCTCAACCAACGGATTTCATGCAAGCTGGTTTTCCACAGACAGCAGCTGTTTTCCAGGAATCATCCACAGAAACAAAGGCCAGCCCTGCTCAACGCACTCACGGGTCTGCTAAAAAAATGCACTTTTCCTCACGCTCCTGCCTGTCATCACAGTCCTTTCCCTCACAGACATATTTACTGCAGTGCTTCTGGGTGACGTTCCGACTCCTGATGAGGCTTGATTTGATAGATTATAATGACTGTTCTCAGGCTTGGCCTGGAAGCAGATCAGATCCGAACATCACAGCTGTTTTACAGCAATCTCTTATTTTCATGCGGCAGCTGCACTTGCTCGTAAGATTTTATTTATATTATCGGAGGCAAAAATACACCACCCCTTTTGACAAACTGCTCTGTGACAAATGAAATGCTGGTGGAAAGAGGGAGAGAGGAATAAACAATATAAACAAAAAATGAATATCACAGCATCATCGGATCACAGGCTAACAGGAACAATGAATTTTGGAACAAGTTTGTATAATTTCCGATGCTGGTATCACTGAGTTCACTGAGCTGACAAGCACACACACACACACAGCTTGAAGGCCTAAGGGTAGAGAACACAACACAGCAGAATACATCTACATGTCTGAAGGGGGCATACATCCTGCCGTTATTCCCTCAGCTAACCCGTTTAACGTCAATAAAACCAAGGACTATCCGCACTGCAGATTAACAAAATGTCAGTGTGACATCAGTATGAACGTGAGTGATTAAGTGCGGAAGTGAGTCTTAATGTCAGCGTGGATGTGAGCGAGGATGTGACTTTTGTAAGTATGGATGAGAGTGTGATGTGAGTGAGGACGTGTTCTGATTTGAGCATAATGTAAGTGTGGATGTCAGCAAGGATGTACTGTAGGTGTAGATGTGAGTGTAATGTAAGTGTGGTTGTGAGTAAGCATGTAGGTGTAGATGTGAGAGTGGTGTAAGTGTGACTGTTGTCAGAGAGTGAATGTAAGTACCCACCGAGGCACAGGAGACCTGTGGACACCGTTCTGTTTGGCAGTGCACGTCCCCCGACACACAGGTACAGGATGTGCACTCATCCACTTCCCAGTGTTCATTTGACTGGTAGAGTGTTCCCTGGTATACACATGACACACTGGGGTCTGAAATACACACACACATACATTACACACGCACACACACAAACAGTTTGTAGAACTTGGTCATCACTTTCCACCAAACAAAAGCTTTGCCGATCTGGATTCCTCACTTCCCAGCTTGCCTTGAAACAGCACTTTTCTTAAACTCTAATAGCTTCACAGTGATGAGGGGGAAGATCTCCGTAACCACCACCAATGTGTAGCAGCCACCTGGGTGATGCACGGTAGCCATTACGTGCCTGAACACTCAAAACACATCAGCTGAGGTGAAGAGGTAGAGAACACTTTTAGCCAATTAAACTGGGGAATATTTAGGTGGCAGGTTGAGAAAGCCAGGTCACTGTGGAAATACCTAATCTTTGCAATAAGAGGTGTGGGATCCCTAATGCCACAGGGAGTAAGGACCTTGGTTGAACACCTCATCCGAAAGACGGAGTGTGCATGTATCTCTGTGTTAAAAACTCACACATTCCAAAATTTTTTTCCCATTGACCGGAAAACAAGATAAATCCATATCTTCACATCACAAGGGACGAAACTTGTGCCCTCAGCATACTTGTTTGTATGTTCCCTTTTGTACATTTCATTATTTATTTATGTATTAATCATTCAAATAATGTATAGTTAATGCGATGGAGATAAATTATGGGGTTGGGAAAGTCACTCAAATACCTTGGCATTCATAGCAGCATTGTCCAGGAGACTTGACCTTTACCAGCCCATCCTGGCAAACCAATGGTTCACACTCCTGGATGTTACACTCAATATAGCCCAGCTGAAAGTACATACACATTCATTAGCGCCACACAAACTACAATGCACAATTAACAATGGCATCACCACATCCAATAATAATAATAAGGTATTAGTAGTGGGGGAGTCTCCATAAACACAAGAGCCTCTGCAAACATCCGGTAAATACTATATCAATAAAACCTCAGACACCATCATGGAAGGAGAAAAAGGAAATGGTGGGGCTTGGTCACTTAAAGGCAGCATAAGGCCTCCCCACCCCATGTTCACAGCAGAAGCAGCCGTGGGCTAATGTATACCGTGTGAATCCCACGGTTTGCACTTTACACCGTCGCTGTTTACCCGCCGAGGCACTTTCCCCTCTACTAATTATTGTCCAGGGGAAAACCCAGGACATCCCCATATCCAATATCGATGATGACATCACCAAATCATTACAATCCATAACGAGGAGTTCTATGACATTCCCATTCGTTCAAACACCTTACAAACACCGGCTCTTTCCACGCAGATGAAAACTGAATCAGTACTTGCCGAATAAAGTTTTAAGATGATAACACACACGAGGCCCTCACGCTGATAAGGGAGACAACCTGTGGGCATCTTGTGGGACTTACGTTGCAAGTGCACGTGATGCATTCATCCGAGGGGTCTGTCCAGCTCTCCCCATTAGCCAAGCGCTGGTTGCTTCCCTCAATCACACACTCTGGCAAAGAAAAATGTCAGTTAACAATACATGAGTCTGTCAATCGTGACATGAGGTTCCCAATGTCTGACAGGCAAATCCAAAGAACGTCTAATAAAAGATCTTGAAGCATGCTATGATAACACCCCCACACCATAGCGTAGGTTGCATTACGATGGAAGAACGCGTCAGAGATAAGGAGGCATTCCACTGCCACTATTATCCTTCTTTATTATTATTCCATTTTTCTCTTCATATGTTACATATAAGCCACTGTCCATGAATGGAATCCAAACTGTCCAAATAATAATACTCATCAAACAAGCATGTGATGAAGTTAAACTGATTTCATCATAGGCACATATCACAAAACCTGCCGCACCTGTTTGTCCTTATAATGAACAAGTATGGAATCATGTGGGATTTCCTGTCATTTTTATTCTTAAATCACTTATCTTCTAATGTAAATCCAATTTAAAAAATCTTATGAGGAAATATGCATTTCCTTATTTTGAAAATGAAGACAACCTCTCCTGATACCATACTGTTTACTTCTCAGTTATTGATGGATTTGGCAGTGTGTAAATTTGGATGCAGCGTAAAGCCCTCAACTCATTATGAGCCATGGCTGTAATGTGTCAATCAAATCGTATCATGTATGAATAGTGCTTATTGGAGGGAGGGTGTTTACCATTGCAGATGGGGCAGCAGGAGTCTTCAGGGGTGAACTGCTCTGACGGGGGGCAGCTGAGAGGATGGCACCCCTGATGAACACACGTCCAGGTCAAGTCCTGCCCAAACATAAAAACATCCAAGCGTCCATACCTTGTCTGTTGGGGGAAGCACCTGTACAGGGTGTGTGTGTGCGTGTGAGTGTGTGTGTGTGTGTGTGTGTGTGTGCGCAAGAGAGTGAGTGTGTGAAAATGTGCATGTCTGTGTGCATGTGTGTGTCTATGAGAGAGTAAGTGAGAGTGTGTGTGTGTGTGAGAGAGAGAGAGAGAGTGGGTGTGTGTGTGTTTGTGTTTGTGTGTGTAATAGGGTACCTTGCACTGACAGGTGAAACAAGGGTCATTAGTGGCATGGACCTCATTGCCAATCAAGGTTGCTGTGCAGTTGCTCAGTGGCTCTGAATCACAAAAGTAAATGCAGAAGGTCTTCATCCAGCACACACTGAATATACTTGCTACCTCTGCTTACTCATGTGCAAGCCAAAGTGCCTTAACTATAGAATAGAATAACTCCTTTTCTCAAAGGGAACTTCAGCTAACTAAAATCTAATTTAACCACACCCACGCCATCTCCCCTCAATACTTGCACCACTGCATCACCACCCAGTGACAAAAAACTTCTCCTGCCATCTCTAATACAAAAGCCACAAAGAGCCATTTTCTCTGGGCAGCAAACAAAAGCAATCCCATTCAACTGCAGTCAAAACAGTCCTTCCCCTGCTGTGGGACTCCTCCTGTGCGATCACCACGCACGGCGCCATTTCTATCTTGAAGCCTGCCGATATATGCCTCTCCATTCCAAGAACCCGCTCAGTAGCCCCCCACGCAAAGCCATGGTCTGCCTTAGGGGGTCAGCTCTAAATGAGCTGTGAAATTCAGGAGTGAAAGCAGAGAGAGACAGCTCATAAAATAGTTACCGGCATACTTTGTTCTGGGAGACAAATCAGAAGGTATTGTTCCCCTTTTCCTCTTTGGTCTTTCATTGATGCGTATCACCCTTTAAAGGCACACCTCTTTAACCATGACTGAATCCTGATAGCACTGTTGTTTGTTTGTGGTTCAGTACCACTGAATGCTTAAACATTACAAGCCATATCTTTATGTGGCAGTGCATTGGATTTGAAGCCTGCGTGCATCTTGCGGCAGATCTGAATCCTCTCCTAGTTTCAGGCTAATTACAACAAAAAAATCTGGGCCCTTTTAATGAATGCCTCAGATGCCAAGCTCAAATGCAGGGCTGGTTGTTACAGAAAATAGAAAATTGTTTTTTCGGGGGGTTGCAGGGAGGCACCTGTGGTCAAAGCCAATGGGATAATTCATCAGCCTAACCTTTCCTAACTAAAGGGAAGCCCCCCTCCCGCCAGTGAATCAATAATTCACCATCCTCCTGGTGGAAGGGACGTGTTGGCACCTGTTTATTGGATATTACTGCCAGGGGATCTGAAGGTACCTGACACGGCTGCTGCTGGGCCGTGAAAAAAGTCAACACAAAGGCCCAACAAGCCGTGACTGAGGGGGTTAGAGTGTGATGACAGATTCCGAGCACAGGGAGGGGGTGAGCACAGGGGAGGGAGGGGGTAAGGATCGGGGAGGGGCAGGTGTAAACTCTGAGGATGAGGGGTGTGAGCATTGGGGAAAGAGGGGGGTATGAGCACTGGGGAGGGAGAGGGGTGTGAGCATTGGGGAAGGAGGGGGGTATGAGCACTGGGGAGGGAGGGAAAGTATAAGCACTGGGGAGGGGGTGTATGAGCACTAGGAAGGGGGGTGTGAGCACTGGGGGGGGTGGTGGTGTGAGCTCTGAGGAGGGAGGGGGTGAGCACTGGGGAGGGTCTTGCACATGTGACGACAGACCCTGAGGATCGGTGGGGAATGTGAACAACACAGACAATCGTCCTATGACCTTTTCCAAACTTTGTTATGCTGACAAGCACCAATATGCCTCACAGGATCATTATGAATACACAAATAAATATATAAACAACCAGACAAACAATAAATAAATAAATAATTAAATCTAAATTTTGAGGGGAGGGTATGGGGTACTGACGGGCACACACGGGGCAGCAGGAGTCTGTTCCAGAGAAGAGGATATGGTTTTTGGGGCAGTCCACCAGGCTGGGACACTGCTTCCGGTAACAACGCAGGTGCTGCTCCCCGTCCGGCATTACCTGCACACACACACACACACACACACACCGTGATGCACGCATGGAGCATAGAGGAAGTGCAATTGTGCACCTATACATGAAGCTGTTTCTTCAAATGGGCATATTTAACACATATATTTTTCATTTATAAGCATGAACACCTATATTTAATGACCATAAACAGATTTTATAATAACATTTGGTTTGGACTATCAGCTTCAAAGGGAAGCGGTGGAATTTTTAGCCCTACCTCACATGTGCAGATCTGGCAGGGGTCATCCGAGGGGTGGAAGCTGTCTCCAGGGCCGTACACTCGACCGTTGTAGACGCAGTCTGTGCAGAGGCAGAGACACAAAAGCGTGTAAAGTCTACACTTATTCCCACGCTTCAAAGCGACACGTCTAAGACAACAGACACGAAAACCGATGGCTCGTTTCAGTAATGATGTAAACTACACCCCGACTTCAACAGAAAATCAGCCGCCCTTCATTAATCACTTGAAGCGCAAGTCATTACGAGGGCTCTTCACTTAAATCACGTTTCGGTGTTTTATTATGCCCCTTCCTTCATGCCTGAGAACCATCTCAAAACTCTTCATCAACTCTCGGTCATACTCCACTGGGGGTTCACTACCAGGGAATGGATCATGATGCAATTCCACCCTCAGCTCTAAATCACTGCCAACAGAAGGAAGGCCGTTCAACACTAAAACTGCAGAAATATTCATAGGTAAACAACGTGCGTAATGATTAAGAATCAGAGGTCTACTTTACAGGACGTCAGGAAGGTCATTTGACTGTGGTTCAGTAAGTTAGTGGTGAGGGGATATATTTCAGATATCAATGTGTATATACTCCAAGTATATTCCCATTGAGGTCAAGAGCATTAAAACATTCACACAAACCTCAAACAAGTTCCCCTGGGGTAAAACAAATATATTCCATGAAATATTCATGTGAAGAATATTCATAATCAAATATTCACTTTATTTCTGTGGAATCCCACTTTTACAAGTATTTTATTTGATTTGGTCGGAACAATTTCGTTCAACTTATTGTCTTTCCAAACCAAATCATGACAGCCTGTCAGACTTCATCCGTAAAACGACTGATTTTGCGACTGGCTTTAACAATCTTCTGTGAGTGCTTTTACAATCATAGCATTGTAAAAGCAGTGGCTGAACATAATGGGCTCATTTGCTAAGCATGAATATTTAAACCGTATAAAGCAGCAAACAGGCTGCCGAATAGAATCTGCCTTAAAATTTTACCGACCTCAATGTACACTGTTGCATTATGCAAGGCTGCTCATTTCCACTTTTCCTTGCTAAATCTGCACTGAGGTGGCCAGGGCTTAGACTGCCCTGTAAAAGATCCCAGGGCACTGACTGAGGATCAGCTAGCCACACGAAAAACTGATAAATATTCAAAACTGGACTCAGGGGAAGTGCACCACGGGATATCTTGCCTGCCTTTATAAGGTTGATATATAAAAGGATGATATGTCCAACCAGGTGAACAATATATATTTTTTATTTTCTCAAGGATCACGCTGAAGGGCTTTTGAAATACAGTGTGATGCACTTCTGCGGATTTAATACGGATGTTCTTTTACGAATAAAAGAAAACATGGCATGAGAACTCGTCCTCTTTTTCTGACCTTCTCTCTTCTCAATCCCAGTGCAGATGCACTATTGAGACCCAGACTGCTCTCCCGTGTGAAATATGAAGGCGCACTTGGCTACGATTTCCTTATTTACAGCCACGAAATAGCAAGGACTCAAAGATCGGGTGCTGTCAATCACCGACTGACGCAAGTCAATCGACCACACCGCTCTCTGCAGGAAAAACACCTTGATTTGTTCATATCACAATGTCCTTGAAGGCGCTGACAGCTCGATTAACTGTGGGGGTCACGGGAACAGTACATCTGTCTGAAGTGGGAAGAGGCAGGGGCAGGGTTTTGGGGGTGGGGGGGGTGGCGTTGGTACAGACCTGCACACACAGCGCAGCACTCCCCGGGGACTTGGATGTGGTTGAGGCACGGGGACACGCAGCGCACCTCGGAGCAGGTGGTCACGCCGTCCACGCACATGCACGACATGCAGGGGGTGCTGGAGGCGAACCAGGTGCTGCCTTCCTCGTGCTCACGCCCGTTGTACTTACAACCTGCGAGGAACAGGCATGTGACACAAGCAACACACAGGCTGGCAAACTACAAGGAGATCTCAACGTGTCTGGGACATGTGCGTGTGTGTGCGTTTATTTGTGTGTATGTGTGTGTGCCCATTTGCGTGTGTGTGCGTGCATGTGTGAGTGTATATGTGTATGTGTGTGTGTGCGTTTGTGCATGCGTGCGTGAGCGCGTGCATGTGTGAGTGTATGTGTGTGTGTGCGTGTGCGTTCGTGTGTGTGTGTGCGTGCATGTGTGAGTGTATGTGTGTGTGTGTGCGCGTGCGTGTGTGCGTGTGAGCACGCAAGCAAGCTGTGATTTCTCTAATGGCACAAGCGGAGACACCGTTCGTATTCCAGTGCACTACCATTATGATCACAGTGGTTATTATAATCATGATTGTAAGATCGGTAAGGTGTGTTTAAGATTTCCTGCACTGCAAAAATACATAATAGCAGCGGAAAGAGAGAACAGTTGGACAAGTGAATGTGCAGAATATTTGTGCAGAATGATTTTCAGTTTTGTGAAACGTGCTTCGCCTGAGAAAATTGAGATTTGAACTCTCAAACTTTGCAAACATCCACAATTATAATTGCGCATTTATAAAAAATGTTGTCATGGTATCAAAGTATGTCATTCATCATGTCCTAGAGTTTTTGATTTAAAATTGTAATAATAATTTGTTATCATTCTCCACAGACAACTTCATCCGGTCAACTACATGACACGAATGACACAATCTATAATACAAAATTTCCAAGCAATCCAACGATCAACAAATTACTATATTTCAGCAAAGTCACAACAAAACTAAATCAAATTTGAATCACCTCGAATGCCCATTCTGAGACGTCAGGCTGACAGTTAAGGTGTAAGAATTTCACATCAAGGCCGTCCACCCAGACTGCCTGTCCGAGGTGCCCTGTGGTGTCTCAGTGAGGCTGCAGCTTGTCTACGCTCACAGAATAAAACCATCCAAATATTTCTGCAGCTCCCACCTAGTGTGCTTACACCTCTGCTTGCAGGTGGATGGGACTGGTGCGTGCGATTGGTACGGTACCTCTGCATCGTGGACAGCAGGTCCCAGGCTCAGTCACCTGGTGCATGCAGGTCAGCTTGGGGCATTCGATGTTGGCGCAGAGGATGTTACCGCCCTGAAACACGAAAGGCGAACTTCCATGTAAAGAGCGATTTTGTTGCTGCAATTAGCAATTCTACAGCTCCCCCATACAATTCAGCTCTTATCTGCAATTACATTTCTCCTTGGCTACCTGCTACTACTGCTTCCGTGTTACTCCACTGCTGTTCTCTGCTATTCCACTGTTCCTCTGTATTATTTTACTGGTCTCCTCTGCTATTGCCGACCATAGACCAGCTAATAATGTTCAGCAAGGCCTGGTGGCTTATATTTTGAGCCATGTTACTGAAAATCAGCCGAAGTAAGTACTCTTTATTCACAATATACTGACAGCTTGCATTAATGAGAAAATATAAGTGAAGTAAGTGTGGTGAAGCTGTGATAGTAAAATTTGTGGTAACTGGTATCCTGTCTATGTGCGACTGTCCCAGTCTAAATGCGCAAGTGGCCTGTTGTATATGTTTCCATGTTACACTGAATGCAGGTGGCAGAAGTAAGTACGTCTGGTTATCACTACAATGATGCACTGGACAGCCGTTGCCATTAATGAGTGAAAAGTCATAGTGACTACTGTGTGACTGTAGACCATCAGTGAAACATTGTGTCTGGTACCTGTTGGAGTCTCCCCAGCAGCGTGGAGGGTACACGAATGAGGTGGCAGAAGGGACAGGGCTTACATTACAGGAGCACTGGCGACAGCCGTCCAGAGTGAAGTCATCCCCGTCACTGTACAGCACGCCATCCAGGAAGCAGTCCTGACACTGAGGACAGCACTGCCCCAGCACCGGGGGAGAGGGGTGACTGCAGGGGGCCTTACACACCACCTCCGTACAGCGCACCTCACCTCTCTGGAACACGTAACACACATACACACACAACACACACACACACAAATACAGACAAAGATCAAACAGACAGACAGGTAGACGGCTATGTGTTTGTGTGTTACTGTTTGATTTAAAAGGAGGTGAAATAAATAATTCCCATTCCCTGTTGAACTTCAAATGTAGATTTGAATGTAACTAATTGTATTCTATATATATATATATATATATATATAGAAGTATATATATGGAACTTTATACATTAAATATTATTGCATCACATGTATACACATTTATATTTATATTACATTTATATATATTATAATTCTCACTGTTTCATATATTTGACACTTTAGGAGGAAAATCTTGGGCTGAACAGAGAGCAAGAGAAGAGGAGAGAAAGAAAAAAAGGGAGGGAAAGAAAAAAAAAAGGGAGGGAGGAGGGAAGAGACAAAGAGAGGGGCTCACCGCACAGGTGCACTCCTGACAGTTATTTGCGGAAGGGACCCAGCGCCGTCCGTCGGCATACTCCTGTCCCTGGTGAAAACACACCGCTGGGGGGTGGGGTGGGGGAGGGGAGGGTTGGTCATGTAGTATTTAACGCTATGGACACGGCACGACAGCCCAGCCGAAAGCCGGGGGGACGCGATATGACTGCCGCAGTCACAAGACCGCGGTGACAGTGTTAAAACGGAATCAATGGGGTGTCGGTGTTGCTGAGGCAACGAGTCATCACAGAGAAAAATGACTGAGACTCAGTTTGCAAGTATGGATTGTTGATTTGAGAAAGGCTGCGGCCAAGCCTCGCCTCGTTCGCCATCAATTTTCTAAGCCGCGCGGCGGGGCGCGGACGGGCGAACTCGCTTAATGCGGATCAGAAGGTGACAAAAAAAATCAGACACAGCGGCACAATTATCTGTCGAAAGAACTTATTTGGAGAAGAACTGTCGCGTGACGACACGCCTCTAAAATGCACACAGTAGGGCGAAACCACGCCGGCACGGCAGCCTCTCCGTCTGAGCATTACATTTCCATCAAAAAGATTAAAGCGCTAAACAGCTAATTCAAGGCCAATAACCCACGGTTAATGGACGACAACCCGCTGCGCCGCACTGGAGAAACCGCCATTTGTGCGGCCGACTGAGCGCGGATTACCTGGGCACTGGGGGCAGCACTGGTTGGGCGGGGTGACGGGGTTCTTGCAGGGGGTCGGGGGGCAGACCTGGGGGGTGCAGGCGACGCTGCCCCGCACGCAGCTGCAGCGCTGGCAGGGGTTGGCGCTGGGGGTGAAGGTCTGGGAGGAGGCGTAGCGCACGCCCTCGTACAGGCAGCCCTCGCACGCGGGGCAGCAGCCCGAGGAGGGCACGGGGTGCGAGCACTGCTGCTGGCACGGCTTCCTGTGACACGCCACCACCTCATTCTGCCAGAGAGAGAGGGGGGGGAGAGAGAGAGAGAGAGAGAGAGAGACAGAGTGTGAGAGGGGGAAGAGAGAGAGAGGGAGAGAGGGGGGGAGAGAGAGAGACAGAGAAAGAGAGGTAAGCAAGAGAGAGAGTGAGAGAGTGTATGTGAGAGAGAGAGAGAGAGAGAGAGGAGGGAGAGAGTGTATGAAAGAGATACAGAGAGAGAGAGAGAGGAGGGAGAGAGTGTATGAAAGAGAGACAGAGAGAGAGAGGGGGGGAGCGAGAGAGAGTGAGAGAGAGACAAAGTGTGAGAGAGTGAGCAGAGAGAGTGAGAGACAGAGTGTGAAAGAGAGGGGGGGAGAGAGAGAGTGAGCACAAGAGAGAGAGAAAAAGAGAGAGAGGGGGAGGTAAAAAAAAAACCGCCCTTGTTTTCTTTTTTCATGATCAAGAAATATTTAAAAATTTATTTTCCACAGAGGGCACAGAAAAACAAACTTGTTTTCATCTCAAATACCTGTCTAGCCTCACAGCTGCTGGAGTAAAGTTTACGATCTAATAAAACACGGCTCACCCAAATTAAACTGACAGGGACAGACTGCGTCACTCAGGAGCATTGTTCGCTAGGCTACATTAATTAAGTGCCTCTAATTGGGTTTTTGGAACAATCTGCAGCCCTTCACATCGCCTGGTCTTCCAAATTAGGAATTGGCAGTCGCCAGTTACACCTTTCGAGACATCACTGCGCTGTGTCACCTACACCTATGGAAGGTGACAGCAGACAAGCATGCGCTTGCCTTGGTTTATTTTTGGGAGGAACTAATACAATTGTAACCTAGCTGACTTACAGATTCCCTAGCCCTGGGTAATTTAAACTACCTTTGTCCCACTTCTGTGGACTCATTGTCATAGGAGACTAACATTACAGACCTGGAAAGCTGTTGTAGCGAGTGGCTTAAATGACGAAGTCACTTCCTGGATCAGACTTAACTTCACTATTCAGGAACCATGAATAATACTGCTGCATACAGGATAACACCTGATTCAACTTTTGCCTGAAGAACAAGAGCTGCAGCGGGGTCTAATTCGGCTGCAGACACACTGTCCCAACCTGAGCCAAAATGGTGTCCTGAAGCTCAGTATGCTCACCCTCACTAACAATCAGGACAGCCACACACAAAATTAGAGTCAAACAAATTGCAGCACATAATGACAAATTGGGAAAAGCAAAAGCACAAAAGAAACTTGAGTGGCACAGGGCCATAAAGTACTTGACTGTGACAAAATACCTGTCAACAGTGAATAATATTCAGCAAAGACAAATTTAAATAGCATTCAAAATACTTCCATACATTCCTAAATACTTCATTGTTCAAAGAAAAGGATTAACAAATATTAATAATGATTACCTGCACTGTAGAAACAAAGAAAATCCAAACTACGCATGATTCCTTTGCGATGACAGGAGAGACGTGTCAAAAGTGTGAACTTTCAAAGTTGGCACTACTTTCAATTCAAGTTCATTGCAATATGTGCCAGTCCCTTACATTCAGCAGCGAAGGAGGATCAGTGCGTTTGCGCATCCGACACTCAGGTATTACGCATTTGCTGCGTGACAACCTTCAACACACTTACCAGGCAGGTGCACGTGCTGCAGCGGTCGGACGGGGAGTCAAAGGACGTGCCGCTCTGGTACACCCGTCCCTTGTGCTCACACTGCCCAGTGCAAACCGGACAGCACTCTCCTGGGGGGGTGATGGGGTTCCGGCAGGAGGTCGGGCCACAGGTCACAGGGACGCAGGTGACCCCCCCATTCTGAGAACACAGACGCATAACACGGGGCTCCGTCAGAACAATAGATGACTGATGGGGTCTGAAGTTTTCTTGTTCTTTCGGAACAGAACTTCCACAGCCATTGTTGTGCATTGTTTTAGTAAAAACAATTAGGCACTACAGACGGCTGGAGCCAAAGTGGGTTTGGGAAGCAATTAAACAGGGCCCTGGGAGAGAGTTTCTTTAAGCCCTAAACAAACCCCAGGCAAAAAAGCTTGAGAGTTCATTTAAATTTGAAGCCTCATTTTTGTGTATTCTCTTCACATATTATTAATATTTCCATTCAAATTCTTATCTTCAAAATAATTCTGCCCAGAGCAAACACTTACATGACTACAGAAAAAACACATTTTCTCCTGTGCACCTAATTTGTTTGAAACTTTGGAGAAACACACACCAATATTGTTTCAATTAAAATTTTGACACTTGGCCATACCAGACAGGTGCAACGCTGACACTTGTTTTTTGGGTCCAGGAAGTATTCCCCGTTAGTGCAGTCCCGGCCATTGAAGTGACACCCCTCACACACGGGGCAGGTGCAGGTGTCTTTGGCGGGGTGCGTGCAGGAAATCTTGGGGCAGCGCTTTGAGCCACAGGTCACCTCTCCGTTCTACAGCAGACAAACCAAGGCAAACAGACACAAGACCACAGGGCTTAAGCAAACGGATCGTGGCGTGATTCACTGAAGCAAAGCTCGAGCTGGAACACTGCCAATTCAGCCTATATTGAGTGATTCTGTTTGTACACTGAGAGCAAATTCCTGTCAATATCTGTCTCTACCAGACAAGAAAAAATGACTGAACAATCTATAGCGAGGGCAACATTTAAATACTGAAATGCAGCAGACGCAAGTTGTCATATTTCACAAGTACATATGTTGTGACTAATGGATGGACCTGCAACTGGTCTTTGAAAAATTATTAAAATAGCACATTACATTTTCATAACATGTCAAACTTTTGCTTCCTTGGGGACAGAAACTTGTCCTCACGCTCTGCAGTCATATTTGCGGATATCTTTGTGAAACAGCTCTCACAAAGACCAGCAAAATTGAATTGGGAGCTCAGTGTCAGCATGAAATTGTTGAACGGATATCTGCACCCACAATCTCACAGTAATTAACTTCAGTGCGGGACTAAGGGCCTGATTTGTGATCATGGCCTTTCAGGAGCAAGGACAAAATGGAAAAAGAGTGAAGCGGTGAAATATAAATCTATGAAGAAATTAAGAGATCACTCAGTCATGACAAATATAACTCTCAGACCTGCTTCTGAATAGTTCAAAAGGAAACCCACCCAAAAATCATAACTTGATATATTATGTCGTACACCTGGAATTATTGATGTGACCTATATGTCATGTATTAAAATACAATCTTTCATCTGTATCTGCAAAAGCTAATGCCACTGGGATATACATAAGACACCTCTTATTATTCATGTTATTCATTCACTCAAATGATAATGTGAACTACCTCGAGCTTCATGCAATCCAGCAAGGTTACAGCCATGTAGATGCAGGGATCCTTGACTAAACATTCTGCCTGCACATAACCCTAATCGCCAATTAAACAGTACTTATCTCTCTGAGAATGAAGAAACATGCTCTTCTTATGAACAGTCTCCATACAGGATTACAGGATTGAAAGACTGAGATTGAGAAAAAATCTGAATTTTAAAACGTCTGGAAAGTCTTCAACTAAATTATTAACTAGCCCAATCGTGAAGCCCTGTCTGCCTCACTCTCACTCTCACTCTCACTCTCACTCTCACTCTCACTCTCACTCTCACTCTCACTCCTACCATTCCATTCAGTTACATTACTTCTTCTTCTACATTCTTCTCTGCCTTTGCTGAGTTCTCTACTCTTAACAACTTATCTCACTCTACTAAGCTAATCTCACCTCACTCTCACTCTCACAGTTCCTTGCTCCTAATTGTACCAATCAGGGACTGCCCGAAACATTTATGTTTAAGTTACAGTGTTTTTATGCCTTAATGGCTGGAGATTTTAGGGGCTGTTTAAAAAGCTTTATCATTAACTAAGGCTAGGGAAAAGTAGAGGCATAAAAGATCTCACCGTGCACTTGCACTCCTCACAGTTCCCTTTGGCTCCTGAGAAGACGTCTCCATCAATGTAGGACCTGCCCTGGAACACACATCCTGCAGGCACACAGTCACAGATGCTAGGACTCACATTTAGACTGCAACGATCCTTAAGATTAGCTTCTTTGCTGACTGACGAACATCAAGAGCACCTAACAGGCAGAGGTAGTAAAATAATGTGTGATTGCATCTGAATGAGACTTTATCAAGGAGAGTGAGAGTTTCTCAGCGAGAAACACATGTTTAATGTGATAAGGGTTGTGTTCTGAGGCTGTCTGTTTGAAAGCAGTGTTGAACGCACATATGATTTTTGTTATTTTTACCATCTCGCAGTATGACATAATCGGCTTATGGAAATAATACTCGTATCCAAGGTTTGAGTCTTTACAGGCTTTTCACACACGCTTCCAGTCAGTTCAGCTTTATGGCCTGAACAGACATAAGGCGACTGTGGGTGATTCGGTCAGCCAGTGGAGTCAGTCCTGTCCCACAATACCTTCACAGACTGGACAGTCGCATGGCCCAGGGGCAGGGTGAGAGCAAGGCGCTGGTGGACAAATCCTCCTGACACACTGCACTGTCCCGGCCTGGAGGGGAGAGATCGCCGGGCTTTTCATCATAAAACATGCAGGACACCGCACAGAGACACAACAATATGACGTACGTCCTCACAGCTGCGCTCATTAATCCAGTTTCAAACTTGAATTGCTCAGGTTAAGCGTCTTGCTAGACACAGTTCCCCGATGAAACCAGAGCCTTCTGCTCTAACCACTGCACACTATTGCCCCAGTAGAGAACTGCAGAGATTAAGTGCTTAGTGAGGGCACTGTAGAGAAGAGGTGTTTCACTGAGGATTTTGTTCTAACCCATAGGTCTGCTACCCTGGCCCTGGAGAGCTGCAAGCTCTGCTGGTTTTTTGTTTTTAATTTAAAATCACCCAATTCAGACCTAAGTAGCGAGGTGAAGTCAGTAAACTGTGTAATGAACTGATCTAATTGATTAAGTACAGGTTAACAATAAAAACCAATAAAACCTGTGGCTCTCCAGGACCAGGGTTAATTCAATGCATAATGAGGACACTATTGTACAGAGCTGGTGTGTAATAAGGAAGCTGTAGAGGGCTGGTGCATAGTCAGTATGCTGTACAGAGCTGGTGTGGTGCATAGTCAGTATGCGGTACAGAGCTGGTGTGGTACATAGTCAGTATACGGTACAGAGCTGGTGTGTAATAAGGAAGCTGTAGAGGGCTGGTGCATAGTCAGTATGCTGTACAAGCTGTGTGGTGCATAGTCATATGCGGTACAGAGTGGTGTGTAATACGAGCTGAAGGGGTGCATAGTCAGTATGCTGTACAGAGCTGGTGTGTAATAAGGAAGCTGTAGAGGGCTGGTGCGTAGTCAGTATGCTCTACAGAGCTGGTGTGTAATAACGAAGCTGTAGAGGGCTGGTGCATAGTCAGTATGCTGTACAGAGCTGGTGTGGTGCATAGTCAGTATGCGGTACAGAGCTGGTGTGTAATAAGGAAGTTGTAGAGGGCTGGTGCATAGCCAGTATGCGGTACAGAGCTGGTGTGTAATAAGGGAGCTGTAGAGGGCTGGTGCGTAGTCAGCATGCTCTACAGAGCTGGTGTGTAGTGATACATGCTGCTTACCCTACAGGTACACTCGGAGCACTCTGAGTCTGGGTCTGGGAAGGACTGCCCATTGGTGATGGCCACGCCGTTATAGAAACATCCTGAGAGGAGACAGGGGGAGGTTTCAGAGAGCATTTGTACCACCGTTTTAAGCTGACTCTGCCACAAGGAAACACTGCTGTTTTCTTATTCAGTGGCATGAAATATAAATGGAGGAATCCGATTCTGCGAAACTGCAGCTGCCGAGGGCACTGTTCAGAACTGCATGTCTGCAAATCAGGAAGTGATAAAGACTGTCACGGTTCCACAGTTCTGAGAAAGCTGGACACTCTCTAAAACATGGCCTGCTTTTATTTTGCCTTGTCTGTATGTGCGGCTCTATGGCTGGATCTAGGGTGCCCTGGCTGGTTCCAGGACACCGGATTTTACCTTCACAGATGGGGCAGCAGCTTCCCGGGAGAGTGACAGGGTGCGAGCAGCTGGCTGTGTAACAGGGTTTAGGGCTGCAGGTCACGTGACCACCCGCACAGCTGCAGCGTTTGCACTTGTCACGGGGGTCAGTGAACTCCTGACCATTCAGGTACTCCTCCCCAACATAGTTGCATCCTGAGGGGTGGAGGAAAGAGAGCCTTCCGTCACACTAATCGCACTAACAGTATAGATCACTATGTACTGTATGCCTCACATTATGTCATGTCATTTACTGTGAGGCATTGAGACTAAATAATAACAACAACAACAACAATCATAATTTACACAGAACCATTCATGCAGTTCAGCAGTCCAAAGTACATACAGAAAAAAATTTAAAAAATTCTAAAACTCATTTGTTTTTCTTTTTTAAATTTTTTAAAAGGTTTTTAAGAGTTAAAGAAAACTTTTAGTTTGAAGAGATGGTTCACCCTAAAAATAAATGCCATTGATTCACTTTCTCATTAGAAGAAATGCCTCACCATCGCAGACCTGACAGCACTGCGTGGGGACAGGGAAAGGGCACGTGACCTTGGGGCAGCGCTTCCTCTCACAGGTCACCGTGCCCTGCCGGCATGCGCACATCCCACACGGGTCCGAGGGGTCAGAAAACGTCTCTCCGTTAGCGTGCTCTTTCCCGTCATACAGACAGCCTGCGGAGGAGGGAGAGAGAGGGAGAGAGAGAGAGAGAGAGAGAGAGAGAGAGAGAGAGGGAGGGAGAGAGAGAGAGAGAGAGAGAGAGGAGAGAGAGAGGGAGAGTAGCAGAGGATGTTATGAAGCCGACGTGTCTGGTCAATTTCAACCGTGGAAGGACGTACGCGGGCATTAGTCCCCGCCCACTCACCGTCGCAAGTGCGGCAGCAATCCTGGAGGATGGGGTGTGAGCAGTGGGCGTGGCTGCAGGGCCTGCGCTGGCAGCTCACGGTCCCATTGGAGCAGATGCAGGCTCGACATTTGTCTGCGGGGTCGTAGAAGCGCCCGGAATGCTTGTAGGACTGCCCCATGTACAAGCAGTCTGCAGGTGGCGCTGTGGGACAGAGCAGCCAGGTTACAGCCAAGCTAAATGCAGCCACTCAGCCACAGTCAGGAAAATGCCAGTGCTCACACTGATGAAGCAATGATATCCAAACTGATGATGTACATTCAATAGCAACGCATGATGCCAAAGCTCTAAATGCATCAGTGGTTGTTTGTATAGAGTCATAAGGTGGCTGAGTAATAACTTCCTAAAATTACATTTAAAAAAAAGACAAAGTACTCTTGGTACTTGGGTAAATATTGGGTAAAAAGTAACCTGTAATCTTGACCAATTGGCTCTACAGCATAAACATGTACAAAGGAATTTAGGGGTAATTTTAGATCCTGACCTTAGTTTCAAATCACCCTGCAAAGTGACCTGAAATGACCCCTTCCATCTTAGGAGTTGCCATGAAAGCCACAATACTACAACATGTAGAAAACGAGTTATTATCATTTCATACATTTCTGAAATGTTAATAAGTAGTTATAAACTATTGCAAAATTGAATACCATCCCATGCCAACTGGTTCAATGTGCCAGAAATTACACTTAAGAAGAGTGGTGAAGCAACCTTTTAATTTCTGTAGCTAAACTGTGGAAAATGCTGCCTCAAGATATCAGGTAGGCACCATCACATTTTAAGAGGAAGTTAAAAACAAAGTATGTGGGTAATCACATTTGTATTTATGGCTGTTTTTATCTTGTTTTTATTTACTTTTATCATTACTCATGTCTCTACTTATTTTTATTCTTCTTTTATTATATTTTGTTATTACCACATCTGTCTCTTTTCTCTAAATTGCATTTTAATGTTTAATACATATTTCCTTTTATTGGAAATATGAATATCACTCTTGAACTGCAATTCCACCTGAGGACCTTTTGATTTTTCAGTCAAAGAGGGGTTAATTAATGTCTGCATTCTTTATAGTCAGCCAGACAGCCAAACACATATGCGAGGAGCTCTTTACAAGTGCATACCATCTATTTATACAAATGCATGGCATGAAGGGTCCCCCTCCTATACCTGACCAGTCAGATGGCCAAACTTCGAGCCAATCTTCGTCTTCTGTAAAAGGTTTAAGGTCCTTTTCAAGAAGCACATGAGTGCTGCCCACATTCACAGAGAAGTGAATACTGTCGTAAATTCTAACATGCTTCAAGTATAAAAAAGCACATTTAAATCATTCCTCAATGTACAGAATTCCTGGCCTGTCGCTTCTGAAAAGACTAGTACTCAAGCTGAATGCCAGGCTGGAAGGCAATGCTGAGAGGAATGTATTCAGGCAAACTTGGCTTTTTATATGCAGCTTCGGGTGTGCAGACCGCACTTCCCCACCTGGGCACTGGGGGCAGCACTCTCCAGGCACCATGTAAGGGTTGTTGCACTGTTGTGGAGGACACCTCTTCATCAAACACCGGACGTTTCCATTCTGCAGAAAAACATATCACAAACTAATTAAATTCGGCTGAGGACAACAGAAGTCCAGACAGATGAATAATAATAATAATAATAATAATAATAATAATTATTATTATTATTATTAATAATAATTATGGATGATGTACCTCACCTTTCTACAAAGCCTTGAGTAATAATTGCAGGCAAATCTTAATTCTGAAAATGCCTGACACTGGTCTTAACATAACCAAAGGCAATGAACAATTTGCTTGTAATTGTGCCTGAAACGAGACGAGACGAGTCTAAATGTCACGGCTCACCCACGGCACTTTTGCTTGCATTCATCACAAGTTCAAATCCTTTATTCTCCAGGGAAATTGGGTATGAACTAAAATAGCACCTTTGACAAGCATAGGAGTCTAAAGATAGAACTATAATCATGGCAAAAAGCTCACTGCAAGGAAACAGAAGTGATAATCAAGTTCAGAGTCAAAAATCTAGAGGTGTGAAAACAAAAAGAGTCTCGTGGTAAGTACGTTCTTCATCTTTAAATAGTGAACATGGAAACGTTCAAGGGAAGCTATTTCAGTTTTCTTGGTGTGAAATAAAGACACTGAGATGATATTAACCGTAAAGATACTATAAAGATACGACAGTTTTTTTAAATTCATAACACCATCAAAATATTTAGAATTTAGCAATTGGAGGCATGATGTTTTAGCATAAACCTGAACAGTTCACAGGAAAGCAGACATATCTAAGCGCCAGAGAACTCACAATGCAATGGCATGTTCTGCATTTGTCAGTGGGGTGAGGGAATTCCATTCCATTTGGGTACTCCTTCCCAGCATAGTTACAACCTGACATAAAGGGACATTGGCATTTTAAAAAACACAACAAATAGCTATTTCACTGCAACAACACTATATAACACAATAGAAATAATAACATAAAAAATCTGAGAGCAGACAAAATACATGACATTTCATATTTAATCTATCAAGAATGGCTAATTTCAGTACAGTTGCAATAAGTACGATATGTGCATGTGTTAACAATATGTCCCTGAACTTCGATACCGTTGCAGTTGTTCTGACAACAGGACCCCGGTAGTGGGTATGTGCAGGTGGGGTGTGGACACTCCTGATCCTGACAGTCCACTCTGCCTCCAGAACACACGCAGTCCTGACAGGGATTCACTGGGCTGGGGAATTCCTCTCCATCAACAAACACACGATTCTCAAAGTCACAGTCTGTTGGGAGACAGGGCACACATACACACACACACACACTTTGTTATTCTTAAAATTTTATGGATACGACAGTAATAAATAATCAGTTTAATCTATAAATTTGGCAAAACTACAAGACATGAACAAATTAATAGCAGCAGCGATGAATAGTTGAATAGAAAACTAGACAATTATATTTTTGCCAATTTCGACTGTAATTACAACACAATTGCTATCTAAAATTGGGAAACAATGAAATTTAATGTGAAATATGAAACATTATTTAATTACAGATGAGAACTGTTCACATGAGCAATTAAAATAAAATGCTAAATATTTTTCAAATATTTTCAAATATTTTTATAGCTTTCTGTTGATTTAGATATAATTATGATTACAGAAAAATGGCGTACTATTATCACTTAAGTAAACTTGTTGTTTCTTGGGAAAAGTAAAACCTGACAGCATAAACAAAGCACTTTGTAGTTTGTACACATGGTTCCATGAAAACATAGCAACCTGCAGTCAGAGGGACTGCCTGTCAGGCAGCCTGACTGTACGAATGAAGGATGGCAACTTTCTTCTTTCTGGATTCATCAAGGAGGAATATTTTAATTAAGGCTTCTAAAGCATGGAACAGGCAGACAGCGCTTCACGCCTCAGAGTTCTCAGATAGTACACCCCGAGACCAAGCATATTAGCTCTGGACTCATCAAGGAAGAATATTTAATTCAGGGCTTCTAAGGGATGGAACAAGCCGACATTATAATTTCTCTGCTTTAAAGGAGAACGAGAGAGATGTGGAGGAGAGAGAGAGAGACAGGGAGAGAGAAGAGTGAGAGGGAGAGAGAGAAGAGACAGAGAGAGAGGCAGACAGGGCTTCACGCCTCAGTGTACTCAGACAGTATGGCCCAGGACCAAGCATATTAGTTCCACTAGACAGGTGGGTTAGTTGCCTGCAGCAGCAGGGGTCCCATAAACGCTTTTAAATTATTCACTTGGTAAATGTGCCGTACGGAACACGGAAGGAGCAAATGAGATTAAAGCTCCGTCTGCGTTCTCATTCTCCCAAGTGTTTAGTGAACTACCGATCCGGACACAAATCACCCGTATTCACACAAATTCACATTCCTTCAAAGATCACTGCTCTTGTTATAGTTGGAAATGAGTCGTTGCCTGTTTCCTGGCAGACGAGGCCTTGGATTTAGAAAACAGACGATTTACAAAGGCAGAAGATGCCGAGCATGGACAGCGTGTCTGTCCGTCAAGGCATGTAAGCAACAGCGGCTGTTCTGTATATCACTGGTGTTCCCAGTCCTTTAATGACCGAACACACATACGCATGCCCCTCTGTTCTTAGAGTCCCTCAGCGCTGCCAGCTGAGTGGCGATAAATGGCGCAGGCTGCGGCTCTGCGACGTGACGCTCCCTCGGCTGACAGACGCTCCAGGCTGCCACTCGGCCGCGTTCGCGGTAATAGTGATTACCACACCGCGGCTCTACAGCGCGGGGCTGCCAAAGCGTTGATGAATGTCACAGGCCGAAGCCATGCCCTGCACAACTCCCCGAGGCGGGAGTGCTGTCAGACCACAGACCGTACCGCCTCAGAGAAAGGCTGCAACGCAGTTTGCAGCTTGGCACGTGGAGATACGTAGGGTTACGCTAGGAGATGTATCTATGTAACATTTCCGCAGATTTAATTTCACACCACAGGGCAGCAGGGGCACCGTTCTGAACAGATGCCGTCATGCTCTGGGCCTACCACACCCCGAATCAATGCTAATGCAATGGGCCAGCATGTGAGGACAGAACAGATATGCAGACACAAAAGGGAGACAAGGGATAAATGCTGAGAGGCTGACATTGTCTCCATTTCAAATATTAAATATTTGAAATATATTATCACAGCTGCAGCTGTTTACTCCAGGACCATTTTACACCTACCAATAAGCTGTGAGGGGAAGTTCACGAAACAGCCCCCTTGAGTGATAGAACTCATGTCTTTGTAATGTAACCAGCTGGCATGGGCCCCGATCTTAAATTCAAACGGCCCACTGGTGCTGCTTAATAGAGGCCATTGAGCACCACAACAGAGTCATAAAACAAACAAAAAAACATTAGGAGTATGTTCACTCCTTCCACCGCACACCCTATGAAGCCATTCATTAGCCTGACCGAAAGGCAGACAGTCCAAGCAGCCTAGGAGAACTGCTGCCTCATGTTTTGTTGGTATCCCCTGAGTGGTGGGGGTGGGGGTGGGGGCGGGGGTAATTCTGAGGAAAGGGGGAGCTGCTCAGTTTCATCCCCTTTATGAGTTCGTACAGTAGAGAACACTACTGTATCTGATTGGACATTCATGACTGAACTCCCATCACTGTATGCTTCTGGATCAGTGCCAGTGCATTAATTTGGCAGAGCATTAACAGAAGCAGTTATTCCCTCTGCTATGGGGTGTGGTTACATCATGTCCCAAATATCACTGGGACCCCAAATGCATCACACATAAATCTGAATTTAGCAGCATCTAGGAGACAGAAGCCCTGGTAGATGGTAATATTGTTTTATAAAGCTGGTGTTCACTTACCTACGTGATTGTAATATTTGGTAAAAACTTTTGTTTTATATGTGGAGCTCAATGCGACATGGATCTCCCCCATGGTACATTTCCAAAAAATAGATTAAAAGCAAATTTACCCTTTAGTTTGAAATAAATTGATTGAATCATTCATATAAGAAAAGGCAAGGTAACCAAGGTGAGATCTAAGCGACCTGGAAAAAGCTATTTTGTAAGTGCACATTTAGTTCAGCCATTTCCCATTTTCCCCAAAATTAAGTCCACAGCTTTTCATCTGTATGCACAAAACGCTCATTTCGATTCAAAGTCACATCAAAATTTTCAATTGATATTCCAAAGTTAAAAGCAGAAATTACTTAAAATGGCTTAAAATCGAGGTCATCGTATCTCCTAAAAGATCGGCAGATTTTTGGTTATTGTATTTATGAGGTTGGTGCATATATGCAGTTTAGTTTTATAGCAGTGCAGATGTAGGGGAAATGGCTTACTCGGATACTGACATTTTATCTGAAGAGGATCTGAGCTGGATTTACAATTAGAACAAACTGAACTGAGATTATATCGATCTCATGTTAGGTAACAGGTTTAGGTAACAGATCGGGTCAAGTGTCAGGAGCAGACCGGATGTCTGAATGGGCTTTTTTGTCTTCAGTATGCACTGAGGCACAGATGCAATATTTGTTGGTTGGGTGGGGGATGGGGGGTTTGGCTTGGATTTCATGCAGTTTTGATACAAGGGAAGTGTGGCAGAGTGCACAGGGAGATGTTCTGAGATATTGCTGTGCACTTCCAGCAGACGTCTCCTAACACTGGAGTCCAGTGACCCCCCCTTAACCACGGCCATACAGACCCTTACCACATAAAACACACACCCACACACACACACACACCCACACACACCCACACACACACACACTCAGTACAGTTCAGAGAACAGTATATTGTACCTTGTCAATACAGAAGCTAACAGACTTCCTTAATTCAAGGTCTGGCCACTGAGTAAGCACTTACTGAGAAAATGTCTGATTTCTGAGAAAACAGTGTGAACCAGAGAGCAAGAGTGAAAGAAAGAAGAAAGAGAGAGAGGGTCTGTGTGAAAGAGATAGGCAGCAAGACAGCAAGAGTGAAAGAAGAAGAGAGGATCTGTCTGAGAGAGATAAAGAGCTACAGAGGGAAAAAATCTACCTCAAAGTGAATGCTGAGGTGGCAAAGCCATCACAAACTCAAGGACACACTGAAGGCGAAGAGACGACAAAACACTCATTTATGTTCTGTCGCTCCCTTCCCTTCCCCTAAGGGTGAAGTACAATTGCAGGTATATGTGAATTTTGTTTTAATTATTCAAGTGCTAACAAAAATACGCAGCCCTCACAGAGTTGGAGCCACTGAAGTGTTTTTTCTCTGATCTAAGTTCGTCTCTGCACAGAAGTGAATGCAGATCTAATGCGATGCAAAAAAAAGGAAGAAACAAAAGGCGCAGCACTCTGAAATAACAGCAAAGAACTAACCATGAGCCATGGAGATGTAATCCCATTTGCATCTTCACTGATAAAGGCCCACTAAGTATTTATATAGCTCAGAGTATTTATATCTATCGTATGCACTTGAGCTCATATAGAGACACTGAATGGCAGCATGATGACAGACCACCACTTTGTTCTACTGCCTCTATTAGCAAAGCTCCTTTTCTGGAAATATAATTACAGGTTCTCCTGTAAATGAATACGTTCAACCCGGAGGTTCTACCTGCCTTACGTTGCCCCCTGTTGGGGGAAACATAGAAAAACAAAGCGAACAACACAATGCTCATTCTGTGTGTATTGGATTCATGGCTATTGTCCTTTGGAAATTCCACAGTTTCTCAGAACGACAGAACTGATGACGACACATCAGGTCACAGGTGTCCATTCAAACAGATGCCCTGCGGGTGAGGGATAAGCCAGTGAATGCCCACCTGAAGTTCCCTCCCCTGGTGATGGTGACCATGGCTAATTAAGCATTTCCCCTGGCACGGAACAGACTTGACTTGATCTCAGGCATAGTATGCCACACTGCCCATGCCTCAGTCAGGATCTTCACTGGAGAGCCTGCTTCATTGCACTCAATGGGCCTCATTCACAAAACATGTGTACAATATCATTTGATCCCAAAAAATTTTGTTATTCATCATTTTCATTATTCATGGAGTCATTTTAAACTGTTACAGACCTCATGTTAACACATATTTGTCAATACAATTTTATTAATATAATAATATATTAATACTATTGATTTTAACTGCATTAACTAACCTAATCTGAATAACCACTATTTTTTTTCACAAGCTTTTGATTTCAATTCAGATCAACTTTATTTCATTTTAAAGATCAAGTTTGGGTAGTTTTAGTTTAGTTTTTTTCAAAAACTCTCATTTTTGTTTTTTTATTTCTGTTTACGATAATATTTTTTTTTCCTAATGCACTTTTCATCTTAATTTTATTTTGCAATAATAACCATGCTGGGAAGGCATTAAATTAATTACTATTATTGATAAAAGTAATTTCTGACGATAAAAAGATGATAAAAACCCACAAGCGCGTGGCCCAACCCAAAGCTGGTGTATTCGTTGCTTTCGGATTACTTGGCAAATTGTTCCTTGGTGAGAGACAGCACATCGTCCATAGGGACACAATTGGGGGGAGCAATGAATGGCTGCTGTTTGCAAACAACCCTGCAGGTGGCACACCTTTAATGGGATTGCTAGGGTGTGTCCTTATGCAAATCAACATGAACAGGCACGCACATTCAATTTACGAATAAGTGGCATTTATCCTCTGATACCCCTGGGATACGCACAATATGTTTCATGAATACCACATTGAGTCTGAGAGAATGATGGAAGAGAGAATGATGGTGATTGACAGGAGGGCAGAGCCAGCTCACCAGGGCACTGGGGACAGCATTGTCCTGGTGGCGTCTGAGGATTGACGCAGGTCAGGGGTGGGCACTGTGTCACAAAGCACTGAACTGTGCCATCCTGAAGCGGGAAGACACAGCAGGAGACAGTTCTGATGACACACGCAAGTCCATCTGTCTACATCTACACACACCAACACCACTCTAGGCATCTGACTGAAGCTTACCGTTTAAGTCCACATGCATGATGCTAATATAAACCTCCTGTTGATCTATGATAGATGTCTTACCCCATTCGGGGGGGTGGGGGGGGGGGGACAAAACTAACACTTTAAACCTCAAGAGGGGGCAATTTAAATGGATCTGAGAGCAGGCTGACTGGGGCAGTGACTTTATCCTCCTACTCAGAAAAGAAAATGCCACGCTTCTGGGTTTGAGCTCCACTTGAACACATTAAAAGAATTCTGAACACGACTGGAGGTGGAGCTCGTGGGAATCAAGTCTGTTCCCATCCTGGCCTGAGAATAAACACAGCTGCCACAGACTAATAGAACAGAAACATCGGCCAGGACTAAAGGACTACGTGCCCCAGAGTCCCCCTGATGGTCCTCCTCACCTGACACCTGCACTGCTGACAGGGGTCATCGGGGTCAGGGAAGTCCTGCCCGTTGCCGTAGACGCGCTGGTTGTAGGTGCACTGGTCGCAGGTGGCGCAGCACTGGCCTATGGGAGGGGACAGGTGTAGTCAGGGAAGGTCTAGCGATGCAGCAGGACTCAGGGTGCAGAGCTCCTGCCCTGGCAAAAACACTCACCCTCCATCTTGCTGGGGTGAAGGCAAGACACAGGGGGACACTGGGTCACATGACATACGGGCTCCCCGCCAACACAGCGGCAGCGGCGACAGGGCTGGCCTTCATCGTCCCACTCTGCCCCCTCCTCAAACTCCGTCCCCTCCAGCACACAAACTGAGAGAGAGAGATACTGAGTTATACACATATACTGGAACAACATGGCCAGACTGAACTACATATCCCTCATTCCCTGTGCCTGCAGTTCATCAGCTTCAATTAGGGGGTTCGGGGTTGGTTGAGAATTGGGAGGAGGCAGGGAGGGAAATAATGAGTGTTGGCATAACAACGAGTATAAATAATGAGTGTTGGTATAAAAGGAATTAGCGTTGGTATAACAGGTTATTGCGGTCTTTTTTAGTATTGTTCCTGAAAAGAGAGTCAAAAACAAGCGATGCAAAAGTTACAGGTTTACACAAAGCACAGCAAGCATCTAATCTCATTACATTACATTCATTTACCAGATGCTCTGGAGAAGTGTTACATCTCATATTATGTTAATCAAATTGCATCCATTTAAAAATAAAAAGATTGCAAAATCCTTTGCAAAGGATGACATTTTCAGAAAAATGCATGGCAAATAAAATGCGCTGCTACTCCTGTGCTCTTAAAATAAGAAAGGGAGATAAATGATGGTTCAGAGGAAGCGAATAATAGCATGTTGGTTTAATGTTCAGTCTGAAGAGCCCTGGGCACTTTTACAGTAGGTGTTCTCTCTGACTCCAGAGGCACGCACAGGCAAACTGCCAGACGAACCACATCCGTCAATATGCGACAGTGCACAGGGTTCCTTCACAAAACTGATGATTTAAACCACCGTATGGTTCAGGCACAAAACCGAGCATTCTCAAAGGACAACCTACAGAAAATAAGGCAATAACAACTCATCAAGCTGAATGAGTGCTGGAGACACATTATACCAATCTTACTAGGCCTTAAACCTTTTGAGGATATGGACGTTGCAATAGACTGTGTGCAATACATGCGGTGCAATGGACAGGGTACCTTTACAGGCAGGGCAGCACAGCTGTGGATCTATGATGGGGTTGGAGCACTGAGTGGGGGGACATTTCTCCTCATGGCATCTAACATTCCCGTTCTGTGACAGAGATGCACCCATCAATATGGCAATGACAATAACAGGACCATATCTTGCATGAATGTGTGTGCGCATGCGTGTTTGTTTTCACATGTCTTTGTGTGTGTGTGTGTGTGTGTGTGTGTAGGCCTCACCTTGCAGGTACAATGGACACAGGGTCCGCTCCCTGGGGGGTTGAATCTTTTCCCATCGATGTAGACCCTACGCTCGTACTCACACACTAGAAACACAAACATGCAGGCAGGCACACACAAACACACACACACACACATGCAGTTATTTAATAGATTTTAAAGATTTACAATTTAATATATGCGCGTACTCGTTCTGCTAAATTTGAAATTTCAATTTTGTTATAATTTACTTCACTTAAGAGCACCGTTTGCAATAACTGAGCAGTATTTTGCAGGTAATTTCCGAAAAAAAAAGGTCAATTTGTGTGAAAAAATAACCTGCAGGGAATGTAAATGACAGCAAAGGGAGCATTAAATAATGATGAGAGTTCAGGTGCACTCCAAAGTGACGCTTTTTACCACTCCTTTGTCCCTTGTTCCCTCTGACATTGAAGAGGTCGCTTGGTGATATCAAGCCACACTATGAAACGAGAACCCTTACTGTGGGTTTGAGGGATTAAGGGGTAACTCTGGCACACAGCCAAAGGCCCTTAAAAAACATGCTTTGTAAATGCTGGACATGTCCAAACAGACACGTTCCCTTGTGTTTGCACTTCACATTCTCACAGAAAACTCCTTGGTACCTTTAATTACATTAAGCATGTAGAGATTATGCACAGTCAAATCAAAGTAACTGTAAAAGAAAAATTGAATCAAATGCTTAATGCAAAGTAAATGCCACCTAAACCTTATGAGCCTACGATGCAAATAATGAGCAGAAATGAGCAAAAGTACACTTTCTGTGATCAACCCCACATTAAAATGCAATCTAAATGATTTTTTTTACACATTTCAAAACACTTGCACATAATAATGTACTTTAGCATCAAATGTATAACATAGTGTTAATTATATCACACGTATCTTACAACCAACCGATGAATCACTGATAGAATAGAAGTGGTACATTTTAGCTTGATATAATAACCACCTTTGGCTGTAGTATTTTATAGCCTCATTCAATCATAATCAGTAGAACAAGTTAGTCATGGATCAAAGCTGTTATCATCAGTGGATACAGTGTTTCAGACAGGCACAACTGTCATCTCAGGCTGTAGTGTATTATAGAATTCCATTGGCGGAAGTCTTTTGCAAAGTCTCTGGGCACTGGGCCCCATTCCAGGTTTGCCCCTCTGTCCCTGGCACCAGCCACCCCCACCCCCCCTGGTGCCAAGTAAAGTAAAATGCCAGAGATTAACAGGGCGTAGCCACAGGGGGCTCCGGCTCTGACAGCGGCTAATCACTCTGTGCCACTTTGATGCAGTCTTTCCACAGCATGGCTCGTTATAGCAAAAATCACCTCCAGATTCCAACCATAAACACTGATCCTGGATCAGTAAAGCGAGGGGGGGGTTTCTGACAAAAAGTCTGGGAAATGTTCTTACCTCATTTCCACTGCGGCCTTGTCCTCATCACAGAGCGGAGCCCGTAATTACCTCACCATCCTACTCTGTGAGCCACTATAAACACAACACCCCCCCCCTCCAAGCAAACCACAGAATGGCTTCAACACACCAACAGCAGGAAGTGATTTAGAGTCGGCCATAGTAATGTCGAAGGACCCTCAAACACAACTGATGTGGTCCACCATGTCAGAGACTGTGGAAAGAACAGATTTTTAGAGAGCTGTAAAGCTCTTTGGTTTCTCAACCGACTCAGTTAGGGGCAGAAACAGCACTGCTGAATAGCAGCCTGCTGCGTCAGGAGTGATGGTCCGGTCCGTGCGGGAACACAAACCAAGAACCCGGACAGATTTAAAAGCTTACCCATCATTCACCAGCTGTTACACCTATAAGGTTGTGACCCAGTGTAATGACACAGGGCCCCTCGTACTCACCCTCACAGGTGGGGCAGCACTGGCCTTTGGTCTTGGCTGGGTGAGTGCACTGCAGAGGGGGGCAGGTGTGGTCAAGGCGCTCACAGGAGACCTCCCCACCCTGTGAGATACAGACAGTGTTACACCGTACACAAACACCCCAACAATACCCCATGTCCAGTATCCCAGTCCATTAGCATGCACCACAACAATGAGATGGAAGCTGTATGCCAAACTGGGCCATTGTAGGTAAAATGTAGCATAGCCAAGTTTGCCAAAGTGCAACCCCCTCATGAACTCTGGCTGCTGTAGATTTTCTACACAAAAACAACTGAGTTAGAGTAGCCATTGCTGTTTACTTGAGGTGTAAATAATACAATGTGAGATTTTATTGGTAGAGCAGACACATTACATGACTGTCAACTCCATTTCTGTTCTTCAGGAATTATTACCACATGATGCAGTAAATTTATCTCTGTACTTCAGTTATCTTTCGCTCCATCATCACCCCATCCATCACTGCATTTACCTCTCCTCTACTATTGTATTATTCATCTGTCTTGATGGTACACACTGCAGCACAATATGAAATATCACCCACTTAAAATAACAAAATCAGGGGGTTGCAAACTTGTGCTATGCCATGCTACACCTGCATGGCACTTCAGATCTAGGAACAGTTTGGCTCCTTACACCATTTCCCACTGTAGACCTGGAACCAGGCTGGTTCCCCTTTACTACTGTAGAACTGGAACCAGGTAGACTCCTTACCCACAAAGACCATAGGTGGACAAATAATTACTTTCAGTTTGCTCTCTTAACAGTAATGTTTTGTAATTGTTTATATGAAAATAACTATTACAAAATAGAAATATTCAGAGAGCAAATGGAAAGTAATTCTGTGTCCATCTATGGTCTTTGTGGGTGAGGAGAACCATGAGCCAGCCTGGTTCCAGGTCTACAGTGGGAAAGCAGGATAAGGAGCCAACCTGTTTCTAGATCTTAAGCGACATGCAGGTGCAGCTGAAACTGGTAACTTTGGGCGATATTCACTTTACAGGATGAGGACTCACCGAACAATGACAGCGCATGCAGGGATCCAAGTGGGAGACAAAGACCTGCCCATCCACATAGACCTGAGACTCATAATGACACTGTTCACATCTGCAGCATAAGAGAAGCTCATATTAGATTTTAATCTCCCTACCCAGCATTCATTGCCTGTTACCTACAGCACACTGTGTCCCCTCATATCCTGATGTCTATGACTGTATGGACAAAGAGGATGCTGAAGTAGCATTCCTTTATGATAGTCATGACAATAGTAAATGACAAATCCGATTTTATTGTGGAAATCTTACTGTTATATCACTGGAAAGTTATATTCAGCTCTCTATGGATGAATCGGCTGCTTGTACAATTCTTAAGACAGTGTGTAAGGGACTATGCACAGTACAGCAGATAACTTTTTAAGTGCGTTTATGGTATGCATGTGAATCCAGTTGAACATGGAACTGCCACCAACAATCAAACATCTTAATGAGGAAGCGACAGTTACCAGGAGCAGAGTATTCTGAGTAAAGTAAGCAGTGGGTGTGCTCTTACCGTGGGCAGCACTCTCCAGGCCTTTTGACTGGATTTCTGCAGAGTGCGTGGGGGCAAGGGGTGGAGCTGCACTGAAGGTCACCATTCTGGTGCAGATACATAGGAAAAACAAGTATATCCTCTTTCTTTCTCGCCATCTCCACTATATCTTGCCCAACCTCATTCCCATCTCTTCCTCACTCTCTCTTTTTCACACTCTTCCCTATTCCACACAAAAGTCAGCAATACTATTGTATGGTTCTCACTTTGATAGAGACATAGCTGAAGAGAGAGCCAAGCTGAATCTCACCAAGGCAGTAATTTTCAACCCAAAGCAGCAGTAGTCAGTGCAGTGTTCCAGTACTGTGTTATCTATGGTGAACATTTGCTTTGGGGTCAGGATTTCCTCTGTAATACCATAATTTTGGCCTTGTCCAGATTGCTTATCAGTGCCCAGTTCTGACAGCACTGTTTGAGAAGAAACAGATCTTGCTGCTGACTCAGCTTTGTGCAAGACAGCAGGACTAGGTCACCGGCATATAGCAGGAAGCTAATTTCAGTATTACGTAAAATGAGACCTGGAGTTACAGACTGCTCAAACATTGCTGGGGATTATGGATATATTTTAACATTCTGGACTGAAGTTGCAGTCCTCTCTCACTTCACACCAATGTGTGAATTATTTTATTGCCAATTTTTCTGATTTACTTCATTAGTTACTTCTATTTTAGTTGACTTCTTTTTCATATGCTCTTCCCTCTGTCTCCCTATGTTTCTCCCTATGTCATTCTTACCATTAAACTGCTCTGTCGTCCATTAATGACACACAATATAATAATTTCAGAGCAAGAGACAGGCTACCAGAATACCACTTCACAGAAGTTAATACATTGGAATATTGCACTGGACGGACAGATTAAAATCAAGGACAATCTGAACAAGATGCATGAATGATATCAAAAGAACGGTTACAAAAAGCAACTGGAAACTTACAACACAAACACAGTCTTGACAGCGATCTGCACCAGGTACCTGTTCCCCATTGAGGTAGTCTCGACCATTCATGCCACAACCTAAAACAAACACACAGAATAAAAATGAACTTCTTAAACTTGCCAGTCAGGCTTTAGGACTGCAAACTCAAATCCTGGAGGGTTTCAGCACGTTGGTGCTTCTTTGAAGTAACTGTTTCCATAAGAGTCCACACACCTTGTTTACAAGGCCTAGATTGGCTGCTGATTGAAAGGAAATCATAACAACTGCCGACACTGTGGCCCTGCAGAGTTTGGGATCCCTGGGATATAGATGTATAACACAATTTGAGAAACGAATGAACTATACTAAGAAACACGCATTTTGAAATTTAGTTGCTTTATGCAGAGTTATCAATAAACACAAACTTTCCCGCTGAACCTTACAATAATGATAAGGACAATCTCTTGACAGACAGGAATGGCTGAATAATGTCGCTCATATCAGTTGTTTACAATGATGCGTGGCGATGAAGACAAAATGATCGTTACGCTGCCATTAGAAAAGTAAAAAACAACAATGACTCAAAACAAAGGTCGACTGGGCTTTCATGTGCAGACTCTGAGACTATGGACCACACTGTTAGGACTCCGTAAGGATGTCATTATTTCAAAAGCCCTTTTAGAAATGTTTTGTGTTCTAATTTTAATGCATTTACCTTATTTTATACCTGCTTGTGTTTATAATGTGGTTATTTTAATTGCTAAAATCAATTTCTTTTTAGTTTCTTTTTGAATAGTGCTTTAAATGAGTGTTTTAGGAATACAACACAATATCCTCTAGAGTACCATTTGATTTTATGAAGCTGTTTTTTTTGGTGATTTACTGTAATAATTATTCAACAAGGACATGCAACTGTCAGACAGAATATTCCACTGAAACAGAAAGCAGGGTGCCATGGGGGGAGGTTGGGCTTGTGCACAGGCAGGATTTTGGTACTTCAGGGTGTCCCACACTCACCGTCGCAGACGGGACAGCAGGTGCCTGGCAGAGGGCTAGAGGGGTTTTTACATGAAGGGGTGCACTTCTCTGTGTCACATTGGACCCGGCCCTCCTGCTCCAGAGTGCGGATAGACAAATATATGCACAGGTATGGAAAGAAAGAGAGAGGCAGGGAAGGAGGTGGGAGTGAAAGAGAGGGATGGGTAAAAGACAGGGCAGGGGTTAGAGAAGCCATTGGATATGCCAAGCCATGGTATGCCTGCTTTAAATCCATACAGTCATTACATTACATACAGTCACCATTCATTCTACCTTCACAACTACACTGGGCCAGCCAGTGGAGGACGGACTCCCCCTCTATAGCTAGGCTCCTGCCCAGATTTATTCCCACTGGCAAGTTTTTATTTTTATTTTTCACCTCACCTACTTTTTGAGGGTTTAGGCCAGGTTTTTACCAATTTTCCTTTCAGTTTTCTCTGTAAAGCATCTTACAATGTCTCTCTAAAAAGGCCTATACAAATAAAACTGAATTGAATTGAACTGAATTGAATTTATACACAGGAGACAGTCGCTGCATTTCACACGAGCTGGAATAACAGAACGCTTATAAGCTAGACACAGATTTACTGTGCAATAAAAGGTAAGTGCATGTAAAACACATTTTCATGGTCTCAATCTCGAGAGAGGAAGTCCAATAGGGCTTTTAACTTATCTTGAAGTTTCTTTCTCAGTAGACTAGGCAAGAGAATAACCTCACAGTGGGGGGAGCTATATGCTTTCAATCACAGGCTTTTACATTCCAATGCAGTATGTAGCACTCCTTTTGCGAAACACACTGATTATCATAAATTAATCTGGCCAATGATGGCACATCCATTTGGACCTCATGTATGCAACTCTTACATCACTGGTTAGCAGTTATTATAAGCCTTAAAATATGGAGACTTGTGGACTAGAGGACAATCCTCCATACGATTCCATCCTCAACCTCCATCCAAGTAAACACAGATCCATGAAAAAAAGGCAAAGTGTGGGCATGCCAAGAGAATTATCTTTTGTTTTCACTATTTCGTTTATAAAGTACATCTTCATCCAGGGTGACTGTTTACATTTCTGCATGCTATGTATGTATTCTGCGGGATACCTTGAGAAGCTGTTCTCCACTGTACTAACAATGCCATATGCTCACAGAGCATTTAAACTGTTGGTTCAGGGTATAGTTCCTTGGAACTAGGTCCCATGGAAGCCTCTTTACAAGCACTAATCAGGGAGCAATGATTACAAACAGAAAATAGCACAAACCCACTCAATGTGTGCCCACACTTGTATATATACATATACTCACTGCACATGCATGCCTGTGCAAACTTACACACACACACACACAAATTCTAGCGCACACTTACCACACATGTGCAGATGGTACAGGGGTTGTCTGGGATGCTCCACTGCAGTCCATGCTCACGCTGAATTCCATTGTGAACACAGCCTTCACAAGAAAAATGAATACCAAAATCAGAATTTAAAACACACATTCACTGCTGCCAGCAAGCTACTGTACCAAACACATCTAGCTCAGCCAACATGCAACTAATGAGTGACAGACAATAAATACAGAAGATGGATGGTCCCAGAAGCACCTGAATCTAGATAAAAGTCCCAAGTTCCTGAGATTTAATAACTGCTACTGATCTCCAGGCAACTCTTTCAGGTTTTCATAGCCCACTTCTGCTGACAGAGCTACCTGTAACGTTGTAAATCTTACTTTAGATTGGTTAAAATAAACATTCTGAGGCACAGAGATCCCTTATCTGAACACTCAGTGTGGAGTCACTGGTTGGCTTGTGATAAGCAGAGGGTTCTGGAGGCCTGGATCACTGCTTAAGATGGAGCTCAGACAAACAGGCGACTCACCTCGACACCTGGGGCAGCACTCGCCCCTGCTGGTCTCAACAGCGACACAATCCAGGGGAGGACAGGAGACGTGAGAGCACACTAAGTTCCCATTCTACACCCCCCCCAAAAAAAGTAAAGAAACAGAACATGACAATAGTGAGTGCCGGATGTATCTGAGCCTCTCTGTCTAGATAAACAACCCCCTGTCCTCCCCCCATCTCACCCCCACACCCCCCCCGCCACCCCTCACCCCCCCGCTCAGTCCTCTCTGCGCCAGACTACCATTTTCCCCAGCACTTATCACTGGGAGTCTGTGGGGGGATTGCAGAGAGACTGTGGGGACTCTGGGGGTGCTGTTATGGGACTGTGGGACGGGTGAACCCTCACACACTCCCTTTTGTCTTTGTGCATTCCGCTGTCACCCGGCCTCTAATGCAGAACAGATGAGGCAGAAACTCCACCGGCCCGCCAAAAAAGCGCCGCTCTCGCCATCCGCCCTTCAAAAGGACGAGCGTTCATTAGGCCGGTCACCACGCATGGCCGCTCTCCCAGAACCGAGTTTCCACTGCTCGCCACTCAACCCCAACCCCAGCTCCAGCCCTCACCCCGCAAAGAAAGCTCTTCCTGTTCGCTGTTTCTGATTTGCTGCAGTGCTCTGACTGACATATAGAGGGCACTCTTCCTTCGCGAAACCTCAGTCTACGCTAAATAACAGGAGAACGCGTGCCTTTTTCATAACTCTGCAGGTGCAAAACCAACACAGAGACTAATGAACCTGCATCCCGGCTGTTTGCACGTCCCGAAGTTCCTGCTGATCCTTCCAATTTTTTCCCGCTTGAGTCAGCTAGCGGCTGAATGGCTGGAACTGCCAGACCTAACCCCGCATTTTTCCTCCTTCTCACACAGTCATTGCAATAACCCTTTCTGTCACTTAATTTACGCACAGACCCAGACTAGGTGCAGGTGTGCATAGTATCACTGGAGGCATTCTACAAACAGGAGAGTCTTTTCCTTCAAACACAACAAAGGAGCAAAACCTAATTAAGACCAAAATAAATCTACAGCAGAACCTTTCAAAAAGCGTGAATCTGGCCATTGGTAATGCTAAATAAGTTCTCTCCACTTTATGATGTCGCTACGGTATTGGAGAGGCACAGAGAGGTCACAGGCATCGTGGCCCACCATGCAGACGCAGCGCTCGCAAGGATCCTGGCTGGCAGAGAAGGACACGCCATCAAGGATGACCTGCCCATCAACACTGCAGCGAGAGCAGTCCTGGCAGCAGGATCCAAATGGCGGCTTCACCCCGTGGCTGCAGGAGTGGGGACACGTGTGCACGTCCACACACGATGGGTTCCCATTCTGGAGGAGACAGCCAGAGATGTGCACATTGAGAGATACACTCAGAGAAACAAATTCACTCAAGCGATGCACGAACACAGACACACACAGACCCCAAAAAAAACACATTCAGATACTTTCATGGAGCTTTTTAGTGATATCACGCATGCTATCAAATGTTAAACCCCAGTCAAAACTTTGACTCCACCTCAATGATCTGTCCCAGTAGAATCATGCCCAGTGATAAGAGTGCACAAGGCTCTGGACTGAAACAGCTGTACAAAAAACACGCCCACACAGGAAGGGTCGGAGATTCCTCTCCACATCAACTGCACATGTGCGGGAGCCGCGCTGCCCCAAAATGGCCTCAGCAGGAAAGCCATGCAGCGCGACCCATCCCTGATCTCAGTCATTAGTCACTGCTTCCTGCGTACAGGGCAAAATAACATGGAGTACATGGCAGGAGGACACACAAAGTCAACCTACCCTGCAGGTACAGATCTGGCAGCCATCCAGCGTGTTGAAAGAGCCGTTGTAAGGTCTGCCGTCGACATCACAGGCTGAAAATAAGAGTTTTAAATCATCCAGATTACCCTCACTGTCAAGAGTCACAACACGTCGACAAGTCCCAGCAGATCTTTATCTATCATCCTCAAATGCTGTAAATTTGCAGATTGTACAGTTACAGTGTGCAGCCTTCAAAGAAGACTGCTCCAATATAAATGAACCTAGCCTGTGCTGGAGGGATGAAAGGATTCCTTTAACAGAAAGTCTACTCTGATCACATCATTAAGGGAAAAAGAGAAATGGCTGTTGCTGCAGTGAGACTGAAACAGCAGAACAGCCCGGATGGTGGCGTAAATGTACCTGAACATGTGGGGCAGCACTGGCCTGCTATCTGAAAAGGGTTTGCGCATCTTGTAGGCTGGCACTGAACTGGGGTACATTTCACCAGGCTGTTCTGAAACAACAGAAATACAATTAATACCCCTGACCTCATTAATAATAACAATAACAACAACAACAACAACAATATGTCTAGCAGATATTATTATTATTATGCTTACTAAAATGTAACACTTTCTATAAGTTGATTTGGCGAAAAGCATCTGCCATTAACTTGTTAAGGAAGTTCTACTGCCAATCAAATAGGACATGTTCCTGAACTACAGGTTATGCTGGAATAATATTTAATCCATAAAGGCATTTTATGGAGGGTAGTTAATGGCCGACTTACTGTACAGGTGCATTTCAGACAGGGGTTGGATCTCGATACAAAGACAGCTCCATTCTCATAGACTTCCTCTTCATACTCACAGCCTTAGAAAGACACGGCTTTCAGAGCACTTCCACAGCATAGTTTCTTCACGCATAACCAAGGTCGTAAATATATTTATATAACAGCTCTCCCCTGTGCCCCAAATACCATCAGCTGTGGGAGTGAGGGTCTTTACCTGGTCGGCAGATTGGGCAACATTCCCCTTCAGGGATATACTGGTTCAGACAGGACAATGGGTGGCAGTGCCCCCGTTGGCACTGGGCATGCCCATTCTGAAAAGTCAGATAAACAAGCAGATTACACCATTATCCTCGCCTAAATTTTCTTCTTTCTGCCAACAGCAAATCACCAGCCTGCAGATTGCAAGGATACCAAGCAAACTGCAAACCCACACTACTGAAAACATTCTTAAAACCATGCGGGGATATTGTTATTTAGAACATCCATATGGAATGTGCTGCCTTTCCCTGTGCTTCTTCCAGCAAAAGGAACCCAACCAGACTCCCATAGAGTCTGCTATAACAGCCCCCTTGCTGTATCATGACTGCACCAAGCACATTTGGAAGAAGATCCCTGATCATTTAGTGAATGAAAGGCTTGTGAATTCCGAACACTAATCTGTTTAAATGTTTATTTCTGCTCCGACAGCAGGCGAACAGTGGGTGATGCCATGTGATGCCATGTCTCGAAGTCACACAAGTGTGGGATTGCCTGCTCATACTGTTCAATGTTTTTACATTAAAGAGATAAAAATGGCTTAAAGGATGTTAAGCAATGATGTCACTAACTACAGACACAGGACTACTCTCCAGGAAAGGTGAAGAAGATTTTTAAAAGGGAGCATGATCTTGTTTTAAGATCTCTAAGGAAGCACTCACCTCACACACACAGGACAAACAGGGATCTGGGCTGAACACATCTCCATTGCTGTACTTCTTGTCTTCGTAGACACAACCTTAAAGTGACAGAATATGCTCACATCAAACCAGCAGACATCAGGGACCTGAGATTTAACCAGTGCAACGTCTCTGTGGAAGGACAGCCTAAAGATACAGTATTTCACTTATTTCCCACACGACGATGGGAAATATGCAGCACACGCAACATCGAAGACACATGTGGAAAGACAAGCATGTTTCAATATGTCAAGGGGAAACCAATCAGCATGACTGGTGTCTGCCCTGGTCCACAGTCACTGTTCTGGGTCTGGACAGTCTGCTCTAGTCTGGGAAATAAAAATATCTGATTAATACCAGCAGTTTCTCAATATACTCATCATTTGATTCATAGGGCTTTCATGTGTTCAAAGAGGCAGGCATGAGCTACAGTTTGTCATCCACAAAGAATAAACAAAGTCCTCCTAAATTGATTTCACATTGGCTAACATGGGCACTTTTATAAGAACATAACCACAAGAGGGAAGCAGGAAATTAATGATATAATCTGCTTAACAAATAGTAGATTAGATTCATAGGGCTTTCATGTGTTCAAAGAGGCAGGCATGAGCTACAGTTTGTCATCCACAAAGAATAAACAAAGTTCACCTAAATTGTATTCACATTGGCTAACATGGGCACGTTTATAAGAACATAACCACAAGAGGGAAGCAGGAAATTAATGATATAATCTGCTTAACAAATAGTACATTAGATTATGTTCATTGCTACGGATATTAATAGCAGCAATTAGAGTAATGTTCTAATCTTATGTGATCGATTTGGTCCACAAACTACAGTTCTATGAACTTCCTGAATACAGGTTACATGAGAAACCCCCATTAAAGTACAGTTTACATCTTATACATAAAGCAGAACATCTCCACACCTGAAGAAAATCACATCCCACATGACAGAGCAAATGTCTCACAAATTGAGCAGCATGTGGTTCACACATGAAGCACACCTTTTCCCACGAGGCCATACACATCTGAAACATGAAGCAGCACGCATCTCGCACAAGGAGTGTGTTTCTAATTTATAAAGCAGAACACATCTCACACAACACAGTGGATGGTCTCAGCTCTCATATGAAGCAGTGCACATCTCACACAACATGACATCGCATCTCACATATACGGCAGCACGTCTCACAAACGACACAGCACACGTCTTGCATACAAAGCAATTCATGCTTCAGACACAGAACAGCACCAATCCCACACATGAAGCTGAAGCATGAAGTTTCACACACGGCACAGAACACTTCTCACACATGACACTGTCACTTGTCGAAGCGTTTATATACATACCCACACATTTCAGTCCACGTAAGGGCCTTATCTTGCAGGAATCCACTGTAACCTGCCCTCTTTTGATTCCATTCATGTCAGTGACTCACAGCATGAGATATACAGCACAGCCCGTCTGAACTGGGCCGTATCAGAACACTTGTTTGCTGGAGAGAGATTTATGGACAATAGAGCCACATGCCTTTCTACTCAGTGTTTTTCAGGTATTATATTCATCTGGACTTGATGGGATGTCTGAACCAGCCTTTTAACTGACGCCCCATGGGGGCAGAGAGAAGGGCAGGGAAAGAAGCCAGGAGGAGAGGCAATCAAAAGGATAAAGGACCTGACAGTCACCTATGAAACCTGGAAAAGAGCTTCATTCAGAACACGAGCCCCTCTGAAAGTTCATCTATCACAAGCCAAGTTTGTGTAAGACCGTCAAAGCCAAAGTACCTTGTAATGGGGGATTTTATGCCAACGTCTGCTCTTGGTTATTTAATCAGACTGCACTTTTATCTATGAGACATTCTACAGTGGTCTGAGATATGAGTCCGTGTTAGTATATACAACTAATTTAGGTTGGGTAGTTTGTTGAAACAAATGCAAACATACTCAGGCATGTGAATGCCTGCCTTGCAATGTAGCAAACACAGTTTTTCTGGTGCATAACAGTAATCAACAAATGTTTTCCCAAATAGTTTTTGTCTGAAAAAGAGCTAATTATTCTGAAAATAAGTTATACATGTTACATTGTTAGCCATTACTTACGGAATCATTCCTTGTGAAAACAACAGCATTCTGAAACCACATTCAATGAACTCCAAATTTACAATTTACACTAAGAGGTAACATCTGGTCAATTGTTTAACTCCACAAAGGACTAATGGATATTTCACCAGAATTACATGTAAGTAATTCGCTCAGTATTGCTTTTAATTTCACAAAGCATCACTGAATGCCATATCATCTCACTTTTACCAGAGAAACCATTTAAACTCATTTCATTCATGGGGTGAGACAGTGCAGTCCCACAGAAAAGGAAAAAGAAAACCCCCTCCAACAAATCAACTTCAGAAGTCCATACGACAAAAACCATGAGCATTCACAAAGTCATTCATATTCATAGGGGTGACGCCAACACGCCCAAAGTGTGTTCTTTCAATATTCTAATCTTTAGACACACACACACTCATCTCCACCATACTTCATACCCAGCTTTGATCAGGCACTGCAGGAAAAGTGGGGAGGACAGCCCAACCTATTAATCATACTGGCAGGCTTACAGTAGCCCTGACAAAGGGGCTCATATGCATGAAGTTCCCTTTGTTTTATAAAAACGAGTGCCGTGTATCAAAACTCAACCAGACAGACTCATTTGACTTCTTTGATGATTCTGACTGTTACATCAAGGTTGATGTTCTCAACGCAAGAGCAATATTTCTGGTAATGTAAGGAGAGGTGGAATCATTTCCTGAATGTAAGGTCATACCAAATGCGGAATCACTTCAGGACAAGCAAATGGTCTTGCCAACTATATGGTAAATATGCATTCTCCCTCATATTATAACAGAAAAATTGAGATCGTATAGTAATAAAGAATCCCTGATATGAATGCAGTTGCAGCTTCACTTTACAAAGAAACAATGTAAAAAGTAAAGGCTACAAACACAATGATTCGTGATACAGCACGCTGTATAAAAAAACTCACAAATGTACAGCAGCATATAAACGGCTGATTAAAACTATAAACAGCAACACATTAGAAATCAATACAAGTAGTTCAATAGAAAAAAATGTACCCATAATGTATTCCCTTACCAGTTGCTGTAGTGACTGAGCCACCAGATGTAAATAATTTAAATTCAGCAGGATTCAGGTCAACACCCAGCATCAAAGTCTTAAACACAGAGCAAAAGAGGACCATGCAATCCTTCCCTCACAAGAAAATATCATTTGTTTTATTGTTTATTTTGCTGCGACTACCCCTGGTTCTCCCTGTCAAGCTTTAAGTGGGCGGGGAGGGGTGAATGGGGCACAACCCCTACTCCTTGCATGACCGGGATGGGACAGTCAGAAATGCATTTCAGCACATTGCTCTGGGGACCATCTGGCTCCGCAGTCCTCAATCTCCTGCCAGTAATGAGGGCAGCACATGCTCCTGGTTTGCAGATTCAGGGTCACAGGCCCGTCACTGGCCTGACATTAAATCTGAGGCACTGCTTCCGTAAAGCAAACCCGCACAGAGGGCACGATGCCTTCAGAAAGAGTGCATACTGCAAGCGTCTGTAAGTAGAAGGACAGTGCACATGCTGTCAACAATGAAAGCTCCGTGCACACAGAGGGCACGGTGCATGAAGAGGGAAAGTTATTATACTGTGAGAGCTACCTTGCATGTAGAGAGAATTCATTTGCATTCATCACAATGGACGTCAGGAAAATGTGAGTCTTTCTGACTGAAATTCAAATAGTAACAAGTGGACCCACTGTAACCACTGATAAAGGACTCACAGGATCCCTGAATTAATAGAACATCTTAAATTGTTCATAGTGTCAAGAGTTACACCTCAGGAATTAGTCATACTGTATCTCAGTGTTTTACCTCATTTTCATAGGGGACGGTTTCGTGCTTGTTTGGCCATTAGAATGACACAGAGGAAAAAACTAATCAATGCTCTGTCAACTCGTCAAAAAGTTGAACTCACAAGTAACATTAAATGCATATACTGCAGTGCATCATAAGCGGTTCATTAAAGCTGTTTTGCATTGTGATGCTGATCTATTGCGTTCTGTGTTCTTAGATCTCAGTGCCCAATCAGCCACAGTGTTATCCTTCATTGTGAGCCAGGCGATTAGGAAAGGAACCAGACATGCAGAGCAAGGCATGCAGAACCATCAGCAGTCATGGAAACAATAACACTGTTAAAACAATGATGTGGTTGTGCAACCCTATTCTTTATTGGACACAAAAGGAAGAAAGAAACGCGTTGCCCTTGATCAGACATGAGTCCGCGCTGTGGTATGGTTCTTGTGTAAGAGGCGAGAGAAAAATGGAGATCTCCTCCGAAGCTGTGCAACACCAAACATGCAGAAACAATTAAGGGGGGGGGGGCGATGTTAGTATACAATCCAAAAACATCATTCCCATTCCTCAATTTTAGAACAGATTTCATGCTGTCAGGTAGTTTTGAGCCTGAGGGCTCCAGCAAAGTGTCCAACAGTAAAGCAACACAGCAAAATATTTCTCAAAAACATTACAGTGTGGGCAGTGAAAAGGTTAGCATGCTTGAGGTATTACAAAAGCAAACACGATCCTTCAAGTCTGGGATAAATATACATAAAGGACATGAAGAGCTGAAAGTTGGCTTTCTTGTGCAATTACACTGCACCTGCGCTGAATCCTGTGCATAGTTTATGATATTTTTTGAAGAGAAAGTTATATTTTGTATATACTGGTATGTTGAAAATGCTAGTGAGTGTACAAAAATAAGTGGATATTTGCATATTTTTACAGTAGGGAACATTTCTACCAGTCTGTCAAAGTAAATTTTCAATTTTGTGAAAGGGTCAATCATACTTGTTCATCCAGTAAAATGCATACAGTTTTATCTTTATCAAACTATGCTAGAAGAACTTAAGCCTGGATTATTCAATTCCTTTCATGTGTATTTTTATGCTTTGAAAATTGCAACGAAATGCAATATACCGCTTGTCTACCAGACAAATTCCAATCAATGCAAAGATCTGGAAGGTACTGCATTTGAAGCATACAGTAGACCAAGACATGGTGTCCCTGTGAACAAGCCCAGGGTTGTCCCCCCAGCCCAAAGAGTTGTCCCCATACTGATGGCTCCTTAACTCAAAAGTGTTCCCTTGTCACCATCCCTGACACATGACATGGCTCCCTGTGGCTCTATCATACCACTCAGTAAAGCAGGATCCGCAGTTGTGGATGCGGCACTCAGCGTCTGGATAGCCCATACAGTGGGCATTCTTGCAGAGGTCAGGGCAGGTCACTGGGGCAGGGCCCACTGGACAGCCTGAAAACCAGTGCAACTCAAAGCAAAACCTGGGGACAAGAGAGCAGCCAATCACAAGCAGTCACATGTGGAGGAAAGACTAATGCACAGTACCTAAAGGCCATGGATTGAACCCATAATTATTAAGTAAAAATATCAAGTGTCTGTATTGTCTGAGGTTATGGGTATAAAGGTGTCTGTATTACCTGAAGTTAGGGGTACACTGGAATTTGTACTACCTGAGGTTAGGGGTATAAGGGTATCTGTACTACCTGAGGTTAGGAGGATGTGTACAGGAACATTTGTATTACCTGAGGTCGGGGGTGATAGGAAGCCACAGGCCACTCTCCTTCACTGAGGAGATGTTGGGGATGTAGTCCCTGTCAAACGGGTGCTGTAAGGCCCTCTGCTGCTCCATGTGGCGGATCACAGCCATGCCCGCCTCAGTGTCCACAGCCAACCAGTTCTGAATGACCCAACTCTCTGGTAAAGGGCTTATGTGGGGACAGATGCGCTTGATTCTGGACAGAGTTCCTAGACCAGCCATGCTAATCTGAAGCTGGGCAAAAAAGTAAAACCTCATGTAGTGGGGACCTCGAAAGTAAAAGTTACAGCTGTCCTTGTCATAGCCATCGGTACGAAACCCAAACATGTCAAAGCCGTTCCTGTCCAGGCCAAAGGCATCAAAGCCATACTTGTTGTATCTGCCTTCAAAGAGCTGCTCCATGACCTTTTCGCTCACAGATGAGACAAAGGTCCTATCTCTTTTCATCCCAAAGGACGTGACATTGGACCGGTTGAACCCGTAGCGGCTGAACCCAAAGATATCATACCCGTCGACATCCATGTGGTCACGGTCAAAACCGTCAATGCCAAAGCCATGCTCATTCCAGCCCATTTGGTCGAAGCCATTCCGGTCATAGCCTTGTCTGTTGTAACCCTTCTTGTTGTACTCGCCTCGATGGTTGGAGCTTACCTTTGGCCCAAAGTCCTCTCTGCTATAGTGATGTCGGTCATAGTCATTAGAGTCTATGCTGTACCTGTCATGCTGGTACTTGTCAAGGCTGGATGGTTTCTGCGGTGTGGTAATATTGCAGGGGGCACCCAGGGTGATGGGCACATAGAGAGTGCAGAGCTGTTTCTGGGCATGCAGGACATCATCTGGAGCCACGTTGAAGGGCTTCATCTTCACGTATCTCAGCTCTCCAGGAAACTGCGAGGGTACGTCGCGCCCACGCTCCTGCCACTGTGCCCACAGCTTGTCCATGAAGGCATAGTGGGACAAGAAGACAGGGTCGTATGGGCTGAGTGGAGAGGCCATGTGTCCCCCTACCCAGAGGTGGAAGAGCGCTGACACCACCCGGATCTGGGTGGAGAACTGGCCGAAGTCCTCCTCCACCAGCAGCAGCTGCAGGTTGACGGCGTCTGGCAGGGAGACAGAGGAGTTGAACCTCCGCCGCAGGCAGGGGAACCAGCTCACCTCCCCCTGGAATGGGTGGTGTGAGACACAGTCCGTTACGGGGTCCCCATTACCCCCGAAGAAATTAGCCTGCCAGATGGCAGAGGTCTCCATGGAACCAGCGTCCACGGCCCACTCAAAGTAGGGGATGGAAATCTGGCAGGACGAGGCTTTTTGCAGCTCTCGCTCCACCTCCTTCAGGAAGTAGCGGTGCCAGGGCAGGAAGGAGAATTTCCCATTGGCCTGTGGCATATAATCAGCATGCATTCTAGCAAGTTTTTCCCAAATTCCTGATAGCACCATGGTGGGGGGGAAGGGAGATGACATGAGATTATTAATCTGTTTTAATACCAGACACAAGACCTTTTATGTTTAATCCCCATTTCTGCTTCATTCCCCAATTTGGAATTCACAAATATAAATATCAGCCCATTCCAACTGTGCAATGTCCTCAATATGGAGGGGGGTGCTAACACATGGCCCCCAAAACACACAAAGCAAGCAGCCATATCTTTTCACAGTCCAGCTGGGCTGTACAGTTATTGTTCAGAAAAATGCACTGATGGAGATAGCATAGGCAGACAACAGAAAATTGATCAACCACAAGACTGCTATTGTCCGATGCCATTGAAAATATTTACTGACTCAAACCCTCCCACTCTGGGTGAAATCCTGGCTAATTATGCCTCCATTCAGAGCTCATTGGATTGCCAACAATTCTGTCTGAACTGTGAGCGGCATCTCAGCACTAATGTGCAGTTATTTAGCTCAGGGCACTACCCAAGAGTACTCTTAAGGTTTAATTAAGGTTAAAAGGTTAAAAAAAATTCCATACTTGATCATTCAATATTGGAATGTAAGATCAGCACAGCATCTAAGGTCGTCCTTTCATAAATAATCACTGCTAACTAAATTGGTTTCAGTATGAACTGAAGCACTGAAATATGTGGAGCACAACAAGGTCACCTATTCATACTTTGTGCATTCAAACATAAATAGTTCCGAGACTGAGGGCTTTTTAGTGAGCTACGCTAACTCCTCACATATCTAAAATCAAGAAATGACAGTAATATGATACCTGGTGTAGAATACAGTTTCCTGATGGCGTGCTGGTACACCTCTCTCTCCTCAGGGGTCATATCCCGCACCTCCTTGCGCTGAGTCAGGTGTCGGCAGGTGCACTCCACGGAGCCCAGGTAGCTGCACACACATGCCTCGCAGGCATGCTCAAAAGTGTCCCCAAAAAGGTAGGAGCGCCCGTGGAAGGAGCAGCCGCAGCCCTCCCTGCATTGCACGTCTGCGCAGCTCCGCCCCAAGGAGAAGCTGACCACCTCCCTGTGCAGGCCTTCCTGGCTGCGCAGCTGGCACTGGGCCAGAGAGAGGAGCTCGCAGCTGTACACAAACGCCGTGCTCAGCCCCAGATAGTTAAAACCGCGAGCATCCGTGCCGCTGCAGTCAAAACCGGCCCTGTTGAAGCCCTTGTGGTCAAATCCACTCCGGCTGAATTTGGAGCGACCGTCGTGTTCACCCTTGCGGCTGTAGCCGGTCAGGTTGAACCCAGTGTCTCTGTGAAACCCCTCCCTGTCGTAAGCATTGCGGTCAAAACCGTATTTGTCAAACGTCCTCCCGTCCCTCAGCCCACTGAGGACTTTTCCGTTCAGGCCGATTAGAGCTGGACCCGCCCATTCCTGGCTCTCGGCCTTCCTTCTGTGGCCATGCCGGTCCAGGTGAGAGAGGTTGTACCCGTGTCGATCATAGCCTTCTCGGTCAAACCCCACCAGAACGCCCGGGTGCTTAGGCTGCCGGTAGCAGCAGGCTCCCAGCATGCATTGCTGCTGACAAGCATGGAGGCTCTCGAAATTGTTGTCATTCCCTCCACAGCCACTGTAGAGGAATTCCTCACATGTGGCAGTGAGGGAGCTATAAAACCAGCGGCGTCTGGGCTCCTGCTTGCGCCTGCAGTGGCCCTCCATCTTTGGCAATGTGCAAGCCTATGGGGCACATAAGCTGGGTGGAGGCCTCACTTCACTCGAGAGAGGAAATCAGAACTCACTGCTTTCACTCTGGGGTGCTTTAACTCATTTTAACTCATTACAGCTGCAACTGTGATATAACTACACTACAGTGGGCCATGTTTTATAGCAAATCACTGAAAGACACTGGTCTTCCAAAAACTGCATGCAAAATTTGGTTGCAACTAACTGTGTAATGTCCAACAGATCCATTTGGGAGCCCTTTAAACTGGTTTATCCAATAAGAAAAGGGAGAAGACAGAACTGAAAATTGATTGACACCTTCTGTACTAAACTATAAATTGCAATCAAACTGGCTATTGAGAGCTAACAAACACGAACTGTGGTGTAACATACTCTGAAAAATGTACCATACTAACCTAAAATGTAGGTCTTCATAATGATTCCACTTTAATACAGTGATATACTGATACACCTCAAAAATGAGGTGCCCAATCATACTCACTTTAAGAAACGATATAATTAACAAAGGAACCCACCACAAAACTTCCTTAAGCAATTTGGAGGAGTACACACAGGCATTCTCTGAAACATGTGTTGCTAGTTGCCAATTGTTGGCAGTTTTCAGTACACCAGCTGTGCCGTGCAGTTACTATGCTGGAAGGAAGTGTAACTGATGCAGCTGGGTTTCTGGGATAACCTCTCTCCCTAAGTGATGTTACTGTATGCAAATGCTGCATTGACACAGTCCAGACCATAGCGTATACAACAGCATATATCCATACCATCTTAAAGAGCCCGAATGCAACTACAAAACATTCTATCACAGATCTTACTCATTTGGATTCAACAATTTCAGAAACACTCCACAGGAGGCTCTGGCTATGCCACACCCAAAGACACTGTGGTCATACTTAGATATCACTCTATAAATCAGGTTTGAAATATCATAATAAACAAAAGCACTAAACAGTTCACCACAGAGTGCAATGACTTGAAATAAACATAAAATGGCATAGAAGCAAGCTAAATTCAATTAATCACTGCCAAAAGACAGTATCAAAGTATAAAAACACAGAAAGACATATCAAAGAAAGAGAAATATGTTATAATATATTCCTCTAGTTATCTCTTAATCACATAGATCAAAGATATGTTTAATGTTTAATTAAACTTAATATGAGTAAGATTTAAACAGTGTTTTAACAGATCTAAGCAAACATGTACAGTGCATGTTTCAGGCTACTACAGGAAATCTACAAATCTACCCATTGCAAGCAGCTAGTGTTTAAAAGAGTACCTGGGTCAGTATAGATCACAACATGCAGCTAGTCTACGACAAAAAAGGATGAAACACTTCTGTTCCTAGGCCAGCTTAGACCACTACAAGCAGCTAATCTACACACAGAGAGAACACAGGACTGCTGTACCTGGATAAGATTACTTTACTATAAGCAGGAAATCGACAGCACAGAAGGAGGGGGGAACATTTCTGTACCAAGGTCAGTTTAGTCCACTACAAGCACCTACTCTATGACATGATGGTAGAGTTGGAAACTTTTATACCAGGGTCAGTACAGTCATCTATCAACAGCTAGTCTACAACACAAAGGAAAGGTTGAAGAGTACCCAGGTCAGATCAGATGACTAAAAGTGGCTAATCTACAACACAGACTGAGGCTGATAATGCTGTACCTGGGTCACTGGTCTCTCACAGAAGCGCCCAATTGCAGAGGGTGGGCAAGAACACTTAAATCCCAAGAGGTGCTGGCCAGGTTCAGAGGTCAAAACCTGGCACAAACCTCCATTTAGGCAGGGATTGGAGAGACAGGGATCTGCAAGGAAATCGGGTCATTCAGAACCCGTCTGAGTTTAATGTGCCCAAAAAAGACAATCCAAAGCTATGTACCAAGCAACCACTACACAGTTTACGCTAAATGAGTTGACAGACTACACGGAGTTGCCCACAAATATTACCCAGACTATAAAGCATCAGAACACAATGGGAAGATGAATGGATGAGTTGACAAATTAATAAATGAATGGCCAGGATGAAAGCAGGAATGCATCAACAAAAAAATTAAGGATTATCACCTCAATCTCTGAAACTAACCCTGGATACAGTTGGCTGAACACGAGCTCTTCTTTCAAACCTTTCTGAAATTGGCCATTGTCGACCCCACAGTGTCCCCCGTGATTTTATTCTATGCCACATTGAGGTAAGAGATCGCAATGAGTTTTTCAAATAAAAATGCTCGGAAACCATCTCTTCTCCAGCGTCAGAAAGAGTATGATCAAACTACTAGAGACACGATGACTCAGATCTGATCAAATGCAAGCATATGCAAGCTTAGTAATAGGAGGCTCACTATGAGTGCACCTTTTGCAACATAAAACCCCAATCAAAGGCTAGCAGAGGTGCTGTGTAACCTACTCAGCAGAATTCCTTGTTGTGGAATATTATATCTCCATTACAAAAGCACGTTCCATTAGCACACAAACTAACAGCCTGATGTAGAGCTGAACAGTGCATTCAGTGGGGCTCTTTGGCTCAGTAAACAAATGGGACTGCAGCCAGGGCAAACAACCATGTATCTCCCCTATGTGTGCTTTGGAAACCAAAGCTGAAGACACGGAACATTTAGCCGGATGGATCCGACGAACAACTTCCTGTGACTTACAGAGGGTCACACGGAGTCGTGCTCAGCCGCGTCAGTGGTGCCAAAAAGTCACTGAACACCAAACCCGGCTCACCCGTCCGCGCCGTAGCCGCGAGTTGCGCAGGCAGGAGGCCGTGGGGACACTGCTGCGGAAGAGGCTGCTGAGGTGCAGGAGCCAGGCCACTCACCGTCGCTGACGGCGCACTGCACCTTCCTGGTGATGCACTCACAGACGGAACCCTGCTCCGTCTCCCAGCGTGTCCCCTCCTCCACCTCCCGCCCCTCCCAGGTGCACGTCGGCCGACGGCACTCGCAGGTCTCCAGGTACTGAACGCGCGACACCAGGTCCGTGTTCTGCACAGACAGAGTTGGGCCACAGGGTTTCACCAAAAGCAGCCTTCAGGAAATTCATTGAAATTCAGTCAAGCCGTTGATAAATCCTCACAGAACATTATGGGATTTTTAAATTGAACTGAGTTAACTGAATTTCAACCACTTTACCAAACTGTCAGCAACTTTACCAACCATTACAGTAAAATCTCATATAAATTTTGTTCAGAACAGGTCCCTACAGCTCATGTATGTGTTCATTCATTGTTTTCAGAAGATAATATAAATAAGTTGCTTCCCAAAATGCAGCACATACCTGAGCCTTGACCATGTCCAGCATGGTGCTGAGACCATCAACCAGCTCCTCCAGCCTCCGAATCCTCTCCTCTGGGTTCTGAGGCTTTGACCCCCGCTGTAACCCGGGGGGCCCCAGGTGACTGCGCTGAGGCTGGTCGTGCGCCGAGTCTGACTGTGGCTCCAGGTGCATGCTGGGATCTTTCCCAAAGGGATCGTTCAATTCAGCGTTGGGAAGGGAGTGGGGCATGGAGTCTGAGGTACAGAAGATTGGACAAATTTCACTGCTTTCAATTCATACGTCAAAGATGCAAAATCATTTTCAAAAATAATGCAGTATCACTCTCCAATGATAATCAGAGTAATGCATATGACTTCTTATCAAATGTCACAACTAAGTACAGCTTTTTCTCTTCAATTAAATGTTTATACATTTCATGAGCACAGATGCACAACCTTTAGCTGAGCACCTGAACTATGAACACTTCTGTGACAAAAAAGCACACCTCAGAGCATTGCTGCCATAAACGCACTCCTGCAGTCACAAAAAGGAATGAAATGAAGCTGACTGAATACACGTACCCACATTGTGATTCGTTAAAAAAAATGACAAGCAGTTGTGCTTCAAGTAAATAAAATTTGCACACATAACAAGTGGTCAACTACATTTCCTATTTTGCAGGGAAAGGCTTTGTCACCACTTTAGGACAGCCTGGGCAACAATGTTTGAGTCATAAATTGTTACCTACTGATCACTAATGCTGCCTACAGGGTCAGAAAACACTCACCGCAACTCCATTACACAGAAAGACACCAACAGTTCCTGCTGAGCTACATGATTGTCACTTTTCACTTACCGTGTGCCTATTGTCTTCTGAAGTTGGTGTATGAGGACAGGTTCAATAAACCCTCACACTCTCAATACATTCCTCATATTTTTATTCTGTCCGGCATGTCTTTCACTTGATGACCCCCCCCCCCCAACAACTCTTGCAGACTTTTGCTTTTTCTTTACAGGAGTCACATTCAATATTAGGTTACTGAAAGGTTATCACTGACTGTCGGTGTGAGGTCCCTCACTGGTCAAGAAACAAATGGCTTTATGGTAATGCCAATCTCCTTTAAATTCATCCTGCATCCTGCATGCCACATATTCATTCACCTTTCTACTTAATTGACAAAGTCACACAGGTGTTCACACAGTGCTTCCTCCGTGACACATAGTGTATGTGTATGCAACACAATTACTTAGTATTTTGTCCTTCTCATTCTCAAAACGTATCACACTCTCTCTGAATGACAGGGCTCTCTCTATCCCCCAGACTCTCTCACACTTAGTTTGGGGTCAGGAGGTAAAAACATGCCTCGAATCATTCATAATAAGCGCCATATTCTTTACAGCAATAGACACAGTGTCCCCCAGAAGAATTACACGTATGACCCCAAAGGCCTGTGAGGGGGGAGTTTTCATTTCCTGTTTACTTCTGAACCCGGTCTGCACTTACGGATGCATTACATTAAGAATGACTATGCGTGTGTGAGCGTGTGTGGGTGTGTGTACATGCAAATGTGGGGAACACAAGAAGAATCATAGCGTGTTCATCCTGTTTCCTGGATTATTCACCATTAAAATACTGGAGTGACAAAAATCAGTGTCACCTCCCTCATAGATTCAAATCATAAGACCCTTTCACTCCTCCTTATGGGCCAGTTTGGACGGCTCATGGACTTCTTCAGAGCACCAGAGGTGGCACCCACAGTCTTTAAATTGACACTTCTTGGTTTAATCAAATCCTCTTAATGTGCTGCCACGGAATTAAGGAAAATCAAATCATTGAAAAGCTATAGAGGTAAACATTAAAACAATAAAACAGCAGGAAAAGTGTCAGTTAGCTTTCTGCAGAATTCCTTGTTTTTACTTTGCGCCTCCTCTCTTTTGTGCACTGTGATCAACTACAACTGCTGAGGCTGCTAAATGCTGCATAGGCCCTTACATTCTAGGGATGAGACACAATATTTGACTTCAGGACTGTAGACAAATTGATTGTCAACAGCGAGTAACATGCACATTTCTTCTCTGTTGCAGTAACTATGCACAGCTGGTGGACTTGAGAGAGTAGACAAATGACAGCCTACAGACTACTGTGACAGACTACACTCATTATGTATGGTGTGTGCTAGTTTGAAATTCACTGAGGACTTGCAACAGTAGGACAGGCTATCAAACAAGAGAGCCATAGTTATAGTTGAGAAATGAGAAAACGAAGGCCATATCAGGAAATTACCTGAAAGAAAGGGGTATCAGCGATTGATTCTCAAGCGCTGAAGTAGTCGGCTGCCTAGATTTACATTCCAGCATTATTTCCTCTCAATTTATAAGCCCGTCATTTGCAAAGACAGCATGTAGAATTTATTACCCTTTAAGGAAATACACCTCATTCCTGACTAAGTAATGAGATGTGCTTCTCATTGTGACCGGGCCGTCCATGCACAGCAAGGAAGTGCACGTCTTACTGGGAATTACAACAGGGTCAGGATAATAAAAACGCCATTGCTGCCAAAATGCATCGTGTTAATTACTGTGACTAAATATCGCATTAAAACTTAACTGAGCCTTTTTTGTGTGTGTGCTGGCAGTTCATTCATCACAAGCTCCTATTCAGTGCCACTGCAGGCTTAGGTGTGCATGGCAACAAGTAATAAGGAATGATATAGTAACCAATAAAAATCTATCATACCGACTGCACAAACAGCAGCCCCCTGATCCACTGATTAGATGTTTCATTCTTGCCAATTCCACAAGCTGTGCCAGTGAGAGGACAGCAAGATTACTGAGATAATCAGATTTTAAATGTAGTTCCTGCAAAGAGCTGGGATTGTGGTTTCTCCACATCTGAAAAAATCACATCATACATGTGTTACTCATTGCATCTGATTAAAATATTTACCCTATTTCACAAAGATGAAAAAAAGAAAAAGAATGATGATGCAGGCAAAATAACACATACAGCTATGAGCTGAGTGAATCATATGTATCTTTAGTACAGCTTTTAGAGCTTTTAGTGCTTCCAACTGAAACGTTCCAGATCTTCCTTTCTGCTCAAATTGATCCAGCTGTGCTTTGACATAAAACAGCCTCATTTGTGAGTATGGAGAATGATTCACCACTCAGCCTGCTTTTGAACACAGTTGCAGACCGCAAACAGACCACAAACACAAGGAACTTGAATTAAAATTGAATTGAACTGAAATTGAATTGGAGTGTAAGGGGTTGATTCCACCCCAGTCTCAGTTCAAAAGGTAACCAAAATGTCTGAACATATTACTGACACCAGGTCAGGAGACTGGGGTTACCTCACCATGAGTCACTCAGCAAATAAGGGTAGATTTTGGGTGGAAGTGCGGGGTCACGTCCCTGTGTATATGTCCTGAAAACACAATGAGAGCCTCCTGGCCCCCCCACCACCCTAAAAATAACTCCCCACTTGACAACAAGGATATAAAATGAAAGTGGTCATTTCAAAGTAAAGCTGGGTGCTGACTGAGGGTTTCAGTGCAAAGGTCACACCACTAGTCAAACAGAGATGCACTTAGGGAAAGTTAAAAAAGTACATTCTTTTTTCCTTCCATGGGTTTCTGCAAAAGCGTCCACTCTCTCAGTGCTCGTAGCTGTATTATTTTCCTAAATGAAGGCCTTAATAAGCTGCTCATGAATATAAAAAGGCAACGCCTCTGTTTTGAAGGTCCATGCTGTTTAAAAGCGTGCTGCAATCGGGGAGAAATGTTATCATTTCATCTCAGTGCCGAACCTACAGCAGCTTATTTCATTCTGATGTGGAAAATTCTGAAATAATGGCAAAACGCTTTACTCCCTTTGCCGCAGACCCCCAGTGTGCCCTTGGTGAACACACACATCGCTGAAACGAGAAAACATCCTCAAACCAAAACAGAGAAAAATGTCTAAAGCTTCCAGGTCAATTCAGCAAGTTGCATGTGAATAAGGGCACATGCATCCCCTTGATGATACTGTGCAGGAACATCCCAGCATCACTATACAGCAGTCTAATGATCAACTAATTACAATCACATGACTAAGCTGCTCGGGCTGCACTGGGAACTCCCTGAGAACCTGAGAAAAGTCTCAAAAAAGTAAACAAGGCAAGTGAAACATCTGTCTGGGAGTTAGCATGGGCAGGGGTGTGCATATCAGCTTGGGTGGAAGTGTGGAGTGTGTGCATGGTCTTAGGCCAACTGGCTACCCATGATGCCTTTTACCAGTTAGGTTGCCATTACACTCCATTTTACTTTCTTCCTCTGTTCTGAATACCAAAAATAATTATAGGCCTTTCCATTGACTCAATGCCCTCCATCTACGTTCTCCTTAAATTGTAGAGGCAAGCAGACACTCTTGTGTGGGAGTAAGCATTCTGCACAGCTGGTGCTGGAAAAGTGCAGGAGACTGAAATCGCAGGATGATAAGGAAAGGAACAAGTTGTCTTCTAAGACAGCTAAGAAAATACCTGTACCTCAGTCAGGCCCCGTGGTTTCTTGTACACAATATAGAGTTTAATCTCTTTTCTTTAATTCACCAATTTACCAAACAACTCAAATGTATAGATAATTCAATTCCAAACATCAAAATAATCTGTACCTGATAGATTTTCACAGTGCCATGGACGCCTAATGTAGCCACTGGTTGAGACCTCTGCCGTTTGCCAATAACCCTGAAAAGAAAAAAGACAGTGACAGTGACTCCCACTGTATATACATATACATATATTTTGCATGTTACAAAGATTGACAAAGATTTCATTTTAAGTAGCTTTCAAAAACAATAAATAAGTCCCTTAGTTAAGCATTCCTGATTCACTTCTTATTAGATTGTAAATCAAACTGGTCATCAAGTTACATAATTCTGGCTACTCTGTTTATCAATTGCATGCAGTGATTAGCTATAAAATGGTTTATTAATACCAGTAAAATACAAAAAGTATAAACTTTAACTACGCTATACAAAATAACCTAGTGCTTTAATCCTGTAACTCAAGTACTGTTTCCATACACGTTACGTATAATTTAACTATGAGAACCACATTGAGCAACCACCCAACAAACTTAATTAGCATTTTCATGTGGCACTTTTATAAAAAAGTAAATTTTTCTCGATTTAGTCACTGGACAGAAGTTCATTTTGTGACATTTCCTGGCCGTTTATCTCTACATTCCGTAAATAAGGAGTTCCTGGCCATCGGAGTTCATTATCTGCAGAACGAGAAGGCTGGTCGGCTCTGTGTGAACTCTCTCTCTGAAGTTTCCCAGAATCCCACACACCCCGTCCCTCATGTCCCCCCACTCCCACTCTACTCAAACAGAATACAATAACAAACCTAACTGCCCTATTCTGAGCACCAGGACCCCTCGGCGCTGCAGAGTTTCAACAGATCAGCACCAGGTCAGGAGATTGCTTAAAGCGTTTTCTGCTGATCAGATCAGCCTCAATTTCCATGTGCCATTCCGGTTTGCAGTTATTTAATTTCAGTCAGATATATCTGTGGAAGCGCTCAAAACACATTGTAGAACATAAAACTTCCTTTGAGAAAATTAACAAAAGGAGTAATATAATTAAGTTCATAAAAAAGGAATCCTCACGGAAAAGGAATAACAAAATTAAATTCATAAAAAACAAATCCACATGGAAAAGATATGAAATTCTACTGGGCATGCACAACCCCTACTCCACTCATGACGTCCAGAATAAGAAATAACAGATGCGAGATTTTACATAGATATAATTAAGACATTTTTATCACGCTGAGTTTGATATATTAAACCACATTGTGACTCACCAGGAATTTACTGGCCTTGTCACCAGGCACACTTGCGAAGGTGATCTCCAGGTCAATGGGCAAGGTGAGGCTCAGAACATCTTCACCCCTTGTCTTCTCGAAGATAATGGCTTCCTCGCAGTCAACGAAGAGTGAGATCTTGTGGGCCTCCAGATTGAGGGCCACTCGTGCCCAGCGGTCGTTGGAGAAGGGCGTGCCGCTGGGGAACAGGATGCTGGCGGGCTCCATGCTGTGAACCGCGCGGTAGTCCAGGCGCAGCTGGTTGGAGCGGGTGCTGGAGACCAGCTGGAGGAGCGGGTGGCCGTCCTTCTTCAGGGCGGCCGGCGAGATGAAGGATATGAGGGCGCCGTCCGAGTTCTTGGCCTGCTGGGCCACAAAGTGGAACCCGATGGAGCCCTGCATGGTGCTGAGGAAGTAGATGGAGAAGTCCCTGGGCAGGGTGAGGTGGGGCACCTTCTGACGGAACTTCCAGGCAGGGATCCCTGGCTCCAGGCCCTTGGCCTTGGTCACACCCTTGATGGAGCGAGTGATATTCAGGGCTTCCAGAAGATCAATGACTGAAAGTACAATTAGAGCATGTTAAGGGGTAATTAACCTATTTATGATTAAACCAATCAGATAGGGATACTGGCTAAGAGAATGACTATAACATGGTGAAACACAATGTAAAAGTACTAAGGCATATTCTAATTCTCACGAGGCCCACCCACAGATCAGATCTACATCATCTGTTATAACTTCACCATAATAGCTGAGATAAGGCAACCGTGACCATTAACCAAAGGGGTTCTTTTCTAATTACATTAAATTAGCTACTGACCTCACAAGATGATAACAGAAGCTGGACAACTTTTCACACTTTAACACTTGCACTTGCATAAAATCACAGCAACTGATTTCAAGCAGACTACTTTTGCCAATTTACAAAATGTACAAACTCTCTGAAACACTAATAGGGCTATGTACAGTTAATGCCTGCAGTGTGTAGCCTCCAACATAAACTAACAATAGACGCCACTGTGGCACTTTGTGCTTCTTTGTCCTGCTGTCTTTGGGGTGGGGAGGGATCTTTCATGCACCAGCGCCCCTCTCATGAACATCTGTGTGGTCACAGCAAGGGGCCCAGTGTCCAGAGCAAAATCCTGCCACTTTGTAGGGGCAGCACTTTGACCTTTTCTCACATTCAGTAGAACTGGTCAGAGAGAAGCAGCGTGCAGTAATCCACAAATCTGTGAAAGAAAGCATTGCGGCCCACCTGAAAGTACCATGAAAATGAAGAAAACAGCGCTTGTATTGTGTGTGTTCTTTCACTAGTGATCAGACATTTGCGTAGGCAGAAACACTAGTATTACACCTGACACAGACCACTTATGGCTGCATAGTTACAGCGAATGGCTTTTACACAAAGACCCTTTCTGTAGTCAAGGACTGTGTGTGGGTATACTCAGCGCTGAAGTGTTCATCGATGTGTTATTTGATAGCAAAAATCCAGAAGACAACAAATGAGATGCTTGAACTGGACACAGGCAATCTGGTTTTGGTAAGAACATATTAAAGTAGTATATTCATCAAATGATAAAAGGTTTACAAACTTGGGAAGCAATATAATGAATTTTCATGCTGTGAAGCTCGCCTGTAGTCTTGAGCCACTGCCAGCTCCAAATAAAGCGAAAATATCCTCGCTGTGCTAAAATGTAGCACATCTGAACGAGACAAACGTCTCCTGCCAAACCCAAGTTCAGTGAAATTTATACCTCTCGCTGGGTCAGTAAAAAGTCATGGGTATTAAAAGCTGATTGTTTTTCCAAGTCACCACCTGTTTCTGCAGTGGTTTATCACTGTCTCAAGTGTGCCAATCCCTAAGCCTGATGGCGCTCACCCACCAAATGACTTGGTTACATCCTTCAGCACGTAGATTTAGAACTAAGTAATATACCCAGGTGGTACACTGAGAAATAAGCATTTTTAAGCTGTATTTAAGATGCCTATTTCACGGCTCTTTCGCTGCTTTTGGATAAGGACAGTTAATATGAAAAGCCAAATACAATTGCTATACTGTAGGTGGCAACTGCAATCTTCTTTGGGTACCGAGGACCTCAGTACAAATATCTGTTGCTAATGATGCCAGCAGTGATTTCAGAACACTCATATAGACAGGTAGTAAGACGATTGGTTCAGCCGTATAAAAACTTCATCTCAGGGTTTTGCTGAGTCATTATATGGAACACACAGTAAATAGGAAACAATTTTCCTTCAGTTTAATGAGTATGTTTTATCTGGCAATTTATAAGCCTCTTTAGGAAATACCGACAGAACACCAGCATGGAGTGCAGAGATGCTTCAGTTTCTCATCTAAAACATCAAACAGACTTAAACTCCTAGATTGCCAACACTACATTAC